>NW_020229928.1:800296-1314496 GCF_003227715.2 Harpegnathos saltator
CACTTTTGTACACTTAAAAATCGTTAAAAATTCTTTTAGTCATACGTCTCATTAATAATATGTGGTATGTACACACATATACACAATGTACAGAAAACCCATGTGCGCTGGGTTCGAGAATGTCCGTCGTACATTTATATATAATACAACGAGCAAAGATAGGTAGGTATAGGTGGAAAGAGTATACAAACGAAAGAACAGTAAAAAGGGATGACAGCGATCGCCGTGGGCGATGCCTGTCTCTCGCGTAAGTCGTTCAAATCACGATCGCGAAACTCGCGACCGAGTACGCGCGAAAAATAAAAATACAATCGCGGCCGCACATGCGGTACCGCGTCTCAACGTTTCTACTTCTCCGTTTCGACTCTCGTTGTGTGTGTAAACATGTGGATGTGTCTGTGTATGCGCGTGTGTGTGTGTGTGTGTGTGTGTGTAAACGCACATGTCCCGTACCAATGTACATGTACAAGTATATGCGTGTGAGAGAACGCGAGCGATTACGCCCGCGATACAAGAGACAATGAAGAAAGGCGTATCGAGCCTAAGTACAAACCCAAACCGGGCACAAATCGTCATCACCGTCGCGGTTTCAACGCGCGTCTCTTCTTCCGTGTCTCTCTCGCGCTCCCAGAAGTCGCGAGAGATATAATTAATATTTTCTTTTCTTTTCAACCTTCTCCCTGTCGCGCGTTAACCGCTCTACAAGAGATCCGTATGTACACTGTGTGTAGAACCGACTGCCAGCGTGCAATTTGCCAAAGACTTCTTCTCAGGACCGGTCGCAAAACGAGCAAAACCGAACAACACGTTTTTTTAATTCGACCTTTATCGAAACACGTCGTCAGAGCCGCCGCCGTGGCGCGCTCTTCCTCCCTTCGCGCGTCTACGTTGCGGCATCGCGCGAAACAAAATCGTCCACTTTCCCCCCGTTTCACCCTTTCCTCTCCTTCTCCCCTATATGGACGTCAACAACTTCGTGAGAATCCGTATCGCACCAGACAACGTCTTTGGCTCGAGTCGTTCCCGTTGGCCTCACGCGTGACCAACGGTGTTTCTTCGTTTTTTGTTTTCTTATCACCGTTACCAAAAGCGTTTCGGCAAAACCTTCACGGTTTCCACCAGTTTAACAGCCCCCCTCTTTAAACGGAGGTCAGAAAATTTGAGCCCTGAATCGACATCGTGAGGCTCCCTTAAGTTTCCCGCTCCTTCTTGACCTTGAGCGCGGAGCCCGTGGTGTCCTCGCCGAGTATGGTGGCGATCTCACCCTGCATGAAGGCCCACGGCACCTGACTATTAGCCAGCGGGCACTTCTCACCGCTCGGACAATAAACCTGCAACACGATCCGTGAAGAATGAAAAAGTTGTCGTACGACAACGTCCATCGCTCGATCTCTTCTCTTCATAACTGCGCCTGCTGAAGCTATCTCCTCGTAAAATCTTTCTCCTTTCTTCTCTCATTCATCAGATGTCAAATAAATATTACGATAACAGTCATACATTAATGTAAATGTCATATATTAATGTACTAAACTACTAATACAATAGATTGATTCAAAAGTCTTTTCTTTCATAAACGCTAAACAACAAGCGTTGAAATGAACAAAGCATCTTCCCGGTAGAAACACATCGGCAAAACCTCTATATTCTCCATGCACAAAGAGTCTTTTTGAATCAACCTAATATATTCACTCCATTTCGAGTGCACACAATACAGCTTAGTGCAGTTATAAAGAGCAGATCTACTCCATCATGAGATTGCCATGCGACGATCGTTACATATCGATCATCGCCAAACTAAATCTCACTAGAGACTGTCAGAGGGACACGAAGAAGTACGAATGGGACACTCACCTCCGCGCCGGCTCCCTGTCTCTTTATGCTATCCCGACTGCAAGGGAAGCAGAATTTGTGATGCGGCACGCTGGGACACTGAACGAAATGCGTGTCTTCCAAGCGCTCTTGGCATAGCGTACACTTGAGGGTAGGTGCCGAGACCGGTTCGGCGCCAGCAGCTTGGGCAACCGCGCCCTCAGAGGACGTCGTCACAGTCGTCGATGACACCTGTCTAGAACTACTGGACCGCCTACCTGAACCTGTGAATCATCGACGTGCAACATTGAGCATTATATATCGCGACCTTGCCGACGTCTCTCAACCGAGCAATCCCCAAGACGGGTAATCATGGTCGTCAATTTACCTGAACTGTTCGGGCTATGCTGGGAGCCTCTGGAGGCGCTGCGTTGTTGAGCATTCGCAGCAGTGGTCGGCGGACTTCTGCTAGTAGGACTGGGATTATTCGGCGGCTGTGGCACTGGCTCCGGGGATGTCAGATTGTCGGCGACTGACATCAAAGCGGCCATCGGTGACGGACCGTTTGCTGAACCCTACGGCAAAAATAAAACCTCATCATTAGCCGACGTATTGTCGGCTCTGTGATTGATTTGTTCAAGCGGATATCTTTTAGCAAAGCAGAAACGACTCTAGACTCGTAGCCAGTTCTATCAACATGATAATAACTAGTATCAACAACAATAATAATAATAACTTTATTATAATTATATTACTCTTGTTATTATTACTAATTGCTGTTTTTTATTCCGAATATTGTTTGTATGCTAATGGGTTTTCCCGTAAAAATAAGTAGTCCCGTAAATAAATGAATAATACTGACACGTACCTGATGATGATTCGACTGTGAATTGTCATTGGCGCTTTCCTGTGCCGGTGGCGGCGGTGGTGGAGGACTCGTTCTTGGACGAAGAGGCGATCCTCCACCGTTGGCCGCGACATTAGCCGGTGCCAACGGAATAGATGGTCCGACGTATGCACCTGAAAACGCAACAACAACAATCGTCAAACACACATTTCTCGAAGCGGAATATACGTCACAGGGACGAGCTAATATTTCAGAGTAGCGAAATGACTCCTCGATGGGAATATTACAATTAATGTTCCAATTTCCACGCTCCCAGTGTGACTGAAAAAAAGTTCGTTCGTGGAAGTTCTCGAGCGATAAATGCATCGCCTATCGGTCTCACGTGATTCTATTTGAGACTGATTCAGCCACGGAGTGGATTGACACGACTGTTGAGAACGACGCGTCGGTCAGATGCCGCTACGACGCGAGAATGATCGAAAACGACGACGACGACGACGACGACGAGACGACCGGCATTCTACCGCGAGTTCAGATTGTCCTTGCCTGCCGGCACTTTTTGCGCTTCGCACGCAATCTGCGTGGAATGTTAGCCCTTGCACTAATCGCAGCCTATGCAGCACAATGACTTCATTGCCGCTTCGCCGACAAAAATAAATGTGTCGCTTCGCTGCGCGACGCCGATAATGGTATGAGCGCGGAGACGATTACAAGAAACGGGACGAGGTGAATATAAGTGAATCGTATTCCCCTCCCCCGCCGACGCGTCACATTACGTCAGAAGACAGCGGGCCATTTTCTCTCGAACGCGAACCTTGAATCTAGATTTCCATCGAAATCCGCGTCTCTTTCTCTCTCAACGAGGAGGAAACTCGGTCGTCGTGAGTCGCGCACAATCGAATCACTCTCCGCCGCGACTGCTGTTTTTTATGAGCAGCGACATTCACTCCGGGAGGTATCAAAGTATTTTTAATGACACTCCGTATATTTAAGCAGAAACCCGATAAAAAGCGCACATCGAGCGCACCAAAATAAGTCCGGATCAATCTCTCTGTCGAGCGAACGAGCGAAAAACTCTCGTAACCGCGACGGTTATCGATTCCGGCCACGAGAAGTGTTAATTATGTCGATCGTTACGGTAAACTTGCCATCGTCATCCGAGAAGAGGAAGCGAGGAGAGAGAGAGATGGCAGAGCTGGATACAGTTTCCGTCGATTATTCATACGTCGAAGAACAATACACACGCGCTCTCTCTCTCTCTCTCTCTCTCTCTCTCTCTCTCTCTCTCTCTCTCTCTCTCTCTCTCTCTCTCTAGTGAGAGGGAAAGAGAGGGAGAGAATTATATTGTTGTATCACCGCTTTTGGCGAGCTCAATAATCTCACTTATCTCACTCACTACCTAACACACTTTCATTAACATCTTTTTGGGTATCGTGACGCGTACCAAAAGGTCGGCCTTATCCGTGACAGTTGTGAGAGTACACGCTGCATTTCGATGTTTTGTTTCGACCCGGCGAATCGCCTGAAGGAGCAGTCGAATTGATTACCAGGCATACCGCGTGCACGTGCACGCACAAAACTACGATATGCCGCTAACGACGACGACGACGACGACGACGACGACGACGACGACGACGACGACGACGATGATAATGCGTACATCATCTCGACGGCCAAGTTACCGTATTGCGTTGTACCGTCAATGATTTTCGACTACGCGTCGATCGTTGCACTTCATGAATCAGAAGATTAAGTCGCCGACAGAAAGAAAGAATTTGTTTCTGTATCGTGAAAAAATAAGCGATATAGTGAAGTAGCGCGAGGCAACACTGTTGGACCCGAATTCAAAGGAAAAGGGAGAGAAGAAACGATAATGAGGAAAGAAAAATGATTACGAAAGAACGAAAATACGCAGGTAATTTTTTTCTTCTTTTTTTTTTTAATTCGGTAAGGATCTTTTCCTTCTTCATCTGATTTCTCTCTGACAGATACATCCATCTATTTATCCGCCATAGATTTCTTTTATTCTCTCTCTCTCTCTCTCTCTCTCCTTTTCCTCTGATCCGCGCTATTCATTACGCGTCTGGCCACGTCGCTGCCACTCGCTATTCCGCTCTAATCTCGCCAGTCGCGTTTCGTCGCGAGCGAGCGGAATACTCTCGCTTCAATTACGCGCATTTGGCGCGCATCGCGCGTCTTTAGTGTACGCGCGAGCACACCGAGACTCGGTCGTCAGCGTGTAGCCTCGACAAACGCGATTTCTTCTCACGTACGCGATCGTTACTCGTTAACACGATACATTCGAAATATTTCCAGGAAGTCGTCCGACCACCAGCGACTCACCGAAACACGCTGTCGCGCCCGTCGAACACGTCGTCTCGTATCGCCTCGCGCACCGCGCGAGTTTGTCCCGATATATTTCTGTATGTGTAGCGCGTAAAAATATAACGCGCCAGATAAACCGGATCTTGATTCTTCGAGTGTATTTGATTTACGCGCTTAATAACGCGCTTGTCTGATAAACCGGCTTCAATTTGTCTAGCGGTAAATACGGCATGTTATCGCGTGCGCGCAACCACGGAGAAATCGTTTACTCATGTTTGACAATGTTGCGCAGTTGAGGGTTTACGTTTGCTCTGAGTGTTGTTTGAATTTCATACATGTCGCTCTCATTCCTCTCCCGCCGCCTCGCCTCTCTCTCTCTCTCTCTCTCTCTCTTTCTCTCTAAAAGAGCACACGTGGCGATTGCATCAACACTGGCGCGTGTCGCGCATAATTATCGTTCGTTCAAACGCTCGATCCAATTACAGGAGATCGACACGGTTGCTCAAAGAGAAAAAGAAACTCCGGTACCGCAACACAATTAATAGCGGATACGCATACATACGCGGATAATCGCGGAAATGTGGATGGCGTAGAGACGGAAATGTCACGCGCACGCGAGTCACGCCGACACAAAGATGGAAACTCGATCCCGGAAAAATGCGCGTTGCGGTCGCATCACAAATTCTGGCGTCAATTGGCTAGTAGGAAAAAAAAGAAGGGGAAAAAGAAGAAACTCGTCGGCGACGATACGGGCGGGAGGAGGAGAGGAAAATCACTGCGATAAAGATCTTTTTCGCTTCAGCCTGACCTCTCTCTCTCTCTCTCTCTCTCTCTCTCTCTCTCTCTCTCTCTCTCTCTCTCTCTCTCTCTCTCTCTCGCTCGCTCTATCTCTCTCTCTCGGCAAAACGTCATCCACGTCCGTCGATACTATTTTTAACTACGGAGCTAAAATACACGCAGCCTACATATCTCATCGACGTGCAGCGTCACGCAGCAACGAATATACGTCGACGTGTCTCTCTCTCTCACTCTCTCACTCTCTCTCTCTCTCTCTCTCTCTCTCTCTCTCTCTCTCTCTCTCTCTCTCTCTCTCTCTCTCTCTCTCTCTCTCTCTCTCTCTCTCTCTCTCTCTCTCTCTCTCTCTCTCTCTCTGTCTGTCTGTCTGTCTGTCTCCCCCTTCTCGCTCTCTCGCGAGAGTCAAAGGGTCGGCTGAAAAGGTCTCGAGCGTGAGGCGACAAACGCAAGCGAGACGAGAAAAACGACGACGAGGACGACGATGACAACAACAACGACACAACTATAACTCATTGGCCGCACGAACGAGCGGATAGAATCATTCGGTCACGGCTGTTCGCGCAGTGACACGCAATCCCGCGTGCGGATACGCGGTCCTCCTCCGCGGTCCGCGTCAGCCATGCCCCTCTCTTCTCCGGTTCTCGGGACGTCGAGGAATTACTCTCCGGTGTGTACCGCCCGCGAGAGTCATCGAGGCCTCGCCTACGGCACGCCGCGAAGAAGCAGATAGAGCGGAAGAAGGACGGAGAAGGAAGAGAGGAGGAGGAGGAGGAGGAGGAGGAAAAGAGAGAAATTACGGAGAGCAAGTGAATAAAAGGGAGATAGCGCGCGCGCGAGCGCGATCGAATGCCACCGGGTAGACGTGTGACCAGTACTTTTCCGTGACGGCTCCGATACGGCGAGACGCGCGTCTCTCTATCTTGGAGATCGCTCGGGGAAGAACGCGGCATGCTGGAGCGAGTGAAACGGATCAGAGCCGTAAGATGAAGAGAGGAGGGCGATATGAAAGGAAAGAAGCGTAAGGAGAGAGAGAAAGAGAGAGAGAGAGAGAGGAGGGAGGGGGGAGGGGGGAGAGAGAGAGAGAGAGAGAGAGAGAGAGAGAGAGAGAGAGAGAGAGAGAGAGAGAGAGAGAGAGAGAGAGAGAGAGAGAGACGTGAGGGAAAACGCGTGTGCGCCTCTCCGTAACCGACACATCGCATCACACGTAGGCGGCCCCGGCTTAGTCACACTCAATCAGGGTCGTGCCAAGCTCGCGCGATTTGTTCGGTCGTCACTAGGAGCATAGCTTGCACATTATAACCCGCACCTTGTGTGTCTGTATAACTTGCGTCAGGCTACGTAGATGGTCTCGCTGACCGCGATCATCGTCGTCGTCATCGTCGTTTGGGTCATCGGGTTAGTCGCGGCGCTCGCGAATCGAACCGATTTCGCTACACGAGACAGTCGCGCGATTGGAAGGTCGAGGCGAAAATAATCGATACATGCTTCGGAGAAGCACGCGAGCTGCTTCTTCTTTTTTGGGATTCTTTTTTCTCTCTCGCTCGATAACTGCATCTTTTATAGTCGTTTTCTAGAAGTTGTACGTAATGCTTCGATGATCTCGATGAAATGGACAGACGGATTGTTCCCTCTTCACTTGACGAACTCCCATCCATGCCTGTTTGCCTCAATGCACGAGATAGTCCGTAGTAGATTTAATGTCGCTTCGCTTAGCAATGAAGAGCTCAGCCTTCGGTAAACGATCTAACCGTAGTAATATCAAGTGTCGCTTCGAATCCGAGCGAGGAGATGCGCGCGTAAAACGAGGCAAAATTGCGCATTAAAGGCGCAAAGTCGCGCTGACGAATACGTCAGCCGAGCGTCGTTCACAAAGACGAAAGGAATGCATTGTTTTTGAACGCGAATAAATTTTTATCTATGCGACTTAATGGAGCCACTATAACGCGGTATCGCGCGATTCCCATCAATAGAGGTGCTGCAGGAAATGCATTTCTTACGACATACACGTGTTTACGCTCGACGTCCGTATCACTGAGGTGAACGTAAAATTTTATTTTTACTCCCGCGCCGTGTGTGACTCACTCACGTCTAGGCGACGACTTCAAATGCGCGTCACGCCGTTTCCTTCTCAACTGTCAACGATATAAAATGTAATTCTGTAACATGTGTCAAGATTGAGATCTTCATCGGGAAGAGAAATGAGAAGAAGTCGATCACGATATTATTCGCTCGCGTGAAGCTCAAGCCCTGAGAAGAACCCCTTTAAGATACCCTCGAGTATGCAAATTATTTCATCTCTCCTCGTAGAGAGAGAAAGAGAGAGAGAGTGTGTGTGTGTGTGTGTTATCGCTCTCGCGTGTACACAGGGTGTCCCGAGTTGAAATACGCAAATGAACCCCCGCCTCTGAGTCGTCTAGACTGCAAAAACACGAAAGCACCGTCGTCGTCATTGTCGTCGTTGCGTATTCTAACCTGTGTATTAGAAGAAAAAATCGCGAAGGGATTGAAAGGAAAAATCACCTCATTGCGAATTATCGTCACTTTTGGCGCCAACCATATTTTACCGTTCCAATGAAAAAGTCTCATATCTCATATTATACTACAAAATGTACGTACTCATATCATAAATAATGGATAATAATGGAATGGATAATAATGGAAAATAATGGATAATATGAACTGCACACACAATATAAAGTTATTATCGACAATATTCTATTAACGCTTATCGCAAAGAGGAGGCTTTTCCCGGCGGTATAATTATTTCATCACGCAATTACATTGACAGATATCGCTCTTTCTGCCAGCATAGATTCACCCGACCGATCGACCGGTCACGTCATTTTTCTCTCCATTCATTTTATTTTTAGTAACGATTCTCACGCGAGTACTCGTGCGCCACGTCCCTGGCACGACTTCGCGTATCGCTCTGCCGGCTGCGGCTGCTGATCGGCTCTGTAGTGGCCTTGTTTCGAAAGTACGACCCCTCCAGGCACGTTGTCGTTCGTCGATATGCGCATTTATGCCTGTCGTGTGTACGCGCGCTCTCTCTCTCTCTCTCTCTCTCTCTCTCTCTCTCTCTCTCTCTCTCTCTCTCTCTCTCTCTCTCTCTCTCTCTCTTTCTCTCTCTCTCGGCCGCACGTTGGATACGTACGTGCGTGCGTGCGTGCGTGCGTGCGTGCGTGCGTGCGTGCATGCGTGCATACGTACGCATGTATGTATATGTACGTATATATGTACGTGCATATCACGTACGTGAAACTCGTCCCGATGACGTAGCCAAGAGCGCAAAGTAGCTATCTGTACGCGATCGATCGAGCGTAGTCGAGCCAGCGCGCGATGCGTGTCGGTGATGATTGCGAAACGCGATTCGTCGAGCCGCTATCAATGTATCTCCCCGTCCTTGTCTCTCGCTACTACGCTCTCCACTATCACGGCTCGTAGTAGTGTTTCCAACCGTAGCCTCTCTCTCTCTCTCTCTCTCTCTCTCTCTCTCTCTCTCTCTCTCTCTCTCTCTCTCTCTCTCTCGCCGCGACCGGTCCTTCTCTTTCGGAACCTAAAGACCCTGTGCGTTTCATGGCTCTCACGCCGCGTGAAACGAATCTCGCGGATTCGCCCGAGATTTTGCCAACCGCCATCTCTTGACAAAGCATCATCGTTTCAACGATTCTCCCGAACGCGGGAAAAAGTATCGGTCACCACGACAGATCGAATTCGTCGAATTTGCGCTCCGTTCCGTCTGCTCTGAAATAACGCTGCGACTCGGGTTAGACGTGAAAACAGCTTCCAGCTGTCCTTTAGTTGTTCTTTGAGTCAGTGCACATCACAATTCGTGTATAAAAAATCGTATAAATACTCAATAAAATAATAGTAATAATAATAATAATAATAATAATAATAATAATTCCTAGTGTAGAGAGAGCCTAATGCGACGACCGTGCGTAGCAGCGCGCAGCAGCGCGTTCGGCGTTTTATTATGAATACAAACGACATTCCCGGCAGCTCTCTCGCTCCCGCGCTCATTTCGATTCCCAGTCGCACGTAGCGTACGCGATACGTGAGCGTATTCGCGCGCGCGTTCGGCCAGTCAAACAGTCGACAGACCGTATCTGCTCTTGCCGCATGATTGATCACGGCTGACGTTGCCGCGCGCGGAAACTAACTGACGTAACGTACGTGCTTAACGTTCGCGAAACGAGATTGCTCGCAAACACACACCCGGCCGCGGATCACGTTCGGTTTAATACCGGGCATTTCGCGCAGCGTGGAGCGCACAAAGCCGACCGTTGATTCTCTCGTTCGCCGCGCGTTCGATCCGCGTTAACCGCGTGTGAAAAGTTACGTCGGACGCGCCGCGTCGACGCGGGGAACGCCGTTATCGAAGAAGATCTCGCGCTCAGCCTCCGATGAGTAATCTTCAGAGTGTGTGAGAGAGTATGTGTGCGCGTGCGCGCGAAAAATATTAATCGTTGGGACCAGCACACGTGGGCGGGGTAGTGAGGTTCGTGTTAGCCGGCTCTCCTTCGTGATATTTCGCGCCGCGACGATAGGATCGGCGATGCGAAAGCCCCTTGAATCGAGCTGTGACATTGTCAACTTCCTATCCGACGAGCTTCTGCGAGATTTTCAACAAGAACGTCCAATACACGAGATATTTATTTAGAAGAGTTCGCACACACACACACACACGCGCGCGCGCGCGTACAAACGTCGTTTCAAAGGGAAATCCGACGGTGCACGCGGTGCGCCAACGCGACTGTTCGCGTTGCACCAGTCCGAAAAACGTCATCGTTTGAGAGTTGGGCAAATAACGCTCGACGACGCGATAGCGAGTGCATAATAAATTACCCGTGCACCTCATAAATCGCAGGGAGTTACGCGAGAGGCGTGAATAGGTGTATCACAAGGTTAAACATGAAGAATTCGACTCGGGACTGTACATAATTCACGCGGAAACGCTCTCCCCCTCGTTCTCTTTGGTGAACTCGTAAAATGGGTAACACACGGTAATAATGTCGTTGGCAGCGGCTCAGATGCGAATCGAAGCGGGTGATTTTTCGGGCGAATGTGTCGTAATGTCGTGCGATACGCGACGTGGGATTAAACGGACAAGAAGAAGGATTGCGGTGCGCGTTACAGCCACCTCCATTTGCGAGATTCAGTTTCCATTAAGGAAAATGGTGCTGTCAGCGCGCCCTCGCATGCTCCCCGTTGTAAATCGAGGGAGCCTCGATGATGGACGACGGTCACGGAGTGATGCATGTGATGTTTCGTGCGGGGGCACGAAAATTCAATGCCACGCCGCGGAAAATCAGCGGACCTCGTCACGTCGGGAAAATCAAATCCTCTACGTCGTGATAATTGGCCAAACGATTGTGACGTCGAAAAAATTATCGATTAATTATCCGTATCCTCCGTCCTCCGGAATATCTTCGATTGAAATCTCGCTCGAAACGAGTGAAAACTCACTCAACGGAATAGTGAAAAATCCCACCACTCTCTCGGGACCTCGGGAGAAGAATGAATGTCTCATTCAACCTTAGAATGGATTCCGTGATGTGACTCCGTGACTCAATGAAGGTTTCAATTAATTAGAACAAATTTGCACGAGACGATTTAATTTCCAAGTGAAATTATTTACTCGATGATACAGGGAGAATTCACTCTGCACGAATGAGGACTCAAATCCGATGGTTCTTTTACTTATTCATCGAAATCTCGCTTGAAGCGATCTAACGAAGAGTTGCGCGCGAAGGTAAATTTCGAAATAACTCGCGCAAATTGCAACAACTTGGCGAGAACTCGACGGCGGTTATCTCGCTGGAGATAAACGATATTACGTACTAATATCGTAGAGCCACGTGTGGGGTCGGAAAAATCTAGCGAGCGACTAATCGCGAAAGATCCACAAATCACCAAGACGGCCCGGAATCAAAGATCAGCGTAATTTCTCCGGATCCTCCGAGCCGCTCCGCAGCTCTCACACAATCCGCGTTTATTTCCAGAGATCCCGATCTTTGCCAGCGGTGATCTATTTTTATCGAAACACTCGTACGTAGCCGTGGACACTATCTCTCCAACGGAAGCGGTAACCTCAAGGATAAAAAAAAAGTCTTAACAGGAAAAACAAGCGAATCTCGTTGATGCATCTTTTTCCCCGTTTCTTTCTCGGAGACGCGCACTACATCATCGGGCGGCACTCGCGTATTCGCGACACACGTCGATGTAACCAGAAAGCGGCGTTACGGGCTACCGTAACTAATATTTACGGAAGTCGCACGCGTGTACACGAACGATGGACCCGATACGAACAATTCTTCAAAAATACCTACATGGGATATCTCAGCTCGACACGTTTATCGTCCAAGAGATCGCGCGGCAAAAATACTACGGTGTGCAAAAGTAATGTCGCGACATCTACATGCAGACCCTTCGAAACGATTTATCTAAATGTTCATATTGATATTTCCACAAATAGTGATAATGAGTGAGTGAGTGAGCGAGTGAGCGAGCGAGCGAGAGAGAGAGAGAGAGAGAGAGAGAGAGAGAGAGAGAGAGAGAGAGAGAGAGAGAGAGAGAGAGAGAGAGAGAGAGAGAGAGAGAGAGAGAGGCCTACGATAAAATATCATAAAAAAGTACACAGGTTGACACAATAGTTTCGACATATAAAGATTTATTCTTCTAAATATTAACGTTTTTCTTATACAAAGTTCCAAGGTGCTATCAAGGCCAGTCTGTATACTTCATGTACGAAAGTATGTACAAAGAGCACATAATAAAAAGAAACACTGCTGATAATAAAGTATATTACTGAAATAATATATGTCGATATACGCTCGGAGATATTCGATATATCTAAAAAAAACCCTTTGGGAATACTGAAACCGAGAGAATGTGGAATTTGCAAGAAAATCTAACTGGGAGCAGTCTCTGAAATCGGAGAGAGAGAGAGAGAGAGTAGCCAAGAGCTGCGGCAAGACATCATAGCGATTGAACTTGTCGTGAAGAATTTCATTATAATCTGCAGAGCCATAATCGCGGTATTTCTACAAAAACGTTCTACACGCTCGCTCGAAACGTCGTACACGTCGAATAACAACGCGATAACGCGATAGTTCTCGATCATCAGGCCAACCCACGGCTGTTATCGCGCGAGAAAGAAAGAAGAGAAAAAGAAGAGAGATAAAAACGACCGACATCAGACGGCGCGACAAGATCTCGCATGCCGGCGCTCTGTATACTCAGCTGTTTGGCGTTCTACGTCACTGCACCGGGTGTCGCGAAAACAACGTACGCGCGCGCGCGCTTGTTCGCTCGCTCGCTGTCGAGCTCACGCGCATCCTCCCTTTCTCTCTCTCCCTTTCTCTCTCTCTCTCTCTCTCTCTCTCTCTCTCTCTCTCTCTCTCTCTCTCTCTCTCGACTCGATCCCAGCAAGGTTGTTGCCCTCGAAAATTTATTGCTCACGGACGCGGATCGCGAAACGTCATACTGAACACGCGTCCCCGTTTGATCTATCTCTCCTCGCCGAGCGCGTGAGGTCTTCAAGATCATCTTGAAGAATATGATTCCTGATGAAAAATTTACGGCGAAAAACGCACCGTTATTAACGCGGTAGCCGAAAAGATGCGTGAAAAGTGCTCTAATGTGAGACAGGATTTATGATTCCGCGAGCTAGAGAAGCGGCGAGAGCCCATTACAGCGTCGGGCATCGATGCACGGTTTAAAGTCCGCGCGGAGAGCAGACACGTGGGTGACACGTGCCAAGCAGTCTTCTCGCGTGTCGTTACGCTCTCTAGATTGAAGGCGCGCGCGGGGCATTTGGCCGAGAAAATTGTAAGGATATTGTTTCGGGAAGAATGCGAGGAGTCCGCGTTGGACGTCACAAAGATTGTGTCACCTTTTTTTTCCAACGAGCCCCCCTATATTGCCGTATCTAATACGGGATTTGTTCCTTCAGTAGTTTCTAGAATGGAAATGCAGCTTTTCTACAGTTAAGTACCGGACACATTCTCGAGATAAAGATACTGAGATAAAGATACTTTTTCCTCCCGTTGATGATTAAATCCGACTGAGGTTACTCACGGAACAAGAAAAGGACACAAGAGGCGTGACTACCACCGTTCAGGCACTGCGATTACGGTTCGAAGACGAGCTTGTTTTTTTTCTTTTCTTTTTTTTTTGCGAAGACCGTAGTGACCGGTCCGATAACTGTAGAAAGGCTCGGCGTGTTAAGGTCGAATCAGAAAGTGGCCCCGCAGTGTCGAAATAACGGTCGATGAGCAAGGTCACCGACTCGTAGGTTAGGCTAGGTTAGATTACGCATACACGTCGTCGCCGACGACGACAGTAATGTACCTCTCTTCGTCAATGGGACGCGTATACGGTGAAAAGCAGCGCGCGCGAAGCAAGAAAAGGGGGGCACGCTACAGTTATTCCGGCGCGCGATGTGATGCGAAATGTCACGACGCGCAACGACGGAGGGGGGAAAGGGGAGGAAAGGGGAGAGAGCTAGCGCGAGAGAGACCTCGAACCGGTTTCGTCTCACCGCGGCCTGCATCCGCCACTGATGCAAGTGCGATGCAACGCGAGATGAAGGGAGAGGATGCGCGAGCAAGAGGAGAAGGAGGAGGAGGAGGAGGAGGAGGAGGAGGAGGAGGAGGAGCAGGTGGAGCGGTGGAGGAGGACGCGAGCCAGCAGCATTTGTTACAAAGTGACGGTTACTAACGATCTTGTAAGAACCGAACAACCGTCAACAACTGAACAATCGAACGCGTTAAAATATGCATTCGCTTCGCTTCGCGCTATGATTTAACATGGCGGAGTCGCGTATCGCGATCCAACTGCGAATTACGCGGCTCGCATCATTCGCGCACAGCGTGATTCTCTCTTCTTCTTCCTTGTATCCCTGTTGATTCCGCGCGATTCACCTCCACGGTTTAATAAGTAATGCCTGCACGTGATCGATATCTCTCTTGATATTCCCATTTTCCACGAAGAATTTATTCACAGCCGGTTACCTCTAGCGCGCGCGCGGTCATCGCTAATGAATTTCCCCGAGTCGTCATGCCCTCACGTCGTGCCGCGCTTTGACGTGCAGCAGTCACGCTAGATGTTAATTAATCGCCGCTTTTTCAACGCATCGTTTGCGTACGCCTCTTAGAAAGTTCCTTTCACTGGTTACTCAATTATTTTTCTTGCCGTGCAGCAGCACATCATACACACACGGCCGGGCTATAATCGGACTCTCTTCAACACCACAATCGCGCCCCGTTTTTTTGCAAACGAGTCACTCCGAGCGCGCGTTCGCTTTCTACGATATTATCTTCCTCGTCGGAAAGAAGGCAGACTTTAACTCAATTTGCGAGAGAAAAAGAGCGAGAAGACGTCGTCGTCGTCGTCGTCGTCGTCACAGCGATATCGCCGAGTATCGGTAACATCAGTCGACTTCGACTGATAACCTGTCACCGTCACGAGCTCCTCCTCCCCGCCGAAGCTGACGAGCGGATTCACATTATACACGCGTACTCGCTAGAGCACTCTCCGCGACATGAAAAGAGGCGTCAAAGCGACGAAGCAATTATCGCCGATGTCGCACACTCGCGCGCTACCGCCGCGCCGGTTCAACGCTCGCGGCTTTCGCGACTCATTATGAGAAGCGAGCGAGCAATTATTAATCGCCGCAAGACGCGTATCGCGTGCTCCCGACGCGCGCGGGAAACGAGCGAGATATTGATAATTGTGTCATTGCGACGTGTGGCCCAATTGTTAGCCGAGGCGGGCCGGCGCCGGAGAGGAACGTGTTCTTATCGGCGACGTGCCTTGCGATCGGCGGACCTGTCAAAACTCGCGAATCCTCCCCTCGCGTTATACGCCCCGACGTAAGCGTCTGCGGCCACCAGGACGCTCGCGTGCCGCGAATTCCGCGCGCGCGGAACGGCTGCGTGCTTGTTCAGTAGATGGGCTACCTCCTCTCGCGGACACGAACAGGATTCGTTATTGAGCGGCGGCGGCGGCGGCGGCGGCGGCGGCGGCGGCGGCGGCGATAGCGACAGCGACGACGACAACGACGACGACGATCACGGGCATACAACGGTCTCATTCATCGGGTATAAATACGGCGCGGCGGCCGTGACGTCACCTGATTGGACGTTACGACATGGCAACTGAATGTATCTTTTGGTCGTCCCATCACGTGCTCGACGTACGTCTCTTTTGTACGCGTTCGGACGCCGGTCGAAGGAGAGGGACGAACGTGGACGGATGGATAGCTGGCTGGCAGGCAAGAGAGACGAGGGGAACGAAGGGGGAACGAAGCTCTTGGAGGACGTTAGCTTCCTTTTAACGCGATCTCTCCCAAACACGCGGCGTACGTACGTGTGTGTGTGTGTGTGTGTGCGTGTGTGTGTGTGTGTGTGTGTGTGTGTGTGTGTGCGCGCGTGCGTGTGTGAGTGCATGTACGCGTATGTGTGCAAGGTACCATGTTCGTATAGAGCGTCGTAGCGATACAGGCGTGTGCGCGTGGCGTTGCCTTCTCCGCGCCAGATGGCCACGAACGACGACGCGAGTCGCACACAGACCCCTCTCTTCACTATTTATAGAAGCCAACGATAAAAATGCCAGAACGCCGCCCGCGAAAAAATTACATCGACCCAGCTAGCTGCCGTCCGCCTATGCATGCGTGCGTATGTGCGCGGTCGGCGTCTCGGAACACGAGACGAGAGACGAGACAAGACAAGACAAGACGAGACAAGACAAAGACACACACACACACACACACACACACACACATATAACTGCTGTCTTAGCCGAGCGATTGTGCGCTCCGTGCGAAAAAACTGTCGCGAACGCAGCGCGAGTCGCGCGCGCACAACGTTCGTGATCGATCGCGATAACAAGAGACACGACGGCTCTCGCGAGAAGTTGACGATACACGCGCGCGACGCGCTACGACTTCCCTTTAAATCGGAGAACCGGGAGAAACAGAGAGAGAGAGAGAGAGAGAGAGAGAGAGAGAGAGAGAAACGCGGGTGGATTCTCAAAGAGCTTACGCACGTTCCTATTTGGTCATCTATACGCGCTGCGTACATTCCCGAAAATAGATTCCGTTCGGCGTTCGCTGCTCATCGGAGGTTCTTCATAAACAAAGGCAGCGCATTGCCGCCGCCGCCGCCGATTATAACTCGGATAGCTCCCTTCACCGCGGGAGATCGGCGGCGACCATACTTCGCGTTTGTGTGACTCGACAATGAACATCGGTCACACAGATCGGTATATACAACATCGATGTATATAATATATATAATGTCAGCCCTGTTGAATAAAATTCCGTATCTGTTTCCAAGTTGTACAATTTTTGAAAACATTTGTCGAGAGCCGCCCTCGCAACAGGAGTCTGGCGAGCTCACTTCCTGCTTAAGGATCGTAACTTCAGCTAACGGATTTCTAACTTGTCACAAAAGACTCACCATACCTACTGTGCTTTGTACTTTATTCCCATCGAGTCGCCGAAAAGAGAAAAAATCGCACGTCGACGAAAATTCTTTTCTCAAGCCGTGTTCTTTCTTTTCTTTCTCCGTTGACCATTCACAGTTCGCGTTAGCCGACCAAGAATGCGATTCATTGGGTGCTTTACAGGCCCCGCGATTGCCTCTCTACAGCCAGGGTTGCTAGATGGCCTTGATTTCCAGGATTGTCCCGGAATTTCCGGAAAATCAGAATTTCAAGAAAATTATAATCATAGAATTTATGTTTTTAACTTTATGGTGTACTAGAGAGAAATGTGAGAGCAATCATTGGGATTTATAAGGTCGAAGAAAAATGTGTGTCTAAACTTCTCTCCGCTGGTAGCTAATTCACACAGTTATTCATTGCAAGTAAGCAACGACATCGATCTCTTAACCGTGTCTCTTACTCTTCCATCAGTGAAATTTAATTAAAATTCTCGCGAACAACCTATTTTTCAAGCTAAAAAATGTCCCGGAAATAGTAATTTTGCATCTGGCAACCCTATCCTACGGCACACACGAGAGATCAACAACAACAACGAGACGCGAGGTCGGGACGCCTTCGAAGCGCGTCCAATGAATCGCGCAGCGTTCGCCGAGACGGGACAGACAACACACACCACCGCGCGCGGGGACAGGTTTGATGTCGCCGGTCGATCGCTGCGCGCGCGCGTGTCCGCGAATAAGCAATAGCCAGCGGACCAGAAGTGGAAAGAACAAGAAGTCACTCACCGTTGGCCTTGAAGGTGGTCGCAGTTTCGAAACTGGGCGCGCGCACCGGGTGCTTCTCCTTGTTCCTGTCCTGCACATAGCTGACCGCAAGGCTGACCGCCGGCAAGGAGTCACCGCGCGTCAACGGCGGCCTCACCGGGTGCTGCTCCTCCAGGGAGAGCCTCTTCTCGCCGTGCTCGTCCTCGTCGATCGCCGAGATGCCGCGCTTGAGCTGCGTGATGCCGCGATTGTGGCCAAGGTTCACGTGATGCGCCACCGCGGCCAGATGGGCGCTCGGCAAACGCACATTGTTGCTCCTCATGCCGTTCGCCATCTCGTGACCCTCTTCGTGCTGGCGACTGATCTGCTGCTGGCGGGCGGCCGCCGCCGCCGCCGCCGTGCCCGAGTTGAACTCGGTGATGGAGTTGCGATGGTGCAGCTGCGAGTAGCCGGCCGCGATGTTGTGGTGCCGCGAGTGGCCTTGGCCGGCGGCGGTGTTCTGGATCGGCAGCACGTCGAGATTCGCGCCGCCGTTGTGCTCGCTGTGCGCGGCCGCGGTGCGGTAAGTCTTGGAGGCGGACGGCCGCGCGTCCTGGAAGCCGTGGGCTTTCTTCAGCTGCTTCGCGGACTCGAGCACGAGGTCGATGCGATCAGCGCCTTCGTAATTCACGCAGCCGCGGCACACCGGCTCTGAAAAGTCCATTATCATCGCCCAGGGCATCCTGGGCAGGTCGCACAGGTAGCACTGCGTTCGCTTGCCCATCATCTTGCCGGTTGGTAGCAACGCGCCGCGATCTCGGGGGAGTTGTGTTGCTGCCGCCGCCGCGCGCGCTGATAGCGCGCTGTGCTTGCTGCGATGGCGATTGAGTAGTATAGTAATAGTTAGCGGTAGCGGTAGTACCAGCGGACGTCGTTCACGGTTGCCGTTCTCCGCGCCGCGACTTATCACTCACACATCCACCACCGCGTTGTTCCCGCGCGCGCGCGCGCGCGCGTGTGTGCGTCTCTGATCCCCCAGGCTCCTCTCTCTTATCTCTCCCTCGCGGATAACGATGTATCTGTATCTTCGCGCACCGCACCGTTCGCCGTCGCGTCGTCGTCGCTCGTAAACGTCTCGTCCGCCGTGCACCTTGATCTCGCTCGTTCGCGCTCACGCGCGACCTATCGCGCCGCGTATTCCTACGCCACAGAACGCGCGCACTGAAAGCCGCCGCGACGAGAGACGAGGGACCGCGCGCGCTCTTTACTACTCTCTCTCTCTCTCTCTCTCTCTCTCTCGCTCTCTCTCTCTTTCCTTCTCACTCTGTAACTCTCTCTCTTTCTTTCTTTCTCTCTCTCTCTCTTTCTCTCTTTCTATCTCTCTCCCCTGTTCAGTTCACCTCGCGCGATCACTCCGCGCGACGAAGCGAAGATCGATGCTGACCGCGCGCGCGCGCGCGAACCTCCGCGACACTGCTTGTCCGAGAAACCGCTCGAAATAACGACGACAACGAGCCGAACGACGACGACAACGTCAACTGCCTCCGACCGTCTCGCGCGCACTCAGTCTCGGCTCGCGGGCACATGAGCCGCGAGAGGACGACCGCACGACGCCCGACTCTGCGCGACTTCGCGTCGTACTACGCCGCTACGGTCACTACGCGAACGAATCGTGGAACGGTCTCACGAAAAAGAGAGAAGTAGCGTCGTCGTCGACGTCGTCGCCGTCGCCTTCGGAAGGCGACGAGAAAGTTTGCGTCACTGGCTGGGAAAAATACAGCACGCCCCGAACGAGAGACGTCGCCGTCACGATCTTCCGATGTGTACTCGTATATGGGTGTGGGTGTGTGTATGTGTATATCGCACTATCTCGCGCACGCACTGCAAACTGACAAAAGAAGCAACGACAAATGCGAGGCACCGCGCGCGCACGGACACCGCACCGCGATCGCCGGTGTGGCGTGATGACGTATTGTTTCTCTCTCTCTCTCTCTCTCTCCCTCTCTCTCTCTCGTTCTCTTTCAGCGACACACGAGACACGCGAAATTAACGGATTATGCGCACCGTATATACGCGACACGGTGAACGTACACTTCGTCCGTCTGGCTGCCGTACGAAGAGACGAGCGCTCGAGAATGCGGCGGCAAAACCCGAGCCACGACCGTCGCGTACCCCTCTCCAGCGGCAAATCTAATACCGTCTCACTCGCTCTGCTTCCCCACCCTACACGTCTCTCTCGTTCCCTCTCTCTTTCTCTCCCTATGATCTCACCCTGCCCTCTCTCCCCTCACACGCTCGCGATCTCGCGCTCGCGCTTGTCTCGCAGATGCTTTCGGCTATACTCGGCTCTGTTCGGCTCTCCTCGCTTTTCAATCCATTACTCTCTCTCTCTCTCTCTCTCTCTCTCTCGCTCTCGCTCTTCTTCTCTGTTCCTCTTTCCCTCTCCCTCATGTGCTTATCTTCCTCCTCCCGCGCCAATCCTGCCGGGTGGCATTGCCAGTCGCTCCTCGTCCCCGATCCCCTCGCGACTCAGCTACGACGACGACGACGAGGACGACGACGACGACGACGACGACAACGACGAAGCGACGACGCGCTCCGCCAATCGGGCGTTGTGGCGTCATGTGCATGACGTCATAATCATGAAGCTGCGCATGCGCGCTGCGAAATGCCCTGGGGGACACGTAGGCAGCGACCGGGATCCGGAGTGCGAAACGCGAGGGGTCACTAGAGGGGTACGAAAGGGGGGAAGGAGGCTGCATGCTGTGCGCGCGCGCGCGCGCGCTCTCTCACATCAGCTCGGCGCCCACTCTTCGCAATGAGTGGCCGGTTTTACACCCGTGAAAAATAGATATTGTCGCGATGAGAGGGAACTTTATAGGTTCCTTGTAAAAAATGTCACCTTGCTCACATTGAAAATGAAGTAGATACGATCGATGGTAAAAGGATTGCGCAATGCTCCTTTTTTCGACGAATTTCGCAACGCATTTGCACCCGATAGGAAAATTCATTTCTTCTTTGGCAATCTTCAGGAAATAATGTTTTCCAGCGGATAATCTGAATGCGCTCAAAAGTTCATCATCGAGGTATAACTTTTCTCCCACGGATTGTGCATCTTTGACACTTGATGAAAGAGATTTATGCACACAGACTACTCGGCGCTCCACGGGAGGTTGCGAAGACTACTTACATTTGAAAAAATAGCCAGTACCACAAACATTCGACCTTTGTAGACGAAGGTAGTATGTCTGTCGATGAATGGGGAAAAGGAATATCATTTGTATCTTTCTCTCTCTCTCTCTCTCTCTCTCTCTCTCTCTCTCTCTCTCTCTCAAGAAGATGCAATCTGTATGCATAAATCCATAATAAAAGAAAGAAGAAACAATCAAGCAAGATTGACAGTTGAGAAAATGCAGCTGGAGATAACAAACATTTTATATCAATGCTCCGTACTAACCACGTTGACGACATGTGTTTGTTAATTTCGTCATTAACTCTGAAGCGGACGCGTGCGAATGTGACACGTGTTAACCGACTTGTTTCTTCGATCCTTCACCCCGACGATAAGATTTGCGATTCTAACGATTGGCCAACATCGCCAATGTCATGTGTCATAGCAGAATGGAGCGCACGTGGTACATATATCTGAGAGAACACAATGGCGCACATGATGCGCCAACGCTCGTGCTCGTGCTTCGCCTCGAAGAATCGCAAATCGCAAATTGAGAAAATTCGTCAACGATACTCGAAAGCTTCGGAAAAATGCAACAACAATAAATTGAATAATATAAATTGAATGACTAAAAGATTAATAAATTGGCAAACAATTAACAAATTGAGTAATCATAAAATAAATAAATAATATCGCAAATGCCGTACTTTCCGACGAAAGCTTCGCCGATGCAACGCGGCGCGCGAACATCGGCTACCGAACGAACGAACGAACAGATGAAACGTCGAATAACTCCGGCACCTTATTGCGTTCCGCCAAAGAATCCTCGGCGAGAACGCGCACTCTCTTTGTCTCCCCCCCCCCTCTCTCTTTCTACACCTCTAATCTCCGTGACATAAACAATGATCGTTATTACCGTGGTACCCGCTGAGTCGGCACAGGCGAATGGTGCGCTATTTTATCGGGTTTTCTCAGCGATAAAACGGTCGACGATAACACTTGACAGGAACACACGGCTGGCGTAGATAACCGCACGAATGCATTATCGCCGATGCGTTACTACCTGACCTGACGAAACGACGAAAGCGCTACGCGACACGCCCGCCGTGGCTCGTTCTCATAATCGCGGCTGATAACAATCGATCATTCAGTGTAATCAAGCCGTAGAAGTAGAAAAAAGAGTCGGCTAATCAAGTCGTGCGCGTAGAAAGAAAAAATCGGTACAATCAATCCAGAGGAGAAATAACAAGCTGACTGGCTGATAATAACGCCCGCGTCAAAAAGCCGCGTATACAAATCCGCTTCGAGACGAGAACGATTCGCGACTCCACCGTTTTCTTTTTCTTTCTCTGCTCGCTTCTCTCTCGTCAATAACGCGTTCTATCTCGTCTGGACTGAAGTCTGATAACGGTTTACATAAGCACTGGCGTTCGTGAATTTCGTAATCGCGGCTATATTAAAAACACGAGAGAGAGAGAGAGAGAGAGAGGGGGGAGGGAGATCACGAACATAAGCTGAAATAAACTGCCGCGGCAGCGCGACGCCACACTTGTTTATATCTGCCGCCGATTAAACACATTAACACCGATAACGCGCAGGGATTACATCATATCTGAAATTATTACAAGTTCATTAATGACGAGAAAGCAAGAGAAACAAAAAGGGAGAGAGAGAGAGAGAGAGAGAGAGAGAGAGAGAGAAAAAGAGAGGAGAGTGCTTCGCGTGGGGACGGTTCCATTTGCTTGAGAATTGCGGCAATCGCGCGCGCGCGCGGGGCCGTGCGTGTCTATCATCGTCGTCGACTCACTGAATGCAGCAAGTGAACGCAAAAAAAGTCGACGAAAAAAACGTAACAACAAGAGGACGAGCGTAACATCGCGTGACGTCATGTGCAATTTGGCGAATACAACGTTATCTCGCGCGCCTGTGTGTGTGTGTGTGTGTGTGTACGTTTGTTTCTCTCGATGTGCAATATGCACGTCGCGTAGAAGCCGCGTCGTCGTCGTCGTGAATGACATCAGCCTGACATCATAGTGTTCAACACGAGATCGTAACGTGGACTTTTCTCAGAGAAGGGAGAGAAAGAGAGACAAAGAGACAGATAGGAAGAGGATCCTTCGTCTCGGCTGAAAGAGCGTACGTGTGTGTGCGCGCGCGCGCGTGTGTGTGTGTGTGAGCGAGTATGAGACACATTTGTAGATTAGATAATATTAATATACGCCGTACGACGAACGTGTGTAACTTGGACATCGTCGGCAATGACGACAGCGATGGAGACGACGCGCCGCGCCGTACCGGTGAGGCTATAAAAATAATGCCGACTATCACGTGGTAATTTATTTAAAGTAATCCCACACTTTGCATAAGAACAACGTCGAATTGTGCCGCGGTGCGACGCAAAAGTCTCGGAAACTCTGACACGCGCGACCATCGCGACAATGATGACGAGTAAACTTTTCGCGCACACGTGCGGTCTTAATATTATTTTCTTTCCCGGGTCGACCGATAGGGTCGACTTTGATGACACATTGCAAAACAGCTTCTGGTCGGCCGAGACGATCGGCGGAGTACAAAGAGAAGAAAAGAGGAAAAGAGGGAGAGAGAACAAGAAAAGGAAAACATCTCGCACGACATCGTCATCTCCTTCGACACGCGGTGACTGTAAATCGAAGTTGCCGTCTAGCTTCTAATTTTATTTCGCGATAGACTCCAGACGGGGAGGTGGAACCACCGATATCTTGTCGCAACGAATGGCGCCCTTTTCAGATCGTTAGTAAAATTTTGACGACAACGACGGCGAATTCGTAATTCATCTGTCGCTCGACAGACGAAGTGCATCAGCCTTCCTCCGGTGATGATTCACGAGGAACGTGGATCTCCACGCGATCGACCACCAGCCGTCTGTGCAAACTTATAATGGTTCGGTCAGACGAGCGAGGAATTCCCAAAGAGGCGACACGTTCGAAATATCACACCGTTCGAAAATACCGTGGAAACCGTCAGTGAGCGAGCGAGAGAGATGACAATAATGAATAGCGTTTATCAATCGACCTAAACTTTCTCGAAATATCCTGCAGCTTAAATATTAAACGTCCCGAAAAGCGCCGAGAGAAAGAGAGAAAGCGTTATTTATTTTGCGCTCTGGATCAGAGACCCTCAAGCGCGTTGAAAATCACTCACTGCGGAAAATAACAACCATCCACATCAATAAAGAAATCTAAAATTATAAACAAAAGGTAACAAGTATAAAATGATAAGCAAAAGATAGGATAAGGAGCAAAATAGAGTCTCGCGCGAAATGCCGGCACGTAGAAAGCGACGCGCACGTGAAACGACCGTGGAATTAATCTGTCTCGCGCCCTCGGCCTTATCAAGGCCCCGAAATGTGTTCACCGCGCACGTCAGACCGCGCGATATTCGCATGATATCGCGTTTTTGCGCTATCGCGTCTTCGCGATACGGACGTAATATACATGAGATCGATTATTCTACCTCCAGTCCACGTACGGCCACGGTATGAGCGACGCGAGAGCCCGTATCTCCATCTCAGTCTCCGCCGTTATCTTTCCGCCGGTGCTTCTCGATAACGATCTGCCGAGCCAGCGGAAGATTTCTCGCCGATAAACAGAGGATTCGTTCGCGAGTCGTGCGAGCGAGAGGCAAATCCGCGAGTCGCCGCCGCCGCCGCCGCCGCCGCCGCCGCCGCAGCTGACACGGCGCGTGTCAACCTTGTTGGCCGATCGATTCGCTCGTTCGCGAATCAGACACGCCGCGAAGAATTTCCGCCGACGAGGCGCAAGTCAAGCGTGCGAGCGGGTCGCATCGATTCCGACACCTTGAATTCGCGCGGCTGCAACCGGCGTCCGGTCGCGCGACGCGCGATCGAAAGCGACACGCGATTATTACGCAATACACTCGCTTTTACTTTACCCGCCCCTGAAATGTTAATTTCGCCTTTGCCGTGTTTTTTCCGCGATTACGTTCTGTGCCAGGACGCAGAAACGCTTGACGTTGTTCGTTAGGTCGCTGTGACAACCGCGAATATGACGTTTCCTCTCTTGAAGTCTCCGACGATCTTATCGAACTCGAGAGATGTTACGTTTTTTCGTACATTTTTAATCGAGTAATAAAGCCCGTGAAATTCTTTTTTTCTTTTCCTTTTTTTTCTTTTCTTTCTTTCGTTTCTTTTTTTCTTTCATATCAACGGCAAAGAGGGCAAAAAGAAAGAAAAGGGATAGAGAAAGGAGCAAAATATCAGGATAAAGGATAATGATAGAAGATAAAAAGGTATCCCTCTCTTCCCCTTTTCTCGTTGTCACGCTGCAATAAAAGGTGAGATACACCCGATGGCAAGCATAATCGAGTTAAGAAAACATCGACCGTTATCAGCGAATGGTGACGTAAGGCATATCTCGCGTATCGATTATTTGCGACTAAGCTCTTTAAATCGATAGCAACCGCGACGCAGCGAAATGTGAACGTGTATCGCATGACCGATAAGATTTCAGAAAAATGCTTGTTATTTACAGAGAAAGATGTCTGCTATCATCCAGCAAAATTCGCGATCGTATTCGATGAAAATTGTCATTGTTTAAGGATGCAAGAAAATACAAATGTGTTAATTTAAATACATAGTTCACAAATTAACGTGAGTCGATTGATACTATAAATATGAATTGCAGCAACGAATAAATTGTTAAAAATGACGAATAACGTTGGACTCTGTAATTAAAAATTCGCGCAGGGCGAGCGCGACGTTAATCGACCTAAAAACGATCCTATCCCTAAAATTCCTAAGATCTAACTAAAATGAGAAGGGGGAACCGCTTGTTTTTGCATCGTTCCGCACGATAATAGTACCTGAACCTCGAACTTCGTCCTCTGACAAAGAAAGGAACGCTAATGCTTCATCTTTTTTAACGATTGATAAAAACTAATCAAAATGCAACGATAACGTAAGAGAATCGTTTTCAGGGATGACGCGCTGCGATGCATTTGAAAAGAGTTTCTTTCATATTAACTCGTCGAGAAATACACCGCACTCTTGCTCAGTTCGTCCCACAACAAAGGGATCGTTGTACCTTCTCGGGTGTAAGTCAGGCTTTCGCCGGCTGCCGCCGCTTTACGTGCTCGCCCCAGAGTCGTATGTCTAGTGACGTCACCCGTCGCAGCCTGGCAACATCGCTGGAACAAACGCGACAGCCAGTGTTGCCGATGTGAGAGCCCCGAGCGAGAGCAAGAAAGAAAAGGAGAGAGAGAGAGAGAGAGAGAGAGAGAGAGAGAGAGAAGAGTACGTCGCACTCCCCTCTCTCTCTCTCTCTCTCTCTCTTTCTCTCTCTCCCCCACTCTCTTTCTCTTTCCTTCTGTCTCACTCATTTCACTCGCAGAGCGGAGTTCTTCCTCGCCGGAAATTCGGAACGTCTGCTTTCTTCTGGACCCGCCGCGTCCGTCGTGATTTCCGCTGGCATTCCTTTCGTCACGCACGCACGCATGTACGCATGCAGCACGTACATGGGGCACGCAAGCACGTACGTGGGACACGCACGATGACGAGCGTGACTCCACGCGGCGTACACGCGCGTGAGAGAGACAGAGAGGAAGAGAGAGAAAGAGAGATAAATAGAGAGAGAGAGAGAGAGAGAGAGAGAGAGAGAACTCGACAAGAGCCGCGCCGCCTACGACGACGTTGCAACGTAACGTAACGTAACGTAACGCGGAGGATTTAAGCGCGATTCAGACCACATCGCGGTTTTCCTCCACGCTCGTATTTTTGCGGAAGCGCTTGGCGGCGGCTTTCGCAAGTGTGCGTCACCTCCTGAATATGGAATCCACTACCGTCGCCGCCATTCGCGAGACAGAGAGAGAGAGAGAGAGAGAGAGAGAGAGAGAGAGACATAGATAGTTCGCACCTGATAGTTCGAGTATCATACGCTCAAATCAACTTGAACTGTATTCGTTTAAAAGCCTGCTCCTTCTTCGCCTCAGTTCGGATCCACAATGAACGTAGTAAGCCTTTTGCTCCGAGTCTAAAACTGAATTTCCGGCTAGAAATATTTTTCCGTTGCTACATCACGTTCTTAATCCTCAAGTTTCAAGCAAGCTCGCCAGAGCTCCAGCTGTGAAGCTCGCAGCGTGGCGAGTGTTTTTTTTAAATTATAGGACTTGGAGCAAGCGGCTAAAAACTCTTGCACCTACTGCAGATCGGGCCTTATCGTACTCAGCGTTAAACATTACGACATTGAACGTTGGACGATGCTCTAAATAGAAGCGACATTTAAATCCAATCTATACGGTTGCAGCCGAAAGAGTCGAAGAGGAAACCCTGCGAAAAAATCAATCATCGGTCCCCGACACACGGCCTTGCGGCATGATTGCGGCCCTCGCGCGAAGCGGGTCCAATTATAAACCGGCCGAAACGCGAGTGCGACGATCGTTGTCGATAACCGGAGCAGCGGCCACGGCGCGGTGCAAATACTCCACACAGAGCCGCATCTGATACCTCCGGCCCCGAAGAGAGAGAGAGAGAGAGAGAGCGAGAGAGAGAGAGAGAGAGAGAGAGAGAGAGAGAGAAAAAGAGAGAGGGAGGGAGAGAGAGCGGTATACAACATCAGCCCGACCGGCTGAAGAGAAGCATGAAAAGCCATAAAAAGACTCCGCCGCACTCGTCCCGTCTGAATCGGGCTTTACGCGAACGTAACCGTAAGACCGACACTAGCAGCCTCTTCCGCCGGTTGTGGAAAAGCAATGCGACGCTCTGGCGGCGACGGCGGCGGTGGAGGCGGTGGAGGCGGCGGCTAGCTGGGAGCGGATAATATCGCTCTGTCACGTCACAGAGCGAGCGAGCGAGCCAGCCGGAGAAAATCAATCCGCTCCGCACCGTCCGCTACTAACCGTCCCGTGGAAAAGCGATCGCATCGTACTAACCGGCCGGGAAACGTCGCGCGCGACTTCAAGGGTCCGTTGCGATATTGACCCGAGGTTGCGTTAGGTTATTTCTGTCGGGGGGTTCATGTACCTTTTCAGGCAGCACGCACGGATTTCCGCGGACGCGACGGTGCTCTCTCACTTTCCCGGACTCTCCTTTCCTCCTCCTTTCTCTCTCTCTCTCTCTCTCTCTCTCTCTCGCTCGCTCTCTCTCTCGCTCTCTCTCTCGCTCTCTCTCTCTCTCTCGCTCTCTCTCTCTCTCCTCCCGTGGCTAACGTGACACGCGCGAGTCTACCGACGGCATGTCATTTCGAATATTGGCCTTCGACTGTGTCCTTGGCCCCGTATCGGTCGGCGTAACGATTTCAGCGCGAAGGATATCGCGCGTACGCCATGAGAGTTCGTCCGTTCGTTCGCTCGCTCGCTCGCTCGCTCGCTCGCTCGCTCGTCTTGCGAAATCCGCGGTAGAGTATAACGGCCGCACCGAAATAGAAGGCTTTCTGCGGCCCGCTACGGTCGCATCCTTCTCACCTTCGTTCCTTTCTCGCCTTATTCTCGCGCCAATGCCCGGCCCGCTTCATGCAACCGCGCTACGGCGCGAATCAAAGATCGCACATGTGTGGTGCGTATAATTGTTTTCCCAGGCCCAAATAAGAATCGAGCGGCAGCAATCGGCGTTCCTGAAATCGAGCCGCTGCCGAATCAGTCTTGATTCCTTAATGCTAGCGTGATCGCCGGCGCCGCGATGCGCCGAGATCCGTGATTGAGAAATTTTTTAATGACTCTTCACTCTTACGGAACTGACGGACTTACGGTGACATCGACGATATGAATGAGGAAGAGAAAGAAACTCCGCCGTTCGCGAGCGCTAAGATTATCGCGTGTAACTCGAGCCGATGCAATCGACGGTGCGTTCCGTATTGCGTTTAAACAATTAAACAGTTGTACGGGAAACTTAAAGAGCTTGCTCGGACAGCCGACCAGATTATTTTCGAATGATTTGTTTTAATCGGACAGATACTATATGACACTTATCGGATGACTTTGACAAGTTTTACTACTTTATATCAGTTGATATAAAAATATGCCTATACACACGGCTTTTAAAGCGATTCCGTTTATTAAATGACCTTTCCTCGCGTAGAATGAAAACGATAATGGTGAAGAAAAAGATAGGGAGAAAGGAAAGATAGTATAGGGTTTCAATAGGGTTTGAAAACTGAAGAAAATCGGTCAGCTCTAAACACACAGGTTCAGCGAAAGACTATAATTTTAAAATGCCAAAAAAACTTTCTATGTAAGAAAATCTCACGGTCCCTTTATATATATATATTATATTATATATATATATATTAGAGTTATTTAATATTTATATAAAATATCGTATTATATATATATATATATATAATACGATATTTTATATAAATATTAAATAACTCTAATATTATACAAATAAGTGAAAAAAAATGTTTTAATCATCCCGCTCAGGAACAAAGACACGATTGCAATAATGAAAAAATCGGGAAAAAGTTGAATAAAAGATATTAATCGGCAATTCAAAGCGTCAAGTCAACTTGCTCGAAGAAAACAGAAAAATATAGGAATGCTACTGAATTTTGTTTCACCAACGACTACATATTTCGAGATACGGCCTCTCTCTTCTTCTTGTCGCCCACGCTGCGATTATAAAGAGAAGAGCAGTGGGTCGCTAACTAGGATTAATCAAGCCGCAGACTGCAACGGTGCGATTCGCCCTTTAGCTGTCACCTCGTTAATAGACACGTCGCGCGGCACAAAGGCCGCGCGAATTTGCCGAGCCGAGTCGACCGGCAATTTTCGAATTTGCCGAGCAAAAACGGCGCCGGCGGCGACGCGTATATCCGCTATTGTGATGATAATACCGGCGTGCGTTCGTGCCGATCGGCGTGACGACGTGCGACTGTTCGTCGGGCCCCTCTTCTCGGGCCGTCCTTCCTTTAAAATTTAAATCGACCCACGTTGCCCGAGAATGATGGACCGACCGGCCCCGACCGAACTTCGATGTAGTTCGTTCGTTCGTTCGTTCGTTCGTACGTTACTCGTTCGCTCGTTCGACCTAATTCGACAGCCTGCTGATAACCGTGACGTCACAGCACGCTTTGCTCGTTACTAGTCACGGACTCGTAGTACGTGACGCGCAGTGACGAGCGTGACGATAATAACACCATCGCGTACTGTGTTATGCGTTATGTTAACCCGTTCTTCTCGTGACACGCTTTTCGAACTTGCAGCGCGACACGAGAGAACAAAGAACACGAGAAATTTATACGAGGGAAAAGAGACAGAGAGAGAGAGAGAGAGAGAGAGAGAGAGAGGGGGGGGGGGACAGAGAAGGGTATCATGGCGCACGTGGTGCGCCAACGCGAGCGCTCGTGTCCTTCCTTGAAACGTCAATCATCGAGTACTTGAATTCCACCGTTCATTTGAAACAATGAGTTCTACGTTTCTCTCGTCTAATGGATGACTCACTAGTTTCCTCTTTGACGCATATTTTTTTATGAAATTGGACTGTCAGATCGATGCATCTTAATCGAGCAATCTCGAAGCGGAAGAAGTATCGCGAAATACCCCTCGGCTACCGAGAAGAATGTTTCGACTCTCCTAAACCGGACGAATTTCGCAGGATATTCATTGTCGGCCACGAAGGTGCGCGGAGACGTGAGAAAACGAAAGTACGGAGCCGGGGTCGCTCTCGCGGATCGATAGCAGCCGCGAGAGCGGTTCTCTTTCGTCGTCGTCGTCGTCGCCCTTCTTCCGGCCAACGTTGTGCGAGCTTGCGCGGTGATGTCATATATTCGGCCGAGTTTACGCGTGTTTGTAAACAGGCCGAGAGAAAGAGAGAGAGAGGGGGGGGAGAGAGAGAGAGGGGGGAGAGAGAGAGAGAGAGAGAGAGAGAGAGAGAGAGAGAGAGAGAGAGAGAGAGAGAGAGAGAGAGAGAGAGAGAGAGAGAGAGAGAGAGAGAGTGAGACACGCGGTGCAGAAAGAGGGAGAAAGGGAGAGAAAAGATCGATCCAGGAGAGGGATGCAAAACGAGAGAGGAAACACAAGGAGCAGGGGAGAGACTGAGAAGAACAAAAAGACGTGTCAGGCACCTCTTCAGGGCCGGCTCAGGCGGAGTCTCGTAGAGACCAAACCGCGCACCTGCCTGGAGACGTTAGCAACAATGGAAAATGACCAAGTAGTGATCGGCAATTGTAGCCTGACACGTTCCTTATCATCTTAAGTTTGAACTGTTTAACGAAACTTTTGCCCAGCCGACTAATCCAAAAAATAAGCTTTAGCATGCAAATACTTTGTCCACTGTGTAATGGTCAAATAGTTCGGTTCGATCTTCATTAAATCGTTTATATAATTAATACCGATAATGATTATATCGACAACAGTGATAACGATCGATATGATACCGATAATGTTTTATGGCTGAAACATTGGCGAGAGATCGTAGATAGATAACAGTGATTGTGTGCTTGATTCACGGATAATATGTTCCCATTGAGCGCAATAAAGTCAGAACCGATTGAGAAATCGGAGTCAGCCAAACTCTTTGACCGACTCAATGGATGGAATTTTCTACGCGATTTTATTACACCGACAAAGGGAGTTGCGAGAGCTACTATCGTAAACTCCGCTGAGAAATACCGCTTGCGATATATTATCGTATTATTGTGTTACAGAAAATAAGATTCGTGTACGAGTCGCCCGTTTCAAGAGTGGTACGTGTCCAATTTAGGGAGAAATCGATAATTTGATCGGCGCTCTCACACCGGCCGATGTAAAAATAATAAAGCAGATGGGGAAAGGTGAACAAAAAATCGCGACTCGTGACGCTTCGAAAAGAAGCGGCTTGCACATGTCGATAAGCGTAATCCCGACGATTGGTCGAGTGTTTCGTGTCGAAAGCGGACCCGACATGACTTCGCTGCGCTAAAGAAATATGAATCGCGGTTGGACGAGGGTGGCTTCCCACGTGTCCATCACTGGCTCCGTCGGCTCTCTGCGCAGACATCTCGCGCGCGCGTTTCTCGTATAACCCGGCCTCGTCGGGCCTCGGTTGCGTCGCTCTCTCGTTTTCTCGTACACGCCCGTGACGTCACGTTGTAAGTCGCCTCGAAAGAGAGAGGCCGAGAGGAGAGCGGTAGCTGTGCCGCGAAAGAGGGCGAGAGGAACGAGCGAAAGAGAGATAAAAGAAGAGAGAAACAGAGAGAGAGAGGGAGAGAGAGAGAGAGAGAGAGAGAGAGAGAGAGAGAGAGAGAGAGAGAGAGAGAGAGAGAGAGAGAGAGAGAGCAGAAGGTGCGTCGCGTATCGCGTCGTATACACGACTCTCGTGAATTTTCCTCACGAGACCGATTATTCTCTCGAACGAACTTCCATTTCCTGGCGGCGCGGCCGCCGAAATTCCGGGGATTATTCTTTGCGTGAACGCGTTCGCATGCAGCTGCATGTAAAGTCGCGTAAAAAGGCTTCGGCTAATCCGACGATTTCCCATGTTCTCGCGCGAACGCAAAGATTCCTCCGAAGGAAGTTCCGGAGGACTGCGCTTTGTGAAACGTGCGCTTACAACGTACGCAGCTGCGTGAACCTGCGAGCGGAGGAAGGCTCGGGCCGATCCGCTGACGTTTTTCAAGGTGCACGCGCGCATTAAGCAAGGTGCAACGATGCGGCGCGGCGGCAGGTAGATTCTCGAAAAGCGAAAGCGAGCCGAGAAAGAAAAGCCGAGCGCGCGCGCGCGCGCGCTGTCACGTTGTCGCGTTCGGACGTTGCACCGTTTTCTCCCGCCGCTCTTTTGACTTTCGTTCGAACCGGCCGATCGAGCGGCCAGTTAACCAGCCAGCTAGCGCCTCCAAAAGTGCATATTGCACCGGTCCGCCTTAATGACGGGATGGCGTGACCGCGTGCACGCACGGCGACGACGCCGACGTGGCGAATGAGCGAACGGGACGGAACGAAGCGAAGCGAAATGAAACTACGCGAACGCGATGTCGCGTGTCGCCCAGCGCGTTTCGCGGTCGCGTGTGTCGCGGATATTACACGCGATCTCTGGACCCGCCGGCTAAATGTGCCGCCGCACGAACGAATGAAGGAACGAACGAGCGAGCGAGCGAGCGAACGAACGATCACGCTCCTCGAATGCGCCTTTTTCACTTCCTCACCTCGATACTGCGAGTTTCACGACCGAGATACGTCTGATAATTTGTACTGTACTTTCGTACAAACGATCGAAATTTAATAAACAAATACAAATTTTCGAAAAATATAAGCCTGTAAAATTTTGCTCTCAAAGTCGAATACTTGGTGAGAAAGAAATGAATGAAACGCACGTCTAACACGAAACCTTGGACTAACTTGTCTCTAGAGAAACCTCGCTCATAGTTTACAATGAACGCGCGATCCTGATACACGCTAGCCAGCCTTCTCTCTCGGTATTTTGCCCCGACGATGAAATTTGCGACGCGAACGAATCTCCCGCAAGCTAACGCCGCTATGTCACGCTCGGCGAACGACACGGGAATGCAACACCTGAGAAATTTATCCAAGGAAATGTTACGGGCATCGTTACGAAGGGAACAACAACGGCGCACACGTGGTGCGCTAACTGTTTGTCTCCTTTTCAAAAAGCCTAACGTTCGAAAAATAATAGCAGAGAAATAATCGCGAATTAAATGGGAAGAGTTTCTTCTTGATGTATTTGACGTGCATCATACTATTCTGCAGAAAAATGCTAAAAATAAAATCTATTTATTGTGAAAGAGCTATTTTTGTGTACTCCTTTTGAAACTAATATTTGAAAAATTTGAGACTAATATATATTTTCTTCTTTTTAGAAAGCCGGCGGTCCTACCGATATCGTAAAATGTGCCTCGCACGAACGTCACAACACACGTAGATACGTTGACGTACAGAGCGCATTGTTAAAATTCGGTGAAAATTCGGTGCTCCCGGAAAAGCCGAGTTTCCAGTGTGCACACGCGCGCTCTGGAATAGAAACGCTATTATTATACCGCGCATAGATATTTAGAGATATAGAAAGTACAAAGGTGCGGCTACATGATGACCCGTTCGACCCGTCACAGTTCTTTCGACCGAGGAAATATGATCGCCAAGTGACTGGAATGAGCCGTCATTAAAATAATAGTGGTAGTTTCGGAGCACCTTGTATGATAGATCTTATCGCGCGCTATCCCGGAGATTTCGATCGTACAGCATTCCAGTGCGTTTAGAAGCACGAGGTCCCCCTGTCGTTCGTTTCGAGAGTCCTAAGACGCGTTGTTAAACGCTCGTACGCACTTTCCCCGGCCTTTTCCGTTTCTCTTAAAAACTCTTGCTAATGTGGGTCATGCGGGTCACACGGTAGCATTTCGGATCGCGATATGCACCCCGAAAAGTTGAAGAAAGTTGAAGGCAGAGCATCCTGACGAGAGCGACCGCAGGTTGGCAGGTAGGTAGGTAGGTTCGCATCGCGCGAGTGCGCGCTACCTTGCGCAGTCTCGCGTATCTCCCGTCGGCTGAGAACTTTGATAGCATACGTCGACGTGTTCTCTCGTTGCGTGGGAAAGTGCTGCATAATGACACGGTCATTCTTTGCACGTCGCGGTAAGCCAATAACGGCCGCAGTCGGAAAGCTCGATCGAGACCAAGGCAGGCGAACACGGCTCGCCTGTCTCGGAGATTTTCTCCTTTCCGAGTCGCGCTTTCCCGTTCGATCATCCCTCGTTCCGACTCGTTAACGACTCGTCGTAAAGTTGAAGCCGAAAAACATGTGACGTAGGCGAAAGCTAGACGAGACTGTAGACTGTCAGCGCGTACGGAAAAAAAATATATCTGTTTGTGAAATTGAATTGGGATTGGCGGAAGATTTCTGATGTGAGTCGAAAAAAGTCGAGTGACTTCCACAATCTTCGAAAGTATCCTTCTCAACATTCGGCTGCGGTGAAACACGCGGAAAGTAACCGGTAACAATAGATCGAGTAGAAATCTCCGATTTCGAAATCGGAGATTTCTACTCGGTATTTTGTTTTATTTCTACAACTGCTCTTCCGTTTGTTCCCGCGGTAACGGCAAACATACAGTCACATTAATCGAATTCTTTTCCCGCGTGGTATGTTGCTCGCTTTCTCGTGGAAATTTTCGCGAATTTAGCTCAATTTGATTCAACTCTTAATTTGCACTGCGTGATTATATTTCCGTCGAGATGACGCGATAGAGAGATTCGTAAATAATTTGATTCAACATTTTCCACCCCGGCGAGCTTTTCATTCCGTTCATGCACGTTCTCCCAAAAAATGCGCTTCATCTCTCTCTCTCTCTCTCTGTCTCTCTCCCCCCTCTCTCTCTCTTTCACTCACTCTTCAAGCATTTCCTAAATTATATTCCGCGGCATCCAACTACGGGAGAAACGGTTGACGAAATCGCGTTTCAACACGTGGACCGCGATTGCACGTGATCTGAGGTTGGATGAGGTAAGATGAAGTCTCGAGGTATCCGCGACTCGTAACCGGTAGGCTCTCTCATAACTCTCAGCGAGTATATTTCGCGGCGACGCGAAACGGCGCGCGTCGCTCGTCATTCTTTGTTTCCGAGAGCATGTTGTGCCGTTAAGCGGCTCGAAGAAACACCTGACGTCGCCAGGCGGTCGCCTGGTCAGGCTGCCAGGCGAGCAAGCGAGCAGGCAGCCAGGCAGCCAGCTAGCAGTCAGCCAGCCAGCAGCCAGCCAGCCAACCAGCCAGCCAGCCAGCCAGCCAAGTAAGCAGGCAGGCAGGCAGGCAGGCAGGCAGGCAGGCAGGCAGGCAGGCAGGCAGGCAGGCAGGCAGGCAGGCAGGAAGGCAGGCAGGCAGACAGGCAGCAGGCAGCAGACAGACAGACAGACAGACAGACAGACAGACAGACAGACAGACAGACAGGCAGACAGACAGACAGGCAGACAGGCAGGCAGGCAGGCAGCAGGCAGGCAGGCAGGCAGGCAGGCAGGCAGGCAGGCAGGCAGGCAGGCAGGCAGGCAGGCAGGCAGGCAGGCAGGCAGGCAGGCAGGCAGGCAGGCAGGCAGGCAGGCAGGCAGGCAGGCAGGCAGACAGGCAGGCAGGTAGGTAGACAGACAGGCAGCCCGCGTATACGTAAGTACATACTTGTGGCAGGGGAATCGAGTCAGGTGCTCCAACAGATGGGCGCCTTTACTCGAGAAAGCGTTATAGAAGCGGTCTATCATAAATGTGGGTTACTAGCCATGACTAACGCCCGAGTAGCAGAGCAAGCTTGCGCGCCCTGGCGCCACGTAATTCGCGAATTACTCGCGATCACCTTCCCGCGAAGAAAGAGTCCGAGTGATACGCCGACGAGGGCTCTCTGCCGCGCCTGCGACGTGTGCGAAATATAAATCCCGCCGGAGAAAAGAGAGAACACCGCGGGAGAGAGTGCGTCCGTTCGCCGGGATTTTCTTATTTTTTTCTTTTTTTTTTGCGCCGTCGTTTGTTCGGAGCGATAATTAATTGAAGCGGAGGAACGTTAAGCGGCGTTAAGAAGCCTGAATAATCTCGAGAGAGACCAATCACTAAAGAATTAATGACCGGCAACAGACTGCTAGCAGACCGGTAATAGCGCGATGACGTATTAGTAGATCACACAATAATATGACTAAGGGTTAACGGCAAATACGATCGTTAGAATATCGATTCGCAGATCTGAATCAGGTGCTTCTCGGAAGTACCGAGCAGTACCTGAGTGAATGAAGCGAGTCAGACTGAAGCACGTCACACTTTCACACTTAGCGTCGCCGCCTCGACTGTTTCATTCGCGAACAATGCGCGACTCTCGAGGGGAATCGACGAAGGGCGGCCACGTGGAGACGGTAGAAACGCGCGCATAATGAGGAGAGCGTGCCAAGATTAGAAAGATATGCAGGATTAGAAAATAAGAAAGACGTAACGTAAGTAAGTGAAACACGTAAGAGAAAATTCGAGTAAATAAATACCCACAAGATCAAACCAAAATCAGTCGACCGAACCCTTCCGACTCCCTCCCGCGAGATTCAGTTTCCTTCGATCACGGAACTTTCTGTTCACTTCGATTAGACGAAAGATCCAAAGGCCGAGAAATTACGACCGGTCATGCCGAGGTGCACAGCAGGACGCGACAAGCAGCGAAATCGAACGTCCTTCTCGACCTGTTCCCGTGAGTCGCACAGAAGGAGCGTAACGAGCGCCTTTTCCTCTGTTTCTCTTTTTTTTCTTTCCTTTTTCCTCTCTTTCACGGACACGTGGCGCGGAGCGACGCATGCATGCGTCGTCGGCATATCGCGCGTCGGTGCGACGGTGTGCGCGTGCACATATACAAGAAAAGCGGTAATGTGCGGTCACATGTAAGAATAGGATAGCGAAAACGTGACGTGATTATGCATTCTCGCAACGTCGTCATTTCTGGCATGGCGTACGTGGCAGCGAGTAGACACTCGCGCGACGTAGCGGGTCTAGTCGCTGTGTATGGTAATTTTATTATAAACGCTCCTATTTTTACACACATATATATATATATGTATATGTATAAATCGCACCAAACTAACGGCGGCGTTACTCACGTCGGACTCGCGTCAACGGATTGAGCCGCGTTTTATTAAAGCGCTCCGCTTCTAACGCGTCCGAACGATGCACCGCCGTTGGATTTCACCGTAAATCAAACGAGATCGCTCCTCAACGACATTACGTACATCGTCTATTAACTGACTAGTAGCGCAAAATTCCGCGTCGCTCGAATCGCGGAACGGACGACGAAATGATGTACTGGAGCGATTTCTTCTCGCACGCGTTTGCCGCACGCAATTCGACGAAACGAATTGTTCGAAGAATTATAAGACTCCTGGCTGATATTACGGAGATAATAATATTTCTACCGACACCATTACTTCTATTTCAGGGAACGTTTTTGCAAGAAATGAGAAAAAGAAGACAAACGGCCACGCGTAGAAAACACGGATGTCGTCGTGCGAGCGAAACGACGCAGCAGCGGCGGGCGATTGGAGGGAGCAGCTGCCGGCACTACGTCCACGTCTGATTAGACGAAAGTAAAATATGCCTCCGGACAAGAGATCTTATCGTTTCAAATCATAGCCACTTCCCGTTTCGGCCCTCGCCGAAAAGGCACAGCCGCTTCTCTGCGTATCGCGCTGCACGATCCAGCTGTTCCGCAGAGTCGGATGGACAATGGCATCGTCAGGTGGGCCTTCCACGTGCGCGTGACACGAGCGCGAGAGACCGTCGTCGTCGTCGTTCTACTTTGCGATGCGAAGGAGATCGAGATAAAGATACTTTACTTTCGCACGTACCTCAATCCCCGCGCACCGCTGCACCGCGTGCAATTTGCGGAAACCGCGATTCCCGGTAATAATGATAATCTAAAAAAAAAACTTCTGATTCTCCTCGGGTATTTCGCGTCTGAAATCTCGCCTGGCTACTCGAGGCTCTCGAGTGCCAAAAGGATCATTTCTAGAGAGATTCGATGCGACGGACGCGTGCGCGCGCGCGCGCGCGCGGAATGCGAAGTAACAATCGTAGCGGTTTGCAACATCGTATCTTTCCGCATACTTTGCAAAAAAAAAGAAAGAACAACGGCATTTGACACTGACATTGTCACCGAGCGACCTTGGCGAGTATATTGGGCTTACTTTGCATGCCATCGCAGTGACAAATTAATTGCAACGACATGATAATAAGCGCGACATTTATTAGATGCCACGTGTTCTCGCGTAACACGACTCAAACTATGGACTTTTGCGACGTTTTAACGCACGAAGGTAGCATTCTCTCTCTCTCTCTCCCTCTCTCTCTCTCTCTCTCTCTCTCTCTCTCTCTCTCCCTCTCTCTCTCTCTCTCTCTCTCTCTCTCTCTCTCTCTCTCTCCGTCGCTCGCTCATTGTGCACGCGCACTGATTCTCGTCCTCAGCGCCAACGACGAAAAGGAAGAGCCCAAGGTCAGCTTCTTCTTCTGCACCGCTGCAACTGCGGTGCACTCCTGCACCTCGCATTATGCGTCTCTCCACTACGCGCGTCGAGCCCTATCTTATTACGCATATTATTACGGTGCCCTCTTGGAAACGCGAGAGCGCATTGTTAGCAAAGAATTTAAATATTTTAACTATTTCCTGTCTCCGCGCGCTCTCCACGGGAGTCACCTTTGTGTCTGTAGCTCTGTATGAAAAATTGTCGAATAAAGTAATTACCGGAAATAACTGTCATGGAAATTTCCAAGCAAGCAGGCTCTCTCCTCTTTCTCTCTCCAACTGTCTGTCTTTCCTGCATATTTCTCTCGTATCTCTGTCTTTAGCGCAGTAAATTTCCGTCGCATTACGCGTACAACTGCAGCGCGATGCTCTCCAGGTCAAAAACGAGATGATACACGCGAGCGAATAAATCAAATATCCCACTTTGTTCGGGCGCGCGCGATTATAAGAGCGTTAATAATAACGACAAGTCGCACAGGCGAGTAGGCCTCTGCTGGAAGACGAATTTCAGCTACATAGCAACGGCTGTTATGAATAAGGATGCTCGCGGCTATAAGCGGAAAAGTTATTTGCCAATGCGGCGATATAATATCGCACGTAGTAATACACGGTATATTACGATGACACATCATTGTGCGCGGCGGTTTATCGGCGAGAAACGCCGGCTAACATTTCAGGAAAGAGAGAGAGAGAGAGAGAGAGAGAGAGAGAGAGAGAGAGAGAGAGAGAGAGAAGCACAAAGGCTATTTCGTGCGCGAAATCGCGCGAAACTCCATTATTTATCGCGCGATAAATATTTATGTCATCGCGGACAGAGAACCGATCGTATCGTTTCGCTCTTCCTCTCCTACATTCTCGTCAATATACAAAACGTTCCCCTTATGTATCATTTACGTAGCCCTACACAGAGTCACGAGATCTCCATAAAAAAAAAAACAAAAAGAAAAATAATATCCTCGGAAAAAGTGTGTTTATTATTTTAACACACCGACTGGTACTCGTTTCCGCACGCGTGTCAAAATTCAAGATGTCGGCGGGGTCAAAAGATCTCGCCTCTATGAGCGTTTAGGAGGAATACGAGTAGCAATTTCAAGGTGGAATTACAATTCGAGGCGATATGCTCCCTCGTTGCATGATCAATTGAAATAAGCTGCAAATTTCTTTGTTGGTCAGATAAAAACGCGGAATATCTCTGTATAAACAGACGGAGGATATTTTCATCCGGCTGCCGAGACTATCGAGGTAAATGAGTCGGGGTCGTATAAATTCGCAACTGCACGTTCGTTCGTTCGTCCATCCGTCCGTTCTCGTTTGCTCGCTCGCTCGCTCGCGTGCGAAAACGAACACCACACATGTGTACATGTGTGTGTATGTGCGTGCGAAATGCGTACGCGAAACTTTTCTATCGATCGCGCGGCGGGAGCCCGAGCAAGGCGACGGAGAGTCACGTTGTCCTCGCGTGTCGATACCGATAACACCTTCGCCCTCGGCCTCGCCGTCGCGCGGGCGAGCGAGCGACGCTCCGTCGTAGCCGGTGCGTTGATAAGAAGCTTATCGGCCGGCGCTGCCGAGATACGGAGTCTCGCGTAAGAATCGCCCCGACGAATAAAGACCGCGACAGAGGTCGAGCCCTGTTGCGGTCTACGCGCACGTTGCAATATCGCGCGTCCGATGACGTGTAATCAGCGCGCCACGCGGCTCAGAGCAAGCTGTCTCTGATCGGAGGATCGACGAACGTTCATGTTTGCGTCCATGTCTACCCGCCTGATAAGCGCCACTTGTAATCTCCTCCGCCTCGAGGAGAAGAGATCCTCGACCGAGACTGCGCCGGGCCCTCGAGAATTCATCTACTCGAATCCGAATGAATTTGTCGCGTAACACAACGCGTCGCGACGGTGTTACGTGTGTTACGCGCGCGATTCCTCTAATGTTCCTAAAAGGATCCGCGAGTCCAGTCCTTTGAGCGAGGACTTGGATTACGCAAAGCCCACGGAAGCAGTTCGTAGAATTTTTAAATCAAACGTTGATCAAGTCAATAGTTGTCGAGCACTTGACAAATCTTGACAAGAGCTTCAACAATGATAAATGATAATAATAAAATAGAGGTATAATAAATAATATTCTGTTTGACCGTGAGACGGTCTACCGTCAACTCGAGTACTCGCAGGATTGCACGTGTATAAAAATCTCGTGCATTAATTCTCGCGATTATATAAAATGTGTACGTATAAAATGTATATTTTTACAGGAAAAAAGATATATACATATAGATATTTATATTGCGATTGATTTTTAATAAATCGCGCTCTCCACTGCGTTCATTTTCGCGTTCAAAGTTCGAGGGACCACCCATGCCGAGCGGAAGGCGAACGAAATTGCGGCCGGCTGGCCGAGGTTCTCGTCCGTAGATAGATAGTAACATATACGCGAGCGCGCGCGTGAGCCGGTCGATCTCGTAATTGCGGAATATTTTGCAATTCGTGGATTGGAAGGCGCCTTTCTCGAAAGAGCCACCGCGACGCACCCATGCTGGTCACGTAGGCTCGTAGTTCCGAGGGTGCTCTGAGCACGCCGCGGAATACTAGAATACTGGCGGCGAAAATGCGCGGCGCATACTCGCTGCAGCGCGAATAACCGCGCGAGCGCGAGCGTGAGCGCGAAGAACACGGGAATCGGGGAAATGCGAGAGAGAGAGAGAGAGAGAGAGAGAGAGAGAGAGAGAGAGAGAGAGAGAGAGAAGAAAGGAGAGGGTGCAAGAGAGAAGAGAAGAGAAGAGAAGAGAGAGAGAGGAGAGGAGAAGAGAGAAGAGGAGAGGAGAGGAGAGGAGAGGAGAGGAGAGGAGAGCGATGCAGCGACGGATCCGGAATTTTCGGAACCCGCTGCCGCGACGATACGTACTACTAACGTGGCCGTACGTACCGTGCTCGGCCGCTTCGTGAGCGCTTAGCCGCTGCTAGTATTACAAAGTAACGTTAGCCGTTTGCATACTCAAGTGCGCGCGCGTTTAAATATATGGGGTGTCTGGAAAACCGACGCGCTTGTCGGCGGAGGAAGAAAACGCGGCCGTATGATTTCTTACTTCGAACAGTTGTCTCGCTGCCTTCTTTGGCCTTTTTGCCCAGTAATAAAGCGATCGCGACACGCTAATCAGCTGGCTCTGTATTCTCACGATACACTTTTCACGCGTATCAAAGCGTACGTACGAGGTACAGATGCGATTAACGCGTATTAGTTACACGCGCACGAGCGCGCGTTAGTCACTTTCGACCGATCAGGGCGATCACGCTTCGATGGATATTGCGACACGACCGGCAGCGAACGACGTCGCGACTTGCGACTTGCGCTCATGCTCGCGTATATACCGCGTAATATCGCTAGCGAACTCGCCGAATAGTCCGAAAGAGAGCTCCGCATAAAGCGGCGGACAATCCGACGGAATGCGTGCCGCATCGCGCGGGAGAGGTGGATTTACATTTTTCCTGCGAGATGCTCGGCTGGCTTCAGGGGAGAGCATAAATCTACCGTGCGCGATAAGTGCTAAAGGCTGTTACTCCGTATGCATATTAATGTTCGTTCAGCCGCTCGCGGGGATCTAGCAAAAAAGCGACACGTAACCGCGAGGAAATGAGAGAAAAAGAACGGTTACGTCAGGAGCGCGTATGCAAATCCCGAGCGCATATAATCCACCGAACGTTCGAACGGTTACATGCTTACCAACGACAGCGGGAATGTTTTATCTCAGAATGGTCCTTGATCTTGCAGCTGACGTGGCTCGCATAAATTCGCAAAGAGAATCTCTCTCTCTCTCTCTCTCTCTCTCTCTCTCTCTCTCTCTCGCCCTCTTTCTCTTTATCTCCCGTTGTCGTCTATCGCGAGCGAAATCGCTCGCTTTTACCTCGGTCTTACGTACGTAGCAACGAGCTACCACGGGTTTTCGCCTTCTTCGACGAACCATTACCTCGCCCACGTCGCGAACAATCGCCTAAAGTCCTCCGATCGAGTAAAACCGGTTTGGATCGAGCAGTGCTGTAACTACCTATGCGGCCGGATTTCACGATCGGAGAGTAGCTCAGCTCCCCCTTTATACGAGCCCGGCGAAAGAAGGAGGCCGCGAAAGATATTCCCTGGCGAATTGTACCACTCGAAACGCGATACGAATTCCACGATCGATTCCCCGAGTCCAAGGTGCACCGCCACCTCCGACTCGGTTCCTCCCGCCGGAGAGGGACACGTGAAGAGACCGACGCGTCTCGTGACTACCGACTGCTTAATTAATTATTAATTTATTCCCAAATATCTACCAGAGTAGGTATTTTTAATCTGGCATCCGTCAATTTGGATCATACCTTTTTTTATATCTGCGTATTATCTTTTTTATTACCAAAAAATATGCACTTTTGTCTCGGTTGGCGTCGGAGTGAAATCGTCGGAGTAACATCGGCGAAAATCGTGCAAATGATTCCTTTTTACATTTCAACGAATTTGTATTTCAATCGAATCGGGAATGCACAAACCTCACCTCGTGCCTCGTTTCACGAAAATATCATTACGAGAAGGGAGAGGGGCCTATCCCTCGTCGGACCGACAAAGAGGTCCGCAGTGCGAGAAAGGTTAAGAACCTCCCCCGCGCGGCGGAGGGTAACTCATTTTCCCGCAGCCCTCCTTTCGCACGCGCGCCTTGTCGTACGACAGCTTCTCGCGCGGGTCGACGCGTGATAGAGGAATTTTTTATTCAATAGCTGCGCGATGCACCGGCCAGCGGGTGCACGCGCGCGCTGCTGCTAGTTGTCAGTGTTATAAGATACGAGTGGCCGGTGCAAAGGGTTAACGACACTCACTCTCTCTCTACCTCTCCCCCTCTTCCTCCCCCTCCCCCTCTCTCTCTCTCTCTCTCATTCTCTTCGCGGAGAACAAGTACCGCCGTCGATGCACCGACGACAAACCGCGCGCTGTTAACCCCTAACCAGCGCACACAGAGCACTCGGTCATGCACCCTCGTTGCCTATACGTTGCTAGCCGACCGACGACGACGGCGGCGGCGGCGGCGGCGGCGGCGGCGGCGGCGGCGGCGGCGACAGCGGCAGTGGTGGTGGCGGTGGATCGATCGCCGCTACGTTTCTTCGTCTTCGTCGACGTAAAAATTAGTATTCCGCTCTCGGCCGTCGTCGAGCGGCACACGCTGTGAAAACGGACGACGGTGGGAGGACCAGGCCGCGGGGGACGGGGGGCGGAGGAAGAGGTGGAGGTGGAGACAGGAGAAACGAAAGAACGGGCGGAACGTTCAACCCCCGTCACGATCTCGCTCGTAACCCCCGAACCTACGTTACCTAGCCAGCCAGCTAGCTACCCGCGCACCCCCGACTTCCCGGTCGCTTTCTCGCTTCGCGGACGTTTTACGGAAACGGTACGACTCGGGGTAGCTGCTGAATATCGAGAACCGTGTCCCTTCCCATCCCTTTTCCTGCCTGCCCTCTCTCACCCCCCTCTCCTCTGCTACCGCACATCCCATCGGCTACGTGGGACGCATTCGCGGACACGAACGCGAATGCGGGCTGAATCCCGAATTCGCGTCCCGCGCGCGCCTCTCTCTCGGGACGATTCCTTTTAATTGCCGGCATCCATCTCTCGCGAACGAATCCCCCGTAAATCGCTCCTTTCCATCGCGAACGCGACCGTCGATTCGATACTTGGTTATTCGCCACCTCATCCTCCCCCGAAACACCCTCCGAGAGACATTGCCGACTGACGAGCTTGAATCCGGATTGGAGGGCTGTTAATGTACCAATTGATGAAACATCTTTCGCGTGAATTTGCGAACAAGTCGACTGTAATCCACCCACCGGATTCGCGTGATATTTCATATAAATTTTAATATCGTCAAAGAGAGAGAGAGAGAAAGAGAGAGAGAGAGAGAGAGAGAGAGAGAGAGAGAGAGAGAGAGAGAGAGAGAGAGAGAGAGAGAGGGAAGTGAAAAAGGGAGAGGACCATATTTTTTTCTAATATATTGAGTCTTGACATAGGAAAAAATATCTGCATACAAATAAAACTTTAGATTCTGCAATAATTATAAGAATTCCATCGAACTTGGAAACCAAAGAAGAATCTCGAGATATAATGTTGTGGAAGTTACGTATCCTACTTTAATGATACAATCGATTCGGATTATCTCAATACTCCACACGTCAATAATAAAGTCATAATATAGACATAATAATAACGTTATAATATAGACGTAAAAATCAGCACTTGCGAGATTTGCATTAGATTCTAAGACTGATATTCACAACTATGAATTATTTAGGATCTCCGAGATTGAGAACATAATCAATCATATATTCCTCTTCACGCGACCCGTTATTGGCGGTTGTATGCGGTGCGCAGTTTGATAAATGATTTGACATTCATTTGAGTTTTAGAGCTGTAGTTATTAAGCTATAATTTGTCAAACGATGATAAACTATAAAGTACCGGCCTAGATTTCGACCCGGACATTTTCTTATTTCTTATTCTCGGTAAGTTCATTAAGTGACTTTTAATATCGGAAACCTCCTTATATATGATAAATGATTTCACATACTTGCGAGTATATACGACGCATTGCTCCCAACGTGACTTCTCGTTCTAGCATCCTGACTCCTGGCTACTCTGTTATGGCACTCTGGATATTCGCACGTGGCATTAATACTCGCGTAGATACGTCACTTCAATCGGAAAAAAGTCACATTGATTAACACGAGGTCGTGATGAGAGCTCGAACCGACACTCGCAGAGCCGACGCTCGAATATCGTAATTATCCAATGAATGCAATAATTAAAGTACCGATACATGTACATTACACGCGCTCGCCGGTTCGGAACGAAATGAAAACTTGGAAAAGTGTACGACGCACACGAATATGTTTATCTATCACGAAAACCGCGAATCTACGTTTCGTTTACGTTTTATTTATTGTTTTGATCGCTCGACTCGGTTCAGATCATAGAGGTATAATAACTAGACTGCGCCGAAAGGTCGAAAAGTCGTCAAATATTAGAAAGAGAGAACATGCTTTGGGGTATCATTCTGTCTTTGTCTGATAATGTTTGAAGTGGGAATTATTTATATCATTCCACTCCCCTGTACCTTCCTTTTTCGTCCCCCACCAAAGGCTTCTTCGTCTTACCACGCGTCTTTAGAAAAAGATAGAATGATACTCGTACAGCAACTATCTCTTTCTAATTTCTGACGCGTTCTAGCAAAGGAAGACGTTGAGACCGCGTGGTCTAGATATTATACGTCTATGGTTCAGACGTCGTTTGGTTATCGACGAGCGATTGTTTGGTATTCCCGCAAATCGCGTTTTTTCTTCGTGTTCGTGTATTGCATTATGTCACAAGCTGGTGAATAACATCGGCGCGTTGGTTACAATTCTTATCGGCTGCGATTAAAATATTTTGTCGGCTTTTGAAATGTTCGATCGAGCTCTCACATCGGCATCACATTAATTAACACGCGTTTGTTCCGTTATCGGATCGTGTCTGCGTGAATGTCACGTGCTAATGTTGGAGTGTCACGGCGAAGCAGCGAAGAGAGCAAGTACTGGGTTGGGAAGTCAGAATGCGGCCAAATATTGCGGGTATTTCCATATATGTAAGATATTATTTATTGTGTGCAAAATTTTTTTTTAATTTGTACTTGTACTTTCGATACGTAGTGTTATTCGATACACTGTCATTTTTATTCTTATAATCTTCTTTTTCGTTTTTCTGAAATTTTTGCATTGTAGAAAATTGCAAGGAAATTGTAGAGAAAATGATAACTATATCATCTAGATGAAAATGTTTTAACGTATTAATCCATTGATTATATTTATCCTTTAATCTGTATTGGAATATTCGATATTGTCTTACCTCACATATTTTATTCGCAGCTAAATAATTAGGTAATTAATATATTGAATATTGTAATTAAACATACATATTAAATGCTAAAAAAGATTAAACATGCAAAGAAAAATGGCATTGAAAAAACGGCAGTAACGTTTAAAGCATGAAAAAAGAAAACAATCCTACAGAGAAGAATTTATTGATTCTTCAAGTTTGGCAAACATTGCAAAATTAATTAAAATCAGAATTTCGATTCAACCAGAATAATTTCGAAAATATTTCGAGTTTTCGAGGCAAACATTTATGTTGTTTTATTAAATTATTTTGTGCGAGGAAGCACCGTTTTTGTCGCAAATTTTACAAATTCGATGATCGAAATAAGAACAACCTAAGCATAAATGGTACATATTGGCTATTAGCGGATACTTTCTTACAAAAGGATGGGAAATGTTGAGTAAGTAAAAAAAACTTGCCTCCTGTGAGGTTTGAACTCACGACCCCTGGTTTACGAGACCAGTGCTCTGCCACTGAGCTAAAGAGGCGGATGTTTTTCGTAGTAAACCAGGAGCATATCAAGGCAGATCCTCGTCCTATTTCTAATTATACATGAATCGCGTCAAAAGTATACGAATTACGCTTGGATCAATTCCGTAAACAGCGTATCGTCCTATCAATATCGCCAGAAGCATACTCGACTCGATCGCTTAACGGAATGACAAGAATTGCGCGAATTTCTTTCCGAATCGAGAAATTCGTAACGTTCGTGTCCCGCGGTTATTTAAGAAAGACGTACGCCGCGAAACGTCGCGCCTTTAATAAAGCAGTCACAACAACGATTTTGAGGCTCGCAACGAGCGGAATATAGAACACTTCTCTCCCCCCTCAAAAATAATTCGACCTACAAAATCCCGCGTGACGCAAGGCAGATGTCAGTTGTCACTTCCCGTTTTGCGCACCCCGTACAATGGGGCGCGTTTTCGGAGATCCCTTTCGGGTGGAAGGGGAGAAAAAAGACACGTGCATGCACTACTCTCTTTCCCTACTTCGGCGCGACCAAAAAGGGCAGATGTCGGGGCCGTCTTAAGGATTTCGAAAGGGCGACCCTTTTCGGAGAACGGCGTGCTCTTTGAGACGCAATAAAGGGGGACCCAACGGAACGCACTCGTAAGACCATTGTACTATTAAGCAGATGTTATCCAATGAATGCGCAATGTATAATATGAATCGCGGACAAAGGGCTCGATTTTTTTCCAGGGTGCCTGAGAATTTTTGCATCTTCGCGCCGTACGTTACCGTCGCGCTCTTGGAAAAGAGAGATGCGTGTCTTCCTTCCATCTCTCTCTCTCTCTCTCTCTCTCTCTCTCTCTCTCTCTCTGCGCCTCTATTTCTTTCCTCATTACAACTCACGCGTATATAAAATGTTAGAAAATTGCACTCGTTTACTCGTTTAATAAACAGGCTTTTTAGGCTTATCGACTCGTGCTGTCGTCAAGCGATCGATCGTACGTAAAACATACCGTGTGCTTTGTCTTCAATAGATCAGCTTTCATTCATATCATGAACGCATTTGAAAGAGAAAGAGAGAGAGAGAGAGAGAGAGAGAATAGTATAATATTCTCCTTTTTTTTTGCCGCTTATAAAAATTCAGAGAATCCAATCGAAAGAAACGGATGCCCTTTCAACCGCAACGCGTATGACACACGGAAACGTGTGATACGTCTGCGTCTGAGAATGCGCAATTCTGGGAATCACTATTAGGTCACTTTGTTATCTACATTGTTATAATCATGACGATATATGAACAGGTGTTAAAACTTTTAGAAACGCATACTTGAGAACCAAGTATATGATGATTCAAAGATAAAACAATCATGAGATACGATCAAAACTCGGGGACAAAAATTCTTGGAAATATCAAGGAAATCCGCTCGCGTGAATCAATTCCGAGAAACATCGAAAAAATTTATAATTCAGTCTTATGTATAAATAAGAAAGCCGCGATATCGCGAGACTTAAGGAGCATACCAGAGACGATCGGTTCGATCGAGACGTATCAATATTAAAGCCACGTGACGAATTCGACGCATCTGTCTGTCATAAGAAATACATATTGATTAGAGAGCGCGAACGGGGTGCGCGCGGGGTCGTCTGTATATGCGGATCTCTTTCATTCAGCCATGCCGCTGTTTGCTCGTTTACCGTAATGGCTCGGCCACAAAAATACAAGAGGCAGAGAGAGAGAGAGAGAGAGAGAGAGAGAGAGAGAGAGAGAGAGGAGAGAGAGAGAGAGAGAGAGAGAGAGAGAGAGAGAGAAAGAGAGAGAGAAAGAGAAAGACCGAGAGCACGTTCATGCTGTGTTCCACAGCAGCCTTCGTGCAGCACGATTCTCGCAGACGCGGCAAACGCTGCGCGCGTCTTTCGAGAAGTTTCCCGTTGGATGAAAGCGGACTCGCCGTCGTCGCCGCTCACCACGGCCCGATGTAGCTTGGTCGCGGCGACGGCGACGACGACGACGACGACGACGACGACGACGACGACGAACGGCGAGACGAGCCAACCTAACCTCTGCTCCGTACCCTTGAACCTAGCAGACGCTCGCGACGTTGCCGCCTCGCGCAAGTATGCCGTGCGACGCGCCGTGAAGCAGAGCGAAGTGAGGCGCGGAGTGAAGCGCGGCGTACGACGCGATCGGCCGGCTACATCGGCCGCGTTCGGCCGTGCTCGTGCGTGCTTTCTTCGCAAGAATTCCATCGCCGCCGCCGCTTTGTCGGCGGCGGCCGCGGCTGGCGCGACTCTGAACAGGCTGACGTCACGCGTCAGCGTTACGCGTAGCGTTACGTAAAAAACGTGCGGCTGGCTGGCTGGCTGGCGAACTCTAGCCGGTGAAGCGTGTCGCCGTGTTGCGTTGCGTAGCGTAGCGTAGCGTAGCATAGCGTGGCGTGGCGTAGCGTAGCGTTGCGTTGTGTTGCGTTGCGTTGCGTTGCGTTGCGGCACGTCGCGAGGTGCACATAAACGCCGAGTGCGCTCAACACACGCACCTTGGCACCGATTCTAATTTCCTGTTTTAGAGAGACGATAGATTTTTCTTCGGGTCGTTGCTCGTCGCAGCGCGATTCTTGAATTTGCGATCGACCGAGACGCTCGGAAAGAGAGGACGCACGACTCTCTCTCTCCGTTCGCCTATCGTTTCTCTCTCGGTATTCATTCCGCGTTTTCAAGCATACCCGTCGGCGTTTTCAAGGTTGACGCGTCTCTAAGCAAGACGATCGTGCAACACACAATGTTATCGCGACAATCAGGCGGCCGTTTTTAGCGGTAAACACGAGATACGAATCCGCGCGGCGCGTTCAGGCTCGCCGGTTGTTTCTTTTTCTAGCGAACTTTGTCGAGCGCAAAAAAAAGTCTCGCAGACGAGCGTTCCGCGAGTCTTCTTGATTACGTGGTGTAGAGAGAATTGCACGTAACGTAAACACATGATGAGACGAAGACGATGTGTTCTTAACGGGGCTAAATGCATTTTGCACGACGTAACAGCCTCGATAGAACGTTAACAACCGTAGAAGTATATTCACCGCAACGTTCTCTTTCTCTCCCTCTCTCTCTCTCTCTCTTTCTCTCTCTCTCTCTCTCTCTCTCTCTCTCTCTCTCTCTCTCTCTCTCTCGCTCGCTCTCTCGCTTTTTTGTCCACGCTGCATCTTTTTGTCTTTAACGAATGGCCACGCGCGTGCGACTCCATGACGCAGTCATACTTGGTTTTGTCGATAGACTCTCTTGGATTCCTACTGGAGAAAGCATAGACAAACATAACTCACATCACAGAACGGTCGTGCGAGCGCGACGCCGGGTCAACGTACGATGAAAACCGGAAATTCGTCGTCTGCCTAGGTGAGTAGGACACTTCCCGTGTTGTCTCTAGTCTTTTTTTTTCTTTTCATCGCGTTCGTTATCTCTTTTTTTTTCATTCTTTTTCGTACAACCGACGAACGCGTATGCCGACGCTTTACGTTTTAACGCGAACCGTGTTATCCATCTTATCGGGCCGTAAACCGGGCTAACAGGACAACGCTGTTCAAGCGAAGGAGACTGTGTCGAGGGCGTTATCGGATTATGTTGCGAAGGTTTTTGTATCGATGTTCCTCCGCCTCTCACTCTAGCGGCACGAGAGAAGAATCCGGAGGACTCGTCTGAGACGATCGATCCTGTTCCCCCGCGAATGACTAACACGCATGATTACTTCCGAAAGTTCTCTCCGTCAAGTACGCGAGGAGCCAATAGAGAGATATGGCTGAGGGGAGAAGGAAACAAGTTGGAGTGTTGCAAACATAAAATAAATTCGTTCGATCTAAAGAATGTCCGAAAAGAAATGTGCTTTATCTAATTTTGTGCTAGTTACTTTATACCCGATGTAATTTTCTGCTAATACCGCGAGAATGTAATATAAGATTTTGAATAAATTGCAAAGTATCTCGCGAATAAAGCTGTGGCGAAATATGGCAAGAAAGCAACAAAATGTGGGATCTCTTTCCGTCGTAAATGCGTCTCTCGCGTGCGTCGTGATCGTCACGATAATCGCATTTGATTTACGCGGTTCACGGCCCGAAACCGCAGAAATCCAAGAAAATCCATTTACACAAAGAAACGCGGGATCGAAGTGTCTCTCTTCTCCGGCACTGTGTATCCTTCTTTACTCCCTCCATTTTTCCCCCTCTCTCTCTCTCTCTCTCTCTCTCTCTCTCTCTCTCTCTGTCCATCTCACTCCTTCACCCTCGGCTCTCGTGCTTCTACTCCGCGCGTCCGTGTCTCCCGTTCGCACGCTCGTGTGCCATTTACGAGGCAAACCGGTTTACACTTTTTGCAAACCTCGGCTTCGCGAAGAATGTTGATTTTTGCGATATATACCGCTGGGAACCTAACCTACATCATTATCCGGATGAGCTGACTGTGCCTGAAAACTCGCGCGCGACGCGCGAGTTACACGAGACGCGTCTTTGATCGTTTAACGCTGACACGAATGGAGTTACGTTAGAATTATTCTGGGAAAGGCACATCGTGCCGCTCCGCAGAAATCGCTCGTGGCGCATTTCAAATAGACATTATCTGCAAATTGAATTATTTTGCTCGGTCGTACGAAGTCAACGACGACGAATGTTTGTTGCATGCGAGATCTCGAGTTCTGTACTGAGTATTACGACAGGAAGAAAAATCGATACAAAACTTATTATATGAAATCGAACAGCTCTGAATTTCTCTCTCTCTTCCTCTCTCTCTCTCTCTCTCCCTCTCTCTCTCCCTCTCTCCCTCTTTCACCCTGAGATCCGGGAATAGAATTTTTCGATGCAAGGATCAGGAACTCAATTTCACGGAGCGAATCTCCATCGTGTGTCCTTTTAATCTTCATTCGACTCTCGACTCTATTGATCCGCGTCAATTAAATTAAATTGTTCCCTCGAAACACCCAACCGGTTATCCCATTCGCGTTATCTTCGATATTTTCAAATTCATAAGCAAAAAAAATATTCCCTATACGAAAAAAAAGTTTGATTGCATTAACGAATCAAACATATTTTGACTGTAAGAAACACTATCTTTAGTTGTTATAAATTAAAATCGTTATTCTGATTATCTAACTATGGCTTAGTTTTTATAAATGAAAAAAATACTAAGAAAGACGCATTTGGTGTCTTCATCGTCATGTAAATTTAATTAAAGTCTTGTCTCCATGTATCGATGGAGAAATGAGATTTAAGTTCACGAGAGAAATTAATCGCATTCTTGTGTCGAGGCCGTTTCCAGGCGCGATCTAATTTAGTCGCATGAAGAAGGGGCGGACGACGAGGGTTGATTCGCTCATTTCTCGCGACACGGGGTGACGATCTCGCGAGACGTGCGGCGCACCAGGTGCGTTTAATTTTCGTAAAAGCGCGCGAGCAGGATGGCGGTTGTCAGGGGTCGGAGGGATCGGAGGAGTGACAGAGGGACCTTTAACAGTGCCGTCACGAGTGAAAAATGATAATGAGGTACAGTGCTGTAGGTTAGTGAGAACAATGGCCGGTTTGCGGCTAATCGGTCGAGACGCATGCGGCACGCGTACCGCGTAGTAAAAATATTTTCGGCGCCGCGTCGTGCCTCGAATGACGAATGTGTGGATCCGCTGAATTCGTCCTCGACCGTGGAAGAAGCACGCATTCGTCGTGGTCGTCATCGTCGTTGTCACCGCCGTTGTTGTTTCCCTCACTCATCGACGCTGCATTTTAATTCCATCGCGGCCGCTCGTGCCGGCAATCATTCGCATCGTTTCGTGCACGTGTCGTCTTACAACGATCTTCGTTGTACGTGTTTTTCGCGCCGGATTTGCGAATGTAAATAATCGTGATGTTTTGTTTTTGTTTCTTCTTTTCTTTTCTTTCGACATCAGTCGACACCTCGGCTGTCGGCGCGTTTGTCACGCGATTGAGAGTACAAGCTATCTCCGAAATTATCTTCTTCGCTGTGAACATCACGATCGACGTCAACTTTTCTCGACGGAAATGTCAAGGCGCACCTGCAACTTTGGAAATATTAATTCGATTGAAAACATATACTCTTATACAGAGCTGGTGTAAACTAATCAACTTATAAGAGGGAATTAAAAGGAGGAGAAAGAAACAACTCCCTTCGTCATTCCTGCTAAGGAGAAACCGTCCTCAAATTGGTCGTAGAGGTCTGTTAGCAATTAAAAGGACGTCCGATGTAATTCCGGGACACTCTGTGAACACTCGACGATACTCACAGTGACCTATAATCGGAAATCCAATACAAACAGTCTTGTTTTGTTTAGTTCTCAGCCTTGCACGAGCGAGGAAAAAGTCCGTTTTACGTCGAACATGGCAAGTAAACAATAAAGATGTCGCGGTTTTCGCATGTCGTCAAGCGAAGTTCAGTGATCGCTGCGCGACTCGTAACAACGCGAAACTCAGCTGGATCGCGGAAGATCCAGCTTGCCGAATCGCGGAAGATACCGATCAGGGAACGATCGGCACACCGCTTCCAGTAAACGGTACGCGGTGTGCATCTCCGCGCGCGCGAGTATTATCGGCGAGTCGAACGGGTCTCGGGTCTTCGCGCGCAACCAGAAACCGGTTGGACGAAACTTTCGAAAATTCCAGGATGACGTAGCCGTGTTCTCGGCGGCGCGAACGCGTACCGGCCAAAGACATACACGGGACGCGTTTCTTTCGTATTTCTTTTTTTTTTTTATTTACAGTTACTTACGTAACGAGGCACGCACCCGTCTTTCTCTTTCTTTCTTTCTTTCTCTCTTATTTTTCTCTTCCATTCTTTGTATCTCACGACTTGTCGAGGCGTGACGATCGGTCGCGCCGAATACACGCGCGGTATTGTTGCCCACATAGCAGAGGACGCCACGTTACTGCGAAAATAGTCGCGTATCACGTGCAAGGCTGAAGTCACGTTTCGTAATGAAATAATGTTGCTCGCTCGCACTTACCTTCGAGTCGAATAGTTTTCTCAGGTTGCTTTACCGTGTCAAGCTACTTGGGACACTGACAAGAAGTCACAGTCGCACGCGTTATTGTTATTATTTGTGTAGCTGGGGAGCCGCGTCGGACAAAAAGCGCTGGCTTACTATAAATCGCGACAAGAAAATAGTCGCACTCGATGAATTGTGCTATGCGAGAGTGAAGCTGAAACGTAGCTTTAATCTCTGCAGTAAAAAGGGCATTTGCGCGAAAGAGCGCGGAAAAACGAATGGACGATCAGTCGAATAGAATGGAGTGAATTGCAGGAAAGTGAATAGTATACAAAGATTATCTGGGAGATAATAATTCTCGAAAAGATTCGTCAGCGAATCGAACAATAAACTGAATGCCTTAATTGTAAATTAAACAAGGAAAAATTAGAAATCATAAACAAGGGAAGATCAAATTATTTGCTAAGTAAATTTCAAAAGAGTTCTCTGCTGAATCTGTCTCTATCGAATAGTTGGTTAAGTCGCAAATTATATAAAAAGACGTATATAATATCTCCATTAAATAATTGCTAAAATATATTGGTAATCATACTTCGTTTGTCGTCGCAAACGTATATAATCAATTAAATGTTTAATAAAGCATATGCGATCGTCTCAGTACATGATCTAGCATAATGGCACATTCTCGTGAAATTCACGAGAATTTCATGATTCACGTAAGCGAATAAAAGAGTTCTAATGAATGCGGAAGATCTGCGCATCTGCGATAAGATATTGAGATGTACTCACGTGCGCCATGTTAATCGATTGATAATGATGGAGCTCGGTAATCTGCCAAGAACGTTTAGATCTGGATTCTTCGCGGTAACTTGCTTGTAGTCCGCTGTAAATTAAAAAAAAAAAATAGTAAACGAATTTTTCGAGAAAATAATATAAATATAAAATATTTGTATGAATTCTCTTGCGATGATACAGATATATTTATTGGTTAAAATATTCCATCTGAATTATTTTGTTAAATTTTTTTATTTGTTTTGCCACTTTTGAAACAAATAATGGAGAAATATATTGAATAGGAACAAAAGTCTTGATGGATTTCGTGATAGAAAAATATGTGTGTGTGTGTGTGTGTGTGTGTGTGTGTGAACTAAATAATTTTATTAAAAAGGATTTACTCTGTCTCTCAATCTATTGAGAATCGTTATTGTTTTCTATTGTATTTAGTATATCATACATTCATGTATTTATAAGTACTGCCATAAAACTGGATTAGTTATATCTTTGAAAACCCTTTCACGTCTTTCAAAACTTTTGCATTTATCTAATATATCAGTAGAAAGAATGTAATTAAGATTGCATCGAAAAAGTATAATGTAATTTCGTTCGTAATTAAAATTTTATAACAATTATATTATCCGGTAGCGCGCGTTATGATACATTGTTAAGACGTTATTAACACGTTAGCAATTACAGCAATTAATTATACTTTACCTCGAAGCACGTTCTTCTTTGTTCCATCTTCAGTAATGAGGTGTTCGTGTTCGGATTCGTTTAATTGTCCTGACGCTCTCCAGTCGTGTATTTCCTTCCGCAAATTGTAAATTGGATCATCGTTATCTATGCTGGCGACATCGCTGGCCCCGTCGGTGAACAAACGGCTCTTGTGTCCTGACGCATGTTCGGGTAATTTTGCGTCCTTTCTGTTTTCCTTCCGTGAAGAAAGAAGTCGTTCGCACAGACCTTGCGATCTCATCGCACGGCATTTTACGGAGTTTTCATCCTTCGAAGACCTCCTGTTGACTGTTCCGAGCTTGGCGCGTTGATCGACAGAAGTGTTCCTCGAGGACGCGTTGATGGCCGCGTTCTTTCCTCGGTATTTATTCCCCTGCAACAATGTCGAATCGTTTCGTTTATCGCGGTAACACGAAATACAGTACAGAAATAACGATAAATTAGCATATATTTATATACAACCAGAGTAATTAGTATCAGAGTAATTAGTATGTCATCAATGCGATTGGCAGATAATAGCGCGTTAATCAGTACAGTTAAATTACATTTCGCTCTGACATACTTATCGAAAATTCAAACACAGAGATAACTTGACGCGTATTATAATATGTGATACGTATATATAAAATAAATAAAGCGTAATATGAGAATAAATTGTTGCAACTTACGATCATGTTGATGCCGGTGGATGCAAACAGCAGGGTTATCCAGTACACCAGTTATCAACGTGAATAGTTTTCGCGTGCGATGCCATTCACTCGTACGACGCTTACGAAACGAGGTTATACTCGTAATAAATTGCCAGGAAAAATTTTACTCGCACCAAACCCGCGAAGCACAATTGTACAGACTGACGATTCAACGTGCACGCATTCCAAAGTTTGACAGACGCCTGTACGACCAATAGTACAGCGTGTTTCAAGTTCGTCCAGTAAGAAGCCTCGATAGTCAGCTGTCTTCTTGCTCTGCTACCGTAACGAAGACAAAAACGGAAATAGTGGTGCGTAACGAAAGCGCTACGGGAATTGCGAACGCGGCAGAATGCTGCCCGACATTGGACTTCGGAAAAAATATATATATATATTTTTTTTTTCCCGAAAAAAAAATATATATATAAATATTACAGTTGTAAATATACGAGGAAATTTATAAATATGAACCTTATAAATAAAAAATTTACTGTGCATATTCTCAACTAATATAATGATAAATTGGTACGCAATGTATAAAACTTGCAAAAAATTACAAAACTATAATCTCATTATAGATATATGATATTTGATATATATCTCTCTCTCTACTGTATTATATTATACTGTATATTTTTCTGATCGAGATAATAAATCGAGTTAGAAGTAAAATTCAATTTAAACATGGATATTATTGTTGCAACGTAAAGATAATAAAATGCTACATGATTTCACACGAGTAAAATAATGAGAATTTGAACATTACTGTACGGTCGAGTATTTTAGTATTTATATAATGCGATATAAGATAGTTATATATATATATAATACTCAAACTTTTCAGATCATTTGCAAGATTTGTGTCATTTCTGAAGAGACAAAAAATTATTTTTTGCGTAAATTAGATATAAAAAGACATGTCTCTTTTTTCGAATTATATGCGCGCACTTCGGCGTTGTTGTCGGCCATTTTATGCTCGACTTGAAATTCATGGAATATTCTGGACGGAAGACCGTTACCGGATAAATCGATATCACGATAGACGAAAATGATTGCAAAGGGATAATACTTTACTCGTCGTGCTGAAAACAAAGGCTTGTGTACGACGATCGAGGAACGTGAACCCTTCCTTCGATCCTACAACGATATGAAACATCTGCCGTTAATATCCCATCCTACGCCATAGACGTATAATATCTAGACCGCGCGGTCTCAACGTCTCCCTTTACTAGAACGCGTCAGAAATTAGAAAGAGATAGTTGCTGTACGGGTACTATTCTGTCTTTTTCTAAAGACACGTGGTAGGATGAAAAAGCCTTTGATGGGGGACGAAAAAGGAAGGTAGAGGGGAGCGGAACGATATAAATAATCCCCACTCCAAACATTATCAGACGAAGACAGAATGATACCCCAAAGCATGCTCTCTCTTTCTAATATTTGACGACTTTTCGGCTGAATGCGCGGTCTAGTTACTATACGTCTATGACCCTACACGCTTAAGGAGGCATATACACCTAGCAGAGTTCAAAAAATCGATTTTTCGTTTTTTTATATTTTCTTAAAGCTTCATATGTAGAGAATATTTTCTCCAAATTTTAAGTCAATGTTGCAACAAATGACAAAATTGTAGGCCTGAGAGTACATTGGAAATTTGCACAGGCGGACGCCACTCAGATAGCATGGCCTGACTGCCCGTCCTGTGTATTATTTTTCTTGAATTTATTGTGTTTCTCGCTGTTGCATATTTGCCTGTTTTAGCCACATATTTTGAACATAACGGCTATCTAAATACATATATTTAATTCGTTTAATGTACAAAGTTTAATTCGTCAGTAGTTTGTTTGTGCAGCTGACAATTAGAGCCGAGATCGAAATCTTCATTTCGCAGTATTCTAAATGGAAATGAAAGAAAAGAAGAATCGAGACAAGATTACATTTTTGGAAGATTCAGGAAAGATGTAAAACGAAAAAGAATGCCACCTAGAAATCAATACGTAACCGAAAGAACCGAAGCAAGTACTAGTATCAGTGCGAAAAAATTAAAAAGTGTAAACGACATTCTAATTCTAATTCCGGAAACGCCTAATACGGGATATCAAATTTTGAACTTTTGAAGTGTTTTCTGCTGTATCGGAATGTGACGCATTATTGACTATGCATAAAATAGTGACAAGAGCTTGAATAATCTAATTTGGAAAGTAGCTTCAAAAACAATGCACAGCGGAGTAATTATTGTTGAAATTGCCTGCATATACAGCTACTTGCATGTTTAATAATAGTGCAGCTTCATTATTACAAATAATGCATGCAATGAACATAATTGTCGGGTCAAACGCACATCAATATGTTGCACGGGAAAACGGCCGCCACATCGCGCAGAGGCACGCGCGTTTGAAAGTATTAAAAAAGCGCGAATACGTCATCGCTAACAAAATATTGAAGATCTGGCTATACCATCCGTCGCGGAAGATCTGCATTATGGCCCTGGCATCGATGATTCAATGTAAGTTTAACAAATTTCATGTTTTACCAACGACTAAATATTCAAACGCGTTTCTCTCAAAAAGATTTATATTATTATTATTATTATTATTATTATTTATTATTATTATTTTTATTTATATTCATGCGAGTCGCCCTCTCAGTGATCAGTCTCACGACACTTTAAAATAGTAGCCAACTGTAGAAATCAAAACGAACTGTCGGATAAATTTGGGAACGCTGCGACAAACGCGAAACATAATTCAAGCTGTTTCTGTTCCGAATGGAATAAAATGTAACATGAACATAATTTTTTAAATTAATGGTACAAGTGAAATAATGGAAATAATTTACGTGATCAAAAATAATCAGAACTCTCTTTTCTTTTAAAACTTATAAAAACACTTATTTTATTAGAGTGTAAATAGTGTCATATGGTGTAGGTAAAAAGAACAGATTGATATATTGGGGCATTCAGTACTACAACCGCTCACTGAGCGCTAAGTGAGCTCTTGCATCTGATTGGTGTATATTTTAAAATCTAAAGGAATATACCAATCAAATGTAAAAGCTCATTGAGCGATGTAGTACTGAATGCACCCATTGCGTGCACGTATGTTGATCACATCTTTCGAACTTTGAGAACATTCGACAGAATTGAATTCTAGACTATATGTTTACAAATGTAATAGAAATTAATTAAATTAAGACATTTTACAGAAAGCATTGAGTTACGAGAATGGCGATGCAACCTCCAACTGAAATGGATGCTGACCAAGTGAAAGTCGTACGTATTGTTCGTATGTTACATATTTTAAGGTTATATTTACGTATAAACATTTTACATATTTTAAGGTTATGAACAATTTCATTTTTGCGATTTATCTATATTTATATATTACAAGTGAAATAGTGTGAATAAATTACGTGGGCACATGCAATATAACATATTTTTACGAAGAGAAAAAGATTAACAGTAACTCTTTGGGAGATGTTAGTTTAGTATAACATTAAATATTTATATTTACCTTGCATTTAAATTCTTGCTTTTTCTTGTAATTTTGATAAAATTTGTTAACATTTATATGTTTAATTTCTATATATTTCAGTTTCGTGACTTCTTGGCATCCTACAATAAAGTCTCTGAAATTTGTTTTGTCGACTGTATACATGACTTTACTACACGAGATGTTGGGTCCAAAGAAGAGAAATGTGCTCTTAATTGCATGGAAAAATACCTGAAGATGAATCAGAGGGTATCTCAGCGGTTTCAAGAATTTCAAATAATGGCTAATGAGAATGCTCTGGCAGCTGCTAAAAAATTAGGTCAGATGTAATTCTACAATGTAATTCTATCAATGTAATGTAAATATAAATAAAATAATTTCCCTTATTGTAATATTAAAATTAAAAAGAACATCACTTGCTATGATATTAATTATTTAACTTAATATTTTTATACAATAGATCAATGTATTCCTATAGATGATCATTAGTTGATAAAAAGTAAAAAAACACTGAGCACATGATAAAAAATATAGTCTGTAACATGTTATGTGTATGTCACAATCAAGACTGCATACTTTTTCATGTGGATTATACCATGTTGCAAGACAAAAAAAATGAATTATGTAAGTTACAAGAACAAATTCACTTATATATATATATATATATATATATATAATGCAATATATAGGTGTAGAGAAACAAATTTGATTTATCTATCTGTGAATCTTATTTTTACTTATTCTATTTGTAATATGAATATGAAAACCAAGATCTCATCATTAGTTTATTATGTTACAATTGTTTTAAAATCTTTCTAATATTCTTACATATAAATATTAGTCCTCAATGTGTATAATATATCATACATAATTCAAATAATTGTAAATATATCTCAATTTTAAAGTTGCTATACAATTTTCATATCAGAAACTTCCTTTCTTATACAGTACGTTATTACAGATAGTAACGCATGATCAATTTTTACAAATCTATACAAACGAAGATAACTATATATATGTGTATGACACAATAGGAATATGATGGGATTAATAACACGATTAACAGAATACGAATTACCTCTTGTATCAAAAATAAGTCAAAAAATGCGCGTTATAGAACGTTTTATACGAGGTACTTAATCTTGATGAAGATCTATTACAGTAAATCATCATTTTCTTTTTTCTCTGTCGCACTACTGATCCCGTCACACTTTGCGTATAAATAATTTATTACGAAAAAAAACCGTATAACAATGAATATATCAATGCATCTAACTGGACTTGGAGTGTCCGAAGTCGAGAAACTTTGGTTTTCCGTGTATCTCGACGTCCATGCTTTCAGTTTCCCATTCGAACGATGAGAACGGCATCTGTATAGCCTGCTGTTGCACAGGCGCCGTGCTCTGCGTCTGATTCATGGTCTGAGGTTCGAAGCTTGCGCTGCCGACTTCGGGTTCCTGAGTTTCCATCGTAGAGTCTGGATTTGGCGAATTTGGTGGTGTTTTGCGTAGTCTCTTGTAGTCTGAGAATCTGTTCAATGACACCTGATCTACGCACACCGCTTGCGTAGTATGTCGCGTTTTGTACAAAATCGGGCAACCCAGGTCGCCTTTTAGGCTCAGACTGTACAGATTAGCGAGTCGACGCAGCTTCTCGCGTTCTGGTTGTCGCATGGGATGCAACTTTAACTCGCTCTGAGTAGGATCTTGCAGAAATCGCGACACCTTCTCATTAGCGGATGTTATGATGGAGTAACCGGGTTTGTTGTCGACGTGACGTCGTCCGGCGCGGATTTCTCTGCCACTGAGACCTTCGCGAATACGCTGTATTCTCTGTCTATAGTTCCTTCTAGCCTCGGCTACCGAATGCTCGTACCCGTGCAATATCACTTGAAAAGTCGAATCTGACGTGATCTTGTCGTCGCTTGTGCTCTCCCCATCCTCTCGCCAACTCGATTCTCCGATCCAATCCGACTGTTCGTCATCTCCTGTGAATTATTAATAATAACATGAGTATATCTTTTCTAATGTGTGTAAGTTAATAGTGTGTATATTAAGCTATATATTTTTGTAGCTTTTCTTCATACGAATCTCGCATACCTTCTCTATCCTCGTCATTAGTGATTAGACCTGCTTCCGAATCGCTGGACGAGATACTTGAGCTTGATATACGTGAACAATCAACAGTGTCCTCATCATGCATCTTACCTCGATTTTTTGATTTCGCATTTCTCGTCGGCTTAGATACTCTCATCTCGCAATCTATCGAACGCTCTCTACATGACCTCTTCCTCTTGCCACACCTGGGAGAATTGGAGATACACTTATATATACTGCTGTTCATCAGTAGACAAACAGATATCAAGTGCGCATGCAAGCATGATTTTACTTCTCTTACCATATGGCGCTGTATCTGTTTTTACCATCGCTTCGAAAAATACGTTTCTTTCCGCCAAACGTAGTCGACATAATAGTGACCGCCTGAGAAGTAGATGCGTTGGAGTCGGAATCAACTGACATTCTCTTGAATTTCCTCTTGCGTCTCGTGTTTGCCCTTGGCACGAAATTTTCATTCACCGAGTCGCTCTCGATGTTGCTGGCGTTATTTAAATTTGAGAAACGCGCAAAACGCTTCGTTTGATTCGTGTCGTCGCTGTCGGACTGGTATTTCGAAACATTAGCAGTTTTTGGAATGCGAATGTCACAGATGGAAGATGAGCTGTCGTCTGAATGTTTGTTCATGCTCAAGGCCGCTAAAAAGATATGTTAACGTATTCCGCAATAGGTATAATAACATGTTGCACATTATCAGCAGGTTTTCAAAGATTACATGTATGTGTCAAGATTATTAGCCAGTTTTATGATATTAGTTTTCTACAAAATAACCTTAGCAATAATTCATATTTTACCTCATAGAGATAAACTCAAGATAATATGTGAAGATTATTAAAATATGTGAAGCATTTTTATCCTAATATTCAACATGAAGCTTTATCTGCAGCAAGAATCTCTTTTTATGTTTTATCAGTTTTTATTCTCTTATATACTTACGAATATTCCCTGTGGATCGTGCTCTTCTTCTGATGCCCCATCTACGTCTGAGATTTGCACTATTGCTGCTCTCCTCTAGTGCCAAAGTCAAATCGTGCACAAGAGCCTCCATTTTTACTCTTAAATCCGCCGGTACAGCCTTCAAAACACGCTCCATTTGAAGGACGCGTTTTTTGCTGAAAGCATTATGAAAATTTTATGTAATTGACTATTTACACTTGTTGATTTTCTAACGAGCATATTATTAATATGCGATTGATTTGCACAGACGTACACGTCTCATTAATTCCTTTTACAATTATCTCATAATTAACTATTTTTAATATAGCACACCAGGGTCATTCGTGTATCGTCAACCGATATCTCAAAAATCATAAGCGTGTTGGAAAAATAAAAAAAGGATTATTTCGATTCCAAAATCTCGTAGTCTTCCTAGTTTCTTTCTCAGGAACATCATTCGAAAACAACTCGTAGTTAATCTCGTCAGCGAGTAAACGTTAGAATGAGAGAGTCGTGAATGTCGTAGCGCGCCGCCCAAGCAAATCAGCATGACGAGTCGTCGATTTCTCAATCACACCTCCAACTGCTACGTCGCTACATCCTACGCCTGGTGTGCATTTCTTACGCAGCCACAATATCGACTCGACTTTGCGCGAGAGATGCGAGCGTTCGTTTTCAATCGCATTCCCATTCGCATCCACCTGGCGGCGGTGACTTCGTCAACGGACTGTTAATTTGCGAACCATTATCGAAGATGGGATAACGCGCGCCGATGTGCGATCGTTAAGTACGTCCGAACAATAGGGGAAGGCGCATATGGTGCGACCGAAAAGACGTCGATGGCACGTCGATCGTCGAGGAGGGGGTCAAAACAAATCGCGAATGCGTCGACTTGGACTTGGGGGATAACAACGTAACATCCTGCGGCGCTTACCTCGTACGAGTTATGTCCATGAGCCTCGCCTCAGAAGCGTTTCATCTCGCTAACAATCGCTACAATCCGCCCGCCTGACGCCTTGACGACTTGACAACGGTAATATTACAGGTGTCGAGTCGTGCGTCCGTGAGAGACCGTTTGCCAAATCCAAATCAGTTTCACCGTAATGTAAAAGGCCTATATACGTCACCGCCTGTAGTATCGCGGGTCAGTCGTAATGCGAGCGCTACGCATATGGAGAATCGACTTCGCGCATTCACCTGACGCCTGGTCCTGCCGAGTGCCGTCCCACGACGTTACGCGACGTCCCGATATTCAATGGGAGAACCCGTTTCGGAGATAAGAATGTCGCTGACCGGGGCCCCTAGGAAGCGGATTCCTCTGGGACGCTTCGCGTCTCGCGTCTAGCTATTCGCGTGCATCGCGACTGTTCCTTGCCTCGATTGTTCAACTGCGTGGTCGACTTTCGTATCGTCCTGTTCGATTCTCGATCCTCCTATCGTTAAAATATAACAGCAGACAGGCAGGGCCTGCCTGCTGTTATACATAACAACAGTTTATGCCCATTCCTACCAACTGTGTTATCAAATATGGTTAATTTAACACGCTGGTTATTTCGTCGGAATTGACTGAGCGCGTTTGTCAAATTTTCTAATCAACGCGAAAAAAAATGCGATTGGTAAATTTCGTTGGAATAACAACCGGTTAAATTAATCATGGTTGGTAAAAATCAATGGCATATCATTTTAATGAATATTGTAAACCCTCTCGCTAAAATAACGGGTCAATGTTTCTTATACTTCTTATTTGAGCGAGTTTGTCCAATGTGGATCGAGTCTCGGTTAAACTTTATGAAATCGGTAAAGTCCACTACCAAAAAAGTTCAAATTAATCCACCACTATTGACGATTTTTATCGATTTTTTTTATCAGTTCATAAAAAATTTATACATTTCTCAATGGATTTTTTGGAAGCCAATTATATTTTCTTCAACATCGCCCATTCCTAGCCTCAACTATATATCCGTGTCTTTTCAGGTTCTGAGGATGTACATTTTAGTTCAAAAGAGAACAAGCCGAGCTGGTCACTCGAAAGGGACAATCGTGTTTGTTTGTCTCGATATGCCGCTTTACGTTTGGTCGTGAAGAAGATCCATTACCATAAACCGATCGCGCTCAGTGAGAGAAATTCAGCCGATTATCAGCTGACGACGTGCTGGTGCGCCCAGCCCAGCACTCCCTCGTCGCGACGCATCATCACACGGAGTCACATCGCAATCGCGCGGCGTGTTAACCCAAGTCGCGAGTGCTCCGCCTGCCGTGCTTGTGCGCGCGCGACATTCATCATCGTCGTAGTCGGGCGCCAGACGCGGTGGTCGACACTTTTCCTGAATATCTCTGATAAGGAGTGCGTGCGCGACGTCGTCCCGTCAGTGCCATATGTGCTTCGCCGACGACTTTGGTCGATATGTGGGTGAAGCCACAAGAAGTGCTGCTCGCCAACGCTTTTTGGTAAGACGTTCAGTCTCTCAGGCTCGTTTCCGCGTTTCCGCGTTGCGTCGTGTCGACTTCTTCCCTGGTGACCGAGCGCGATCCAATCGTCGCGGTCCTGTACCTTCGAAACGGCCGATCTCACCCGTAGACGCAGCCACGAGAGAGGTTGTCGGTAAATGTTTACATTGTGTCAAAGACAGCTGACGGGAAGTCACCTCCTTCTCCAGCGTAATCCGCTACGCACACCGCGGAAATTATCGCTTTCTTTTTATCACGACACCGATTCAGCAACGTACTAATTGTTTGTTGTTTATTAACGCGCACAAATATCACGTCTGCTTTGATAAGAGGTAAATGTCGGTCACATCGTCGTAACACGATGTCGTAACACGACGAAATTCCGTTTGTAATGTCGGGAGCGTTAGATAACGGCCGCGAAAATCGGTTATATATATGTTATAAATCGCACGTAGTCCGGCCAAGTGTCTGTCGTGAGTTCGATAAGCGGCAATCACGATGTCGAAATCAACGTGACGAATTCCGCGTTGAAATAATCTCCTCTCATTGATGTATTTCTAAATATAATTTAATAATGGTTGATACGTTCCCTTTTGCAATTATTACGATACTTATGACAGATTTCTTTGTCTTAATTGTAATTCTTGAGAAAAAAAGGACATCATATTTTATATTTATTTTTGAGGATTGCATTTCAATGAAACGTGCAGTTAATAATAACTTTCATTGTCATCAGTTTATATTTTGTTTTTTGATGTAGGATTACTGAGCAAGCGACTGTATACTTTGTTTTGCAACGTCGCAAGGGACATGGGAAGACAAAGGGACTCACCTCCATATTGGTGGGCACCTTGGACAGTGTTTTTGATACTAAACCACCACCATTTAGGATCCTTCATCAAACACCATCATCGGAAGTTTATTGGGGTAATATATCACAAGCAATATTTCAGTTTGTACTTTGAAATAAAATATACAAAACATTTTTTTTTCTGTAGATAACTTATCTATGTCTCTATATAATTTCAATTGTATCTACAATAAGTATAACTGTTATTAGATATCAGCTTTTGTGCATATATCCATGTTGAAAAACCACCAAGGGAAACATATATATATGTAATTATTGCCTTAATAGCACTGATAATAGCACAGTAACTGATAGTGGCGTAAGTTGGCATAAACAAATGTCAATTGTATGTAACACATGCTGAAGGAGAGCATGGAGAATTCAATGTTTTATTCTGAACTCCTTTAGAATTTAGATATTTTGATATTTATGCAGAATAAAAATCTAGATAAATTACAATATGCTCAATTTATTTATTTATTTATTTTTAGTTGGATTAGTTTACATTCGAATATCTATATCTGCAGTTGGACTCTTTTTTAGCTCTTAGTTTCTCATTGATTGATCACTTTGAACTGTTCAAGCCTCTAACACATTTATTTTATATTGAATGTTTGTAGAAGTGGCGTGCTCCTTGACTCGCGAAGAGATTCTACAAGATTGGGAATGGCTCCACTCAAATTTAATGACAACCCTCACATCATTTGATACCGAGGAGGAGATAACAGAGTTTGTCTGCTGCAAAATTCAATCCATAATAGCAAATAGCATCCCAGACTCTCAGTTTGCAGATGGTAGAATCATTAATCGTTATTTAAATTACAGGAGTGATTGGTCAACATTGATTAAATCGAGCATTAATATTATTTACAGAAGAAGATCCTGAGTCTTTTAAAACTGTGTCTTTTAAATTCCATCAGTTGTTCAGTGTACCAAAAGAAGACAAATTGGTCAATTATTATTCGTGCAGGTCTTTAAATTTTTAATATATTTGCAGTTTATTTGAGACTATCATACCGAATGTACATGTAATAAGTCATAATTATCTCTTCCAGTTACTGGAAATCTCGATTACCTAGACAAGGATGGCTTTATTTGTCAGTCAATCATATGTGTTTTTATGCTTATATACTGGCAAGAGAGACAAAGTTGACTGTAAGATGGACCGACATTACTGAATTGAACAAAACCAGTTCTCTCATAGTTCCGGACAGTATACGTGTTGTAACACGTGACAATAAAGAAGTATGCATCGACGTTTTTTTATTCTATATTGCTTTATCGATATGTATCATGATATTCATGTGATGTTCGATTAATTTTTAATGTTGAATTCTCTTTTGCAGCATTATTTTTCTATGTTTTTACATAAATCAGAAACGTATTCCTTGATGGAACAACTGACCAATATTGCTATGAAAAGGTACTTTAATATTATATTTGAAATACGCACATAAAATTTGCAGGATAATTTATATTTTTACATTTCATATTTTATTAATATCGATTTTTATTCTTTTTAAGGCTTATTGATGAGAAAAGTGGATTTAATGAGGATAGAGACTTACTGAATAAATTAAGGTAATTAAGGCACGATTTATATCATTGGATCATCGTACGTTAGATAAATCTATACATGTATATAACCCATTAATTTTTAATTTAGCAAAAATGTGCCTAAGAAGCCATCTTTCTTGAAGAGAGATCTCGATGCGAGAGCACACTCGGAAGCGTATAGACTTCAATTCAGGTTGCCGGGAGTTGAAAAGTTAGACGGCAGTGTCGATGCAACCTTATGGACACCATATAATAAAAGATATGTTTGGGGAAAGATATATTTGTCCCAGAATTATCTCTGTTTCGAAAGTAGGGTAAGTACTTGGTTGAAACCAATAAATGTTAAATATAATATGATCATACATATATATTTATATAAACTCGGTATCGCGGCAATAAAATGATTATTATTTTTTTTCTTCTTGAGTTATATAGCTCTAGCTATAGCTAGAAGTGTATAAGAAGTTTTTTTTAGTTGGAAAAGTTGTAAACACTCCAAGGTCTAAAAATGGAATATAAATTTTTCTTCAATCGTTTTAATGACTAAACCTTTAATGATTAAAATATTAGTTGATCAATTTAATTGATATAATATGTCATTTTGAAACGTTTATATAAATTCTAAAATTATTTTATAACTGGAAATTGAAGAAATCAACGTTGACATATTGCCTTTCAAAGTACAAATAAGTACTTATTATTTCTTCTAGGTCAGAAGAGTAGTCAGTCTAGTTATACCTTTGAGGGAAGTGACGCTCGTCGAATCAGCGGAGAATCAATCCAGCACAGGAGCAGATAAGTCGATATTGGTCACAACGGCGCGTTCGTCGTTTTTGTTTGCCCAAATACACGATCGGGATTTCGTGGTGCAGAAAATCTCCGAACTTCTAGCAAAGTCTAAACTTAATTATGTGTAAGTTTGCACATTACAATGATATTTCTTCATACTTAAATAGGGACTGCACGAGGTCATTTTTGTATGTATTCTGCTATATAGATCTAAAGACAGCTTATGTTCGCCGAACTCTTCGAATAGCAACATTAGCAACTGCGAGGAAGCGAAGCCTACAGAACATTGGAAACCTCAGCCGCCTCTAATGATTCTGTTTAAAACTCCGCTCACTAGCGAAGCTGCATTGAAGCAAGAGGCTAAGGAAAAACAGTGGGAGCTTCACTTCGCAGAATATGGGAGAGGTATTACAATGTACAGAACAACTGAAACAGCGAAGCTCGTTATTCAGGGAATCCCGCAGTCTTTGAGAGGAGAAGCCTGGCTCACTTTTTCTGGTATGATGCATAAACGATTCAACACGCACGATGTGCAACATATACATACGTATTTCAGCTTTCAAACACGTTTGCTACAGGTGCCTTAAACGAAAAGGCAATGAATCCAGATTTGTACAAATCGCTGGTTGAGCAATCACTTGGCAAATCATGTCAAGCGAACGAAGAGATCGAAAGGGATCTGCACAGGTCGTTACCGGAACATCCGGCTTTCCAATCTGATACTGGAATCAATGCGCTGAGAAGGGTACTGTCCGCTTATGCGTGGCGAAATCCTCAGATTGGTAAGGTCGATGTTTTTCTTTGATTGATACTCTTAGTTTTTAAATAATTGATTCTTAATCGATTATAACAGAAAAAAATTACATTATGTAATTTTGTTAAACAAATTAAATAATTTTCGCGCATGTTTTATATTTTCCCAGGTTATTGTCAGGCGATGAACATCGTAGCTTCGGTTTTGCTGATCTACTGTTCTGAGGAATCAGCTTTCTGGCAGTTGTGTAATGTCTGCGAGTCATTATTGCCTGATTACTATGATCGCAGAGTAGTTGGTGCTCTCGTTGATCAAGGTCTCTTAGAAGAACTGGCTGCTGAGCATTTGCCAATTTTGCATGCTAAATTGCAAGAGTTGGGCTTAATTAAAGTTATCTCGCTATCTTGGTTTCTAACTATATTCCTAAGTGTCATGCCAACCAGTAGCGCTGTAAACATCATGGACTGTTTCTTCTATGATGGAGCTAAAGTGATTTTTCAGGTAAGAAATTAAACGTTAATACTTAAGTGCTAAAATGACGAAAATTATTTCTTACAGAAATAACTCTCTAGTTATAAACTTGGTTGAAATTCACATTCTGTTACTATATACTTATATAGAAGATTACTTTATTACGATATTAAGATTTATTAAGATTGCTTTATTAAGATATATTCGTTTAAACAGGAATTTTGATAAATTTGTTCTATTTGAAGTTATTAATTTAGATGTCGAGATTTCGTCGGAAGATGTCAGAATAATTTTGCTATTTTATGCTGACGATTTTACGCAGAATAAAATATGTACAGAAGACATCGGAGACATGTAAACGAGTTTTTTGCTGTATTAGATAGCATTGACAGTGCTGGAATGGAATCAAGACAAGTTACTTAATTGCCGCGATGATGGGGAGGCTATGCAATTGCTAACTGACTATCTCGGTGGCGTCTACAACGACGAAGGGCCAATATTTCCCCGACCAGTCGACAGTACATCTCCTAATAAGGTAAAAAAATGGGTCTTAATTGTAGCGAATGTATGTATAATTCTTCACTTTATATATAATATACTGTATATATATATATACTTATATATAATATACTGTAATTAGCTCATTATCGAAACATGTTTTTATTACAGAGTGTATCTGTTCAGACGTTAATTTATGAAGCGTATTCGAGATATGGCTCGTTAACTATCGGCTGGATAGAAAGATTGCGACTAAAGCACAGGCTCAGGGTAGTTCAGAGTCTAGAAGATGGAATTGAAAAGAATGTAATTAGGAGCGTTATTGTTGATAAGTACATGACGATTGAAGAATTGCAGGTAATGCAGAGTAACTTCGTATGAACTAGTTGTAGAATGTAAAAGATTTACGCTACGCGCGTGTCTACAGGAATTGTTAAGTCTAGTAAGGGAGGAACTAATGAGTCAACGAAAATCTGAGCCCGATCGTTATGATCCAACTCAACCGCCGTACGAGGCATACAAAGTGGACTTTGACTTGTTCAGAATTTTATTCGGTGGTCTGTCTCCATGGGGAAAGTGCACTCAGGCTGAGTCTCTTTCCGCGCGACTGTTCCGCGTAAATTTTATTCATCAAATTCTCTTTTTTATCAAGTTGTTTTCGATTCTGTTAATGTCAACATAAATGAAATACTATGAAATTTGGAATCGCCATTATGTCTTACAAAAATTAATTCTAAGCGGTAAGATAGTAATCATTCACTTGAAAATGTATTTCTAGCTGATGGATCGTAATCGCGACGGTTTGTTGAACTTCCGAGAATTGGTGCAGGCTATAGGAATGACAGCGACAGCCGATTTGACACAGAGATTGAAGCTTCTGTATACGTTGCACCTGCCGCCACTTCTTACACCTGCCGACTTTGAGTCGCCGACGCATTCTGGTAAATGTTCATTATTATATATACGAAAATTTTGTCGATATCTAGAAAGAAAAAGGTCCACTATTTATTCCTTCAATTGTGGATGACCAATAGACATTAACTCTTTCTCTTTCAAGGTACCGAATGTATCTTCGAATGATATCTTGTAATTGACATACATATTGTCTTGTATTTTATATATATATATATCTCTTTTACACGTATTACTTGTATATGTTAATGTATATTTATTAAATTCAGCAGATGGTGCCGAGGTAGCAGCGGAAGCTACAGACTTCTTCGACAGTATGGAGCAGAGCGTAGCTTCTTTAGAGATGCCAGTCAGTGTGGCGGAGGAACCAACAGTGGGAACTTTATCGCGATCGACGAGTCTTAACAGTCAACAAGGAGATCAGTCATGGGAGATTCAAAGTATGGGTAGCTTACGCTCGATGATTGCGTCCAAGGATAGTCCATTGGATCTTAAAACTGTGCCAAAAATGTCCCAGGGGCATTTTATAGCGTTATGGAAAACTCTTTATGACATGTTTCCTGCACAACCCGAAGAACAAGAAACGTACCATTGCATCGCTTCCATAGGTGAGATATTTATCTTTTGCGGTTGTTTGCAAAATAACTTGTGTGTAGAGATCTTTTTTGTTCAGTTTGGCCCAATCTACATGTACACAAACATTATCGTTAGACATCCTGTATAAATGAAACATTCGCAGGTACCCTTCTGCTCCAATTGGGAGATGTTGGGAAGAAATTCTATGTAGAAAGAGACGAATCCGAAGATAGTTTACTTATGGCCGCTTCTGCTGCTCAGCAAGCTTCTACCTCCGTTATTGAAAGGGTATATCACTTGTTAATTGCGCTGACAATATCTATTCACGCGTAATTGCCGCTATAAACTCGTATCTATTTGATACTTTTCAGTCACCGGATCGTAACGGAAATCCATCGAGTATAGCGTCGTCCGCAGATCCCGATTGGTCGATAACTGTCGAACAGTTTTTAGCGTCTGCCTTAACCGGACAAGCGATAGTAGATTTTTTCAGCAAACGAGCCAACTTGGTGGAATCTATGACGGCATTGAAAAACCGTAGATTTAATCGTGTACATTCATTATCAGATACGCCAACTCTGAATGGATGACATACGGTGATCAACATATAAGAGAATGCTGCATAATAACCGCTTCTTATGATTTGAAAAGCTTCAACAAATTAGCGAAAACAACATAGTAAAGACTCGAATCGAGTCGAGAAATCGGAGCTGAATATATTGGTACGAATTTGATGAATTTTAATTTGGAGGGAAACGCATTTGTGCATGAATGGTGATATGTGCAATAGAACGATAGTTGTAAGCGTTATTCGAAAATTCGTAATAAGTTGACTTATTACGATACCTAAGAGCCGTGTAATATTTGCGTAAAGAATATTTTTTGATTTTGTGTTATACCTGATGATTATGTTCTTTGCCTGCTAAGTTGGATCATTTATTTTTCAATGTGGTTTACTGTGGTCTTTTATGCGATAAACACGTTTACTTGTTTCACGATATATTATACAGCAAAGAGCATAATTGCAAATACTTTTAAGATAAGATTTATTAATCAATATATCGACAATGGTAGTTATATGTCATTAATTCACGAAGATTTTTCGATGACAGAGACATATGTTTTTAATATGTTGGCCTACCTTATTAGTCGTATGTCTGGTGAATATATCGAAACCGTTAAAACACACGAATGTGTCAATAGTGAACACTCAGGGTAAAGATTGTAAAACAGTTCCATTATATTTAGATCAACTATGTTTATTATTATATGTAAGCAATGCAAGGAAATTTCCAGATAACTAATATTGACGCGATATATATAAATTCTAAGGAAAAGGAAGACGTTTGTATTTGGAAAGAAAAAAGACCAATGTATGTCTATTTTATTAGTTTATAGAAACCTGTAATTACAATAACCTTCTATTTCCTAAACATTTCAAAATCTAAAAATTCGACTAAATCGTAAATTTTATTCTTTAATTACTAAAATGTTATACATTTGGTTGTTAAATAATAGTTAAATAATAGTCTTTAGTCATTAATATGTAATTGATATGTGACATGTGTTACTTAAAAAATTTCTACAAATTCTGCAAGATTTTTTAATTGAAACTTGAAGAAAACCGATATTGGTCTTTTTTCATTACAGGAGATACAAAAATATACATAATAGAATTTGCCAGACATGTTACAAACGGTTTACCAGAGATATGAGGAATATAACGTATGCGATAATAGATATCGAATATAGTCATTTACTTTAACGTTATGTCATTTTAATTTCGTTTTATGACGAACATATAAACAGCGAAACATAGAGGATATATACATTTAAATGTAATCTTTCTTTCAACTGTAGATGTGCTATAATCTACAGCGGAAAGAGTGCGACTCGTACGACATTCGATATATTCCTCAAGTATTACTTGCATAGCCATTACATAAGAGATAAATGATGCATCATGAGTAAGGAACTGAAGATCAAAAAACTTCACCATTATCCATCTTTCTGTATATAAACAACAGATTATTGTAAGCATTACGCGTCTTTGCTTAGACGGACTTTTCTTTCTTTTTACAATTTGTTCAATCGCAACTATGCCAGAATTTATACTAATTTTTTTAAGTATAAGTCAAAAGAAAATCGTACATCTTAAAAAATTATTTCACCTATAAAGATATATACGTATAAATGTTACACAAACTAATTCGCCTGCTCAAACGAGAGCTATCATAACGTAATTTTGATATGCAGTATTATTTGACAACTAATCGTTAACTTCCACTAATACAGATCTCTGTGATTAGCTCTATGGTCCGGTTTAAAAAAAGTTCCGAAATATTGAGATTGATCATTTTTCACACAATCGCGTCCACAATGAGAAGGGTAAGAAAGAACAATGCGTGTATATAAAGGAAAATTTATCATGTAAGGAGAAAAGGACAAATAGGAAAAAGAACAAAAAGAATCAGATAACAATTTCTCTAAATATGAAATTCTTGATACAGTCGACATTTCTTCGGTCTATTCAACTTTCAAATTATATATATACAAGATAATAATATAAATTCAGTTGGCATGAAAAGCTTTAGATGGTAACATTATAAATCGATATTGCATTGTACACAACGTTGCCTAAATATATTGAGTCACCTTGGTTTCTTAAAACGTTTTTCTGATATCCGTAATCAACAAAAGGAAAAAAAGAGTAACGTTTGTTAATTTTGTCCTGTTCTAGATAAAAATGGATTTTAATATGATATACGAATTTGATCGATTGCAATTTATTAAAGACAACCAATTTCAATTGTAAATGGCACAATCTAATTATACACATATACATACACACACTTTAGTGATAATTTTTATTTTTATATAACCAAGTACTCACGAGCATAATTTTATGAACGTGATTAACAAGCGGTACTACGATATTCGAGACATGCGAGTCTTATTATATTAATGTATTATATGTGTATATAAAGATATTTCATACCTTTGTGTGTATGTATAAAATATATAATAAATATGTCATATACATTATGAAAATCATTTGCTATTTAAAATTATTATAAGGATCTCAGAAAGAATACCGAAATATATTTTTAATTTATTGAAAATATGAACTGGTTACATATATTAAAAGTTTTTAGGTAAAATGCCATCCTTCTTCGTCAGCCGTACTAAACAATCGTCAGATTCACCCTGCAATATAAATTTAATATGATTTCTTAAAGTATAAAAGATTCAATTGATACAGAATCATTTTAAAGCAGATATTTTGTTTTGTAATATTATAATGTAAAAATATGATACTAAACAAATAATCAAGCTCTATAAAATATTCACATATATAAAAGGTAATTGAAGATATACCATGCGACGGATGGCTCCACAAATTGCATACATTTTGTGGGAGTCGGTCATGCGACCAGTTTCTGGGTCAACATCTGCTAGAGTCAACTGTATGGATGCATGATCCTTGGCATGTATAATTCTGTTGCTTGCAGAACTGTGAAAGAAATATGTTTAGATTTAAATTCATTTAAATTGTATTTTTTATATTTAATAGACGTTTTAACTGTATTTTCTATACTTTTTCTTTTGATTTTTTTCATAAAATTCAGAAATATGTATTATATCTTAAATGTAGAGAATATAAAGTATGTTTAAAACAAACAGGTTTGTTTTGTGAGTTGACTCTTAACTTTTTTGCAATTCTCAATTCGGGCAATTTCTTGCTCAATTTTTTGCAATTTCTCAATAAACATTTATTATATTTTAAATGCAGATTTTAAATTCGCACATTTTATAAGAAAAAAGTTAATTTTTTTCGGAGTCATGTGTACAAATAGCTTGATTTAATATAACCTAACAATAGTCTTCCAAGTATTTATCAACCACGCCAAAATTAATTAAAAAATGTTCTGGTAAGAACATTTGTATTAAGTTACGTCTTTAGCACAAATGGTATGTCTTATCTGAATTCGTTTTAATATTTATTATAATTACTCATAACCCACGTGTACGTCTTACCATTTACGTGGAATATACAAGTCGACTAAGGTGCCTGTGTCGTTCTCCATTCTTTTACGGCTGTGATTCTAATAAAAAAAATTGACTTGATTAATATATATTCTAGGTGAGAAAACTATAGTCTTGTTGATTATTTGGTAAATCCTTCTTATTTAACATAATCAATACGCACCTCTTGCTAGCAAACCGCTCAAAAGGGAGGTTGAAAGGTTAGATCAGGAGGAAGCTCTCATTGAATAAAGAATATAGGTCTGTTCTTTTTAGCTACACTGTGCTGAACTGTGCAATAAGTTAGAATGAGAAAAAATATAGTTGTCTCACTCTAACTTATTGCGGTTATTCAGCAGTGCAGCTAAAAAGAACAGACCATTTATCGATTACTCCAAAAACTACAAAAAGCCATTAGTTATAAAATGTAAGTAAACTGATCAATCACGATCAATTAACTTACATTTTATAACTATTGGCTTTTTGTAGAAAGCCACTAAAGCAAAATCTACAAGAGAAGTCATAAAATCTTAAGTCATAAGAAAATTGCCCAATCGCAGTCGATTATTTTTCTTGTCCAAAAGTATGTCCAAAGCGATCATCGATACCTATCGAACCAAGTTTTATAAGTTTGATTCAATTTTTGAAAGATCGATCGTTCGTTCAACGTTTGAGATTCGATAATTTTATTTATTAGAAGAATCTTTATATCTAAAGCCAACGGCACACGGTGCTTGTTTTCGTGCTGGATTGCTTGCTGGATGAAAATACTGCGTTCTGATTGGTATATTTTCGAAGATGGATGGAAATGCACCAATCAGAATGCAATATTTTCATCCAGCAAGCAATCTAGCACGAAAACAATTACTTATTAAGAGGCTTTATTAAGAGCATAGATAAAAGTATATATTTAACTTGTTGTTACTGAAAAATAAAAATAATTTATGCGAAATCTTTCTGATGAATTTACTTTCTGATTTATTAAAAGAGAAAGAAGAAAATTATAAGTAAGTACAGAAGGTGCAATTAAAAAGGACATATCTCTGAAGTTTCAACAAAATGGCTGCGTTCAGCAGAAAAAGCAGCGAAATATAAAGTATGCGAAAAGTTATGTTTCTGTAAAAATAGTATTAATAATACATGCAAAATGCTTACTGGTGGGAGAATTATACTTGGTTATACAAATCTTGTAACAAAATGTAAAGTAAACGTAAGTTCAATTATCTTATAGAATAATTCTTATGCCAGTATTTTTCTTACTATTTGATATATTTACATTATTTTATTTTAACATGAAATATAAAATATCATTTATATAATTTTGCTTTTTTTAAAGAATTTTATAAAAAACCAAGTTCGAGTATTGGCAGTCTCTATACATAATTTAGTTGCAAGCAAACCACCACTTTCTTTAAAAGAAAATGTTTCACCAGTGAATAGGTATGTTGCTAGAACGCATACATGTGGTGAATTAACACTTACAAATATCGGAGAACAGGTGAAATTAAGTGGCTGGATGGAGTTTAAGAGAATGGGCAAATTTATAATATTACGAGATTCTTATGGTTCAACACAGTTACTTATACCAGAAGATGTATGTGTGAATATTTGTTACATGTTGATCTTTTGTAGATCATGTATGCACCACAGAAAACAAATTGCATTAAAAATGCTTAATAATTGCAGAGAAAGGATTTAATGGAGACTATGCGAGATATTCCTTATGAAAGTGTTTTAAGCATAACAGGCAAGGTTGCATCAAGACCTGAAGGTCTAGAGAACAAGAAAATGAAAACTGGTGATATAGAAGTACATATAGAATCTTTGGTAATTTTAAATGTAGCTTCTCGTAATCTGCCAATATTCATCAGAGATTATAATAAAGCAACAGAAGTGCAGCAAATGAAATACAGATATCTTTCATTGAGATATTCAGAATTACAAAGAAATTTGAGGATGCGTTCTCAATTTATAATGAAGATGAGAGAGTTTTTGATCAATGAATGCAATTTTGTGGATATTGAGACACCAACACTTTTCAAATATACCCCAGGGGTATGTCTTGATAGAAAAAACATTAATTTGTTAAAGATATGTAAAATTAATTTTGTTATATTTAGGGTGCTCAAGAATTTATAGTACCAACAAGACAACCAGGTAAATTCTATTCATTAGTACAGAGTCCTCAACAATTTAAACAGCTCCTTATGGTAGGTAGTTTTGATAGATACTTCCAAGTTGCTCGATGTTATAGAGATGAAACTGCTAGACACGACAGACAGCCAGAATTCACACAGGTAATTGTGTTCATATATATATATAAACAGTGTTTCATATTTTATTATCAGTTATATTGTAGCTAGATATCGAGATGTCATTTGTCGATCAAAATGGAGTGATAAATTTAGTTGAAAATTTGCTGGTATATTCGTGGCCGGAGGAATTAGGTTCTATAGAAATTCCTTTCAAGCATATAACATACAAAGATGCAATGGAATTGTATGGTACTGAACAACCAGATTTGAGAATACCATATCAGGTATAAGATATATACATATATACATGATTTTTTATCTTTTCCGACAGGATCATAATGTAATACTTGAACTTTTTTAGATACGAAATCTCACACATTTGGTTGATTCAACAATATTGCAGGAGACCATGAGACTACAGGATGTTGAACAAAAAGTGTTTGCATTAGTTTTCTCAAATAAATCGGTAAACAATTACGAAAACTCTAATAGAATCTATATACTTATGATACATTATTAATACGCTTTCTTATGTCCTAGAAATGGTTGACAAAATCCGTCAGAGACAAACTCTCGAAAATTCGTGATGACTATTTTACTACTACAAAATTAGTTGCATTAAAAATTGAAAACAATTCAGGGAGAGCTCAATTAGAAAAAATATTTTCCAAAAATATAACGGAAAATATAGTACAGTTTTGCAAATTGCAAGAAGAAGATGTAATATTATTAGCAGTTGGTCATTATGATGATGCAGTGAGTATATAAGTTTTCCTGATAATAATACATTTTATTCTCTTCATTTTATCGAGGCAATTGTTATACATTTTAGTTAAAGCTGTTAGGAAAGTTACGTGTTGAATTTACAAATTTATTAGAAGCACAGGGCGAACAAATACGTTCGTCCAAAACTAAGTTTCTGTGGGTCACGGATTTTCCGTTATTCACATTTAAGGAAAAATTAGAATCAACGCATCATCCGTTTACGCAACCTCATCTAGATGACATCGGATATCTGGCAAACGATCCTCTAAAAGTAAGGTCAAAAGTTCGAGTTTAAAATGAGTCGTTTGCACATCTCTGTATTGTAGGTTCGAGGTTTGCACTATGATTTAGTTATGAACGGATCGGAAATCGCGGGTGGTTCCATACGTATCCACGATGCAAATCTTCAACGTCAGATATTGAACTTATTGAATATCGATGAAACGAACTTGTCGCACATGCTAGAGGCTCTAACATATGGAGCTCCACCTCACGGTGGAATAGCTTTAGGTATTTATTTTCTTCGATAAACATTTACGTCCGCGAATCTCGAAATAGTATTTTCATGATTATTATGTGTATTTTTTAAGGACTGGATCGTCTAGTTTGCATGCTTTGCAATGCGAAAAATATAAAGAGCGTCATAGCTTTCCCAAAATCAATAGAAGGACAAGATCTCATGGCCGGAGCACCGGATGTTATATCGGACGATTTGAAAACATTGTATCACATACAAACTGTAGAAAAATGTGATGTTGCAAAATAACATGATTTTTATGTCATTATCAGACACAGAGCAAGTAGCATGGAGCCGAGAATGACTGTATTTCGTATTTCTGTGTATCATAAAGGTAATTCGATTTTTTTTTAATGAAATTTAACTTACGCATCACACAGTGGACGTTGGGAGGATATGATAATAAACAAAGTAAATGGAAAGACGAGGATTCGATGTACAAAAAAAGTGTTTTATTGTTTCGAGTAAACTCGTGCGTTCAATCGAAATAGTTCTACAGAAAAATAAAAATACAATTTTGCTTGCGCGTTAAGCTATCGAGATGACATCCACTTTTCAAGAAGAATCTCAAAAAAGTGTCCACCTTTTTTGTACACTCCTTGAGGATCTTTGTTAAGTGAAACCGTCAACCTAACAAATTTCTTAACAAATACGCTGATATGTTGTGACTATCAACTGTCGGCGGACGAAAATTCATTACATCGCTCTCTTTATTTATTCATACACACACACACACACACACACACGCGCACACATGCACACGTACATATATTTATCCAATTTAAAAGTCCATTGAATCAGAATGTTGTTCACATTTATCCGTCAACAAAATATGATTAATGCGTTCAAATTTGCTAGTCAAAGTAATTAAAACTCGCCAGTTATCGACAGAATAATGTAATTACAACAAGAAAAGTCTGTTCAATCGCTCTTGCGATTCTTATCACAAAAACAAATCGTGGATCGACGGTTCGCGCCAGTCTTTCGAAACGATAACAAAAGTATTCGGACAGAAGCGTCATTTTCTTCGTGCAGTCATCGTCGAATGTATAGAAATCGCGTTTTCCTTTTTCTCAAAACCGAAACAGCGCGTCCGATTGTGTTGCCAGATAATTCTGATTATTCCTGTTACCTTACAAATTAGGTATGATTCGTAGTAGATCACAAAACCCTTTAGTGACAAAACAAAAGTCACTCGATGTCCCTTTTAACTTCGCGTACACTTTCAACAGACAGAGATACACATATATTATTTCCATTATGTTATGCAGCGTGCGGATTATTCGCATTGCTCCGATTACAGCGCGATGTTTCTACACCATCGTGTGTTCCTAACAGAAATTGCGATCGATTTGATTTCAGTGAGTTCGGTGTTTTCGACGTTGCACACTTTACACGATTACGACGAGAGAAAAGACTGCAGTCACGTTCTTACGTTTTAGTTATTAACGCATATAATTTGATTATTATCGCATTTATATGCTTATACTCCAACGCAGAACTCAATGAAATCAATAACGGTGTCAATTTCTGATTTCTAGTACCCTATAGAGCGCATGCAGTTTACAGCGATCGGGATGCGAGGCCCCGACGATTCGTTACCGATCGCGTGACGAATCTTCTCAGGAATCAGAATCAACAACAACGAGCGTTCGCGTGTTTCTGTCTCTATTTGGCTATCAAAAAACGATTTGTACGAAGACTTGATGCAGGAACTTAGAAGAAAAATCACAAGAATCTGCCGTCAAAATTCGGATGTTTCTTTTCCTTTTCTTTTTTGTTTGTAGAAGGTACAACGTATTCTTCGAAAGCAAGCGATTATTAACAGCAAGACGAGTGTAGTGTTCATGAACCATCATCACATTCAAGATCTTTTCGAAATCGCATTTTACTCTCTATACGCTCTTTCTCTCTCTCTCTTTCTCTTTCAAGTTTAAGTCTCTCGTATATTCTTTTGTACCGTGTGTATATATATATATATATAGATGTATATATATATATATATATATATGTATACACACACATCTATTTTAAATTAAATTCGAATTCTAAAATCTCTAATACATTAGATGGCTTGATGAACCAACGATCTTGCGTTCAGAGGGACGTAATCGCGCCGCCACGTGATGATAATTTGAAAGATACGCTGAGATATTCTCACTTTGTTCCGAATCTCTGAAAACATTGCGATTTTTGTTTGGGAGCGATGCGTGTATTGCACGAACGTGCGCGTTTCCACGTGGTACGATTCTCGCCACGAGTCACGAATCGTCGAATATCTCTGAGATCGGTCGCGAATTTATATACGATAGAAAAGAACGACCTATCATCAGAGCACATAATGCGTGACATGCGAGAACAAGGTTGACTTCGACGTATGTACAAATCTGTCACGGATTCTTCGTGTACAAAAAGGTTTTCGTCATGACTCGTAACGCGAGATCCAAGGCGCCTTTACGTCTCTGGCCGACCCCACCGGTGTTTCCTACTTTTTTATTTCCCTTTGATACGATGAAAGAACGTTCGGGCGATCGTTCGATAAGTATAGTAATAATAATAATAATAATTATAATCGCCTATTTTCATATTTCTGTTCGCGGAAGTCCTAGTCCCGTTGGGTAGTTTTAAAACATGTACCGTCGACCGCGACTCGTCGGGATATATACAATTTTAATCATTATACGCATGTCTCTATTAACTTATCCTGGGATAAGGGAACACAGTGTTTCGTATTTTTTTCTTTTTTTTTTGTTTTCCTCGCTCGCTTTTTCGTTTGGCTGGCAGTATAACACGTGTCACAGATGTTTTAATCTAAATATCAGATCGCTCGTAGTCGCTCGAGATGGTTCGACCTCGCCCTTCGACCCTTTCGCGGCGCAACGACCACGTGAAAGAGTGTGCGAGGTGAGAAAAATAACAACGACGGCGAATGACAATAACAACGCGTCGTCGAACGACGGAACTCGTCCGGTGTAATGTTTAATGTGAGCTAAATCGATCGCCGCTCGTCGAAGCGGTCGTGCCGCAGCGAATAACAATGAGAGCCGCACAATTATACGCGCGGCGGTGAATTCTTAACTTCGACGCTCAAGGCCTCGCGCGACGAGACTCAAATCGCGTGGTTACGAAACGCACGCGCACTTCACCTTGTAAATTAAAACAGCGATTACATAATAAGCATTTGGTCACTCCGAGCTCACGCGCTCGTGCGCGCTTTCCGGAAATGAAGACGGACGAAGGTGGTCGTTCGTTACAAGGAGACATAATTTCTCGGCGCAATCACGCCACGTGAAAGAGAGAGAGATTGAAGATATTGAATTCGAGAGGCAGCACTCGTAGCCTGAACACAGTGGGGCTTGAAAGTTCCATTGGTCGGGAAGCTACACGAGCAGCCGAAAGGGTCGAGGTCCTCGGCGTGATATTCCTCTCGTATGACCGACCGATTATCCGTCGGCGTTGTCTCCTCCTGGAGCGCGCAAACACGCACTGCGAAATTCATCCCGAGCGCTCGAGTTCGAATACACATATATGTCGATTTTTCCCCCGTTTCTACGTACACTGTGTCGCCGTTATAAAAAATACTATTTTACAGCGCAGGTGAGACAAGCTCGTACAGTTCACGCTTTCACTCATTCTCTCTCTCTCTCACACATACATACACACACACACACACACGTGCGCACGTACGTGGAATAGACACATGAGATACGTGCATACAAACATACATGTTTTAACAGTCATTCGTGGAATCACACTGTCATCGCCGTTGCGCGGTGAGTCGCATATTCATTCACGCACGCACGCACGCATACCGTTCGAATAAAATATCATTGACCACGCGCGCGCTCTTACGAAATATGTTTACGGGGAGAAGTCTAGAAACTCTACAGGAAATAATAGATACTATCGTATATGTACATGCACGAAAGGATGGAGGGACAGGGAGCGAGCGTTCGAATAGACAGAGCGATGGTCGCTGTGTTAACATCACGACCGGCGGATTCGCGAGCTCCAGACCGACAGATGATGATGCCTAGTGCTTGGTGAATTGCTCTTTTTTTACGCATTTTTTTTTTCAAGTAAAACAAAATTCGAGTGACGGTGACGCTGATGACGCTCGTCTATTCGCCCGCGCCGTGGTATACTCGGCGTTTAGCGGAGAGACGGAATACTACGTCGCCGAACTAGACATAAACGTCGTCGATTAACATTACTGTACTATCGTGAGAGATACAATTATATAACACCTCTATAGAGACCGTTCTTCCTACGAACATCGAATCGTGTCTTCTCGGCCGGCCTGCCGGTTTGGTTCTACGCGTATATACTCGATAAAAACGATATCGTGTGTCTCTTTGTATCGTAGTAAAGTCATGGGAGAGTCCGTCGCCAACGATCGCAATGTGCATCGCACAATGCGAGTCGCAGCCTTGATACTCTCGACGCGGTGCGATGGAAACTAGCGCTGTCAATTTCCAGAGTACCCGAATCTTTCGGATATCGCTCGAATACACGGGTAAATGTTTTACCTCAAACGTTACAAATTATGAATTATTTTAACGGTAACAAATAACAAACGAATGCGTCAACTATTTGCTAATTTCTGGTTATGCAGGTAACCGAGTGGTATCTATGAATGTACACCTGGGTAACCGGGTACAGGAATACAGGTATGATATTGACAGCACTAGCAGAAATACGCGATATTTTCCTTACGTCGAGGGGATACGTATCTGATGAATCTTCGATGATAGCGACGGTATAGCACGATTGTCACAGTCATCTGAGTCGAGGATGTCGCGGAGAAGCACCTCTGATCTTCCTCGAGATGATCGTCGCAAGTTCTGCTGCCAGTGAAAATATCCATGCATAATCACGGCTGCTTCCTTCGAGCTTCGACCTCTTCGAGATTATATCGATGTTGGAAATTCGTTATCGGTTTACAAAACGCTTTTGGCCGGTATCTGCTATGTACACGTCGCTTTATATGTCGCGTGTATTTATGTGTATACGGGGCGTATTTAGACTGCTGACAGTCAATATGCACGACGTTGCATGACCGCATGCAGGAGCAAGGAGGGTGATCCTCGGAGGCGTTACCGAGTGCTCTTCTCCAATCTTTTACACGCGAACTGCAAAAGATTATATTTTATAATCTACATATTTGAGACTGATGGATCCTTCGTTTCGTTTTTATTTACAATGAACGTGTATCGTCTTGCGTATCACATTTGGTATCACGAGCGTAGAACGCACGGTGAGAGTAAATATCAAAGACCGGTGACTAAAGAGTTTACGATCAAATTTCTGCGTTACTTACGTCATAACGAACAAAATCACCGACGTCATAGTCAAAGGGTAATTACCGACGAATTTCAATTTCATCCTGATCCGCTTGATTCTGATTTCTTCGCGGTTCTGATCAGCTTAGGATTCTTTCCTGCATGCGGCCATGCGATACATCGGGTTAATCATAATGGTACTGTGGTCAAGTACTTAACGCTACATATTTCCAAAGGTGTTAACGAGACTCGAATCCCATAGACTATCCGAGACTCATTCGTACACGTGTGGCTTTATGTTTCGCATTTAACATCTTAATGACTTGCCCTAGACGCGCGAGACCAGCTGTAAAAAAGTATAAAGCGTTAGACGCTCCGGTCAGAACGACAACAGGTGTTCTCGCAGTCATCTCGAACTGCGGAATAGAAAAGTTACCGCGATCACATCGAGATCTGTGTATATCGATTCGTCGCGAGGACGAATCGTCGAAACGGTCAACAATCTGATTTCATCAATGCAAAAATTCGTCTTCTTACGATACAGCGCTTGACGCACGAGAGGATAAAGTAATTAGTACATGTATGCAAAGACATCGTTGCGCTATACGCTAGATCATGTCCCTTCAACCGTTTGAAAAATTGTTTTACGCTAATCTCGCGATACGTACAATTTTCTCGTATAAATACGGAGATCTCCCGGAAGGCGGCGTTATCCCCGGTATAACGTTTACCGCCGCAGTCGTAGTTTTCGGGCAACAAATCTAATACGAGAGATTCACTCTACGCGGTGAGCTTCTCGTATCCAATCGGGCGAGGTGATCTCGATTGCCCAGAACGCATGGACGATACGCGTGAAAATCTAATGGAAAGAACTGTCTGCTAGGACAGATGTGTGCTCATCCGATGTATTAGTAGTAGCAGTAGTAGTAGTAGTAATAGTAGTAGTAATAGTAATAATAGTAATAGTAGTAGTAGTGGTGGTGGTGGTGATGATAGTAATAGTAGTGTAATAATGGTAATAGTAGTAGACTTCACATTCTTCGTATCGTTAAACGCTACACACACACACACACAGGTACACAGGAATAGAACTATGTACACGAGACACACTCGAAACGACGTTTACCGATGTTTAGTATGAGACGTGGATATTTCTTTTCATTTTCTTTCAGCGAACGTTGCCCTACGTCGCTATCCTCGCGAGGTATGACAAGGTGTATCGTTAGGTACGAAGACGATGATGATACAGATGAAAAGGATATATGACATCTTCCCTACGGATCCTTCTGAAGCGTGAACGAGCGAGGAGGATCAAGTTGTTGAATTGGCCTACTCAATTTGTCCACCACCCCAAACTGATCCGTCCCGGAACCGGCGTGTCATACGACGGCTTTCATTTTTGTACATAAATGTAAATGCAATATTCGCTTGACCGAAGTAACATCATTACTTCTTCTCTCTTTCTCTTCCTGCCTCCCTCCCTCTCTTTCTCTATTTTCATCAATCAGCTGTTATTCTGCGTTTTGTCATTCCTCTTACAAGTCCCCTCCTCTCTCTATACATATATATACATATATGTATATATATATAGATATATATCTCCTGTGTGAATTATAATCCAGCAGACAATTGTTGTTTTTTAAGTTTGTTTATAAATTAGTCTTATGCACTTTCCTCAATGGTAGGCAGCCAAAAAGCCATATTGGTACATGCTGATGCCAGCATCATATATTTAGGGTTGAACTGGATACACTGCACCGGTGCTGGATGATCACCATTCAGTACGCAAACTTTGTAACCGCTTTCCGCGTTCCACACGTGTACCCTACCATCTGTAGATCCACTGAACACGAATTGCGAATCTGGACTGAAACTAGCCTCGATGGCAATGCCCTTGTTGTTCAAGTATCCCGCAAAAGTCTGTAAAGGTGTACCGTGAAAAGCGTCAATCAAACGAATTGTACTACCATTAGTAGAAATCAAGATGGTTTTGCCATCCCTGCTAAACTTGAGTCCTGTCCAATCGCATTCCTTCTCTTGCGAGACCTTGAAGGTAACAAAGGGCCCTTTGTCAAAGCTGCGCAGGTCGTAGAGTTTGATGCTCTCTGAATTGACGCCTGCTGCAAAAATCAAACCTTCGGGATCGTATGCTGCGACTGGTCGCCCTGAGACGTTCATGACCCCGTGACAATTCGGCGAACGCAAATCCCATAGTCTGAGAGACTTGTCTAAAGAACCCGAGAGAAAAGTATCTTCGATTGGGCTAATGCATAACGATACTACCTTCTTAGTGTGACCAGGAAAATATCGTATGTACTTGTTGTCATGTAGACTGAGGTATCGAATAGTGTCATCGATCTTGGTGCTGCTGTGTATCGCGGTGTTCTTCGCGTGAGTAAAGTGTATGAGGTCGACCCCGTACTTCTTCGAGTTCACCGTCCGCACCTGCGTGCCTTTCTCGCAGTCATAGATCACGATCTGATCATCCTCCGAGCACGAGATCAGAGTGTCGCCGTTCGGCGAGAAGTCGATGCTGTTTATCCGATCCGAGTTCTCGCGGAATATTTTGGCCACCTTGAAGCTCCGCACCACGTGGTCGACCAGCTTCATGGTGATGGACGGCGCGTCCTCCCGTTCGTGCCGTCCCCTTAACCTCTTCGCCTCCGCAATGTCTGCGTTAGCGTTGTGGCCGGGAGCGTACGCGGGCGCCGTGTCGCGCCTCGCAGCAGCTAGGGAAGGGCTCGCGCAGCTGAGCTGCGAGAGGCGGTCCGAGCGGTATTCGCGCGAAACGAAATCCGTCGAGGTCCTCTGGGACGCGACGTCGAGAACGTAAACGTGGACTCCTTCTCCTCCTCCTCCTCCGCAGGGAGGCTTTCTTACGTTGTTTCTTACTAAGCTGCTCGCTAAATACGACAAGGCTGTAGCCCGCTCTCGTTGACTCCACTTCTTCTCCGTCCACTATTCCAGTCTCGTCGCCAGAACGGACGCCGTCGGCGAACTTACCACACACCGCACGTACAAATTCTACCAACTGGAAATCACTCATACTCGTGAGTTGAACGTTTGCGAAACTCTTCTCGCGATAAGTTTCGGAACGGATGAGTTCGCGCGATCTTTGGATATTAAAGCCAGCGGTACACAGTGCTTGTTTTTGTGCTGGATTGCTTGCTGGATGAAAATATTGCATTCTGATTGGTGCATTTCCATCCATCTTCGGAAATGTACCAATCCGAAATGTACATTTTCGAAGATGGATAGAAATGCACCAATCAGAACGCAGTATTTTCATCCAGCAAGCAATCCAGCACGAAAACAAGCACCGTATGCCGCTCCGGCTTTAATGAATCTAGTGGATAAATACTAAACGTGAATTTCCTATAGTTTTAGGGAGCTTCACCGTGCTCTCGATTAATGTTGGTCATACTGCACCTTTACGAAATTTTCGAATATTTCAAGCGCGCTTTCGCGCCCAACATCCATTGCTGATTGCTCTCGAGAATTGAGATTTTTGCGCGATAAAACATCCTTAGCATATCCTTGGCAAGAGGATCTTTAGGAAGAGGAAAGATTCTTTGGAGAAATTGCACGATGCGAAAGATATAGGGAGAAGAAAACATGTAATATTTTATTTAACCATTCATTCTTTCGGTGGTATTAGGTGGTATTTTATAATATTTTTGTATTCAAGGAGGAACGAAAAATATGCAATAAGAGATACACACGAGAGATATGCGGCAAGAAATACAAATTATGTGTATGTCTGCGATGGAATCGTTGCTGAATCGGATTGTGATAATCGTAATGAATGGATTTTCATCATTTTATCGCACAACAACGAAGTATTACATGCAGTGATAACGAATAGCTAGAGTAAATCCTGTTTTCTTCCTTTTTATTGTATAACAGCTATAACAGCTTACACACGATCTGCTATGCAGATCATCGTTTTTGTTATCGTTTCGACAATATAACAAAGGCGTTCTGGTGAATTATTAAGATGATTTTATCGTTATTTTTATTTGGTTATTAGTATTTTATGTTAAAAATTTCATGTTGGATAATTTTACAGAAACATACATTATTCGTTTATGATGTAGTTCTCAGTCCATTGTCTCCATCATTCAACGTGTATTTGTTTCTTATGCGACACTATTCTTTTTACTTTGTTGCTATTATGACTACTTCAAATATTAAGTATTATATAACAATACATTTCATAAAAAAGTACTTATATGGCAATGAATATGATTTGCTTTAATTTTATGCCTCTTTGTTAGATTTGCTTTCTTGGTTGGTGTTTCAACTTAGATTAATTGCTAGAACAAATATAGAAACAACATGATCTGTTTGACTGATAAAAATAAAAAGTTCAAAATTACTTCTTGATCACTTCTAAAAAGATACACACATAGGTAACATATGCAAATACGTGTTGTATGAATACAAAATATGTTGCAATATGCATACAGGCTAGAAGCGATGGCTTGTCTTTTATTCTCTTTGTACTTTCAGCAGCTGCAGATGCGTTGATTGTTTCATATAATTTGTTTCTTATTATTTACATAATTGTGCTGAGATTCAACCGATATGAGCTACATGATTTGAAAACTGCTAAAAAGATACAAATAAAATGTAGCATTCTGTGAGATTATAGCAATGTTCAATCAACTCATTGAATAAGAAATATTCTAAATTCTCTCTTTTTCTTTTTTATTAGGGTAGACGCATTTTAGATTGAGGTAACGGAAAATTTTTCGACACAATAAGTGGACAAAGAAAAGTATTCGAGACGGTTTAGACCACAGTACAATACGATCATATGATTAACGAGCGCAATTATGTTTGTATGAAAATAGCGATAGTAGAGCATTTCTTGGCATTTTCTTCTTTTCCCGTTATCTTCTACATATGCGTTGTACCATACGATAACATATAAATAGATCGGATATATAAAATATTCAGAATACATATATAAATTTGCATCTATCTCTTCTTCGTTTTGTAGCAATTTGCATTTCGTATTTTTATCCCTACAAATTTAACTTAAAAATCAGATGCGTTCGCATCCACGTTAGATATTACCATCAGCACGACTGTTTAGTTAGAACTATAGGCGAATTCCTTACATCACATATATATGATTCTTTCACTCGGCGCATATTTCTAATTATTTCTTATTCTTAGAACCATTATTATGAGAGTCATATCTTAAACAAAACACTATTTGCCCGTCGTGAAATTTAAGACAGGAACAGAAGCATATCACATGTCGTACTTGCAGTTGCAATGCGTGGATAAATAAATAAGTAAATTTGACTCTTCATGTCTTTAAGGTTTCACAATAAAGTTAAACAATAATTTACTTCTCGTAAATGATAATGCAAAAGCTTTGAATTTGGTGTTACCTGACGACTTTTGTTTAAAATTTATATTCTGTCTCTAATAACAATAACAACAACAATAACAATGATTACAGTAATTACAGTTACAATAACTGCGGATTCTTACAATTATTATTTCGTTTAAAAGACGTATTATTACTGACTTGCGTGTGAGGAACTTAGATTACAGTAGCCTTGTACGAAGCATACTGAATATGCGCGATGCAGTTGAACATTCATATATTATAAATTGAGAAAGAGAAAAAAGCATTTACAGTTGTGCGAAAACATCATTGAAATTGACAGTTCGTCGTTGCATGTACGATGAATCGCGTCAGTATATTTCAATCTAAATCACATGAAGCATTTAACCAACTTACATACAGCAATAAGTCTTTTTCTTTGGTCCCTGAACCTACGACTTGTACTTGTTACGTTTAGCACCTTCTGACTTTTATTCCGATTAATTAAATTGAGATTAGTAATGCTAGTATATGCACGAAAAACGTTTTGATTGATCTCAAACATTTCGGAAGGTTCAGGGAATTTAGTTTAGCTCGTGAGAGATGCAATTGGAGCACTTGCATTAACAGGATGTTACAATTATACCCAATCGCAAAATTAAAAGAAAAATTATCTTATCCTGTTTCCTTGTATGTTTCCTTGTCAATGATTCATAATATTTTGTATAGACGACTTTATGTAAAAAATAGATCGATTCGATCCATTATTAATTTTTGAATACGTTTAGGGCACGTAATTATATATTGTATATGTTGTATATGCACGCACATATATATATATCTAAAAGTACATATATATACAAGATATATATATTTACTTATATATATATATATATATATACACACGTGTATGTATATATGCAAAAATCACATGTATACAAATATGCGTCACATGTATACAAATCTGCATTTATCGTAAAAGTTATGTTATTATTTATATTTGCGCGTTGTATTCATTTAGCTATGCATTTAATATTTTCAAAGTATCAGATTCCGGATTCTTTGTCCGAGCTTGGATATTACAATATCTTTTTTCTCAATTGGTACCGCGTATACGCGCGCGCGTTCATCGTCGCATATTAAAATGTGACTTCATATTTGTGCAATCGATGCGATGATTTGTGCGGTATACATAAAGACATCAGTTATCAACATAGCGTGTCGATAATATCATCGGGTTGTGACTTCGCAAGCGTGATCCTAGATTTACATTTGTCCCCTTATTCGTAGTATATGTATATATACATGTATTATTGCACGTACGTATTAAAAACGTGTAAACTTTAAAAGCATGTCGAATAATGCTTATCTTTATACATGCTACCTGTCTTCACAAAAGGCCTCGTAGTAAAGTTTGAGAAAGAAAGTATATAATATATGTATATATGTACGCAATCTCGCGACATCTCTCTTTTTCCTCGAAACATCATGAATCCCGCGTTACAAACCTTTTACTATTGCCCATACAAATTTTTTCACCTTAATATCTACCTCGTCGTAGTTCGTGTTCTTTTGTTTTAACATTTGGCTATATGTTAAATATTTCGATTGTACAGCAAAATGTACAACGAAAGCAAGACGATTATTAATTCTCAAGAGCGTTTTTGCGCCCATTTCAGATCGTCGGCCCTGGGTTTGCAACCGGTGATACTCTCAATGATCACTTCCATGATGTACCAGAAGTGCAGCTTCTCTAAAGGCCAATTTAACCATCCTGTAGTGATGCAGAAATAAGTCTCGTGAGGCGCGACATGATGCACTCGATGATGCTTTCTTGGCAAGATGATCCGATGCTCTTGAAGCCAAATCACCCAGGCAGGCAGTCCGAAGTACGTATGCGACCACTTGTGTATCTGTAAAGTATATCGTCCAACATTCTTCAATCACACGAGAATAGACATCGGAAAGCGGGCGATCTCGTAGATGCCTACTATTCAATTAAAGCTGGAACGTATCATCGACTTTAGAAAATAATTCTATCAGAATCGAAATATTTGCCCATGCAAGGAATAGTGAATATTTCCATAATACCTCGATTCTTCTAATTAACTTAATTTTTAATATTTACGACTTATATTTCAGACGCTCACCTGATTAGTCATTGCCACAAAGATTGCAAGTAGAAACCAATAGCATGTCCAAAGAAACTTTTGTTGCATGTCCGCTTCGGGTAATGTTAGAAAATCCCACGTGAGTTTCGATAGAACCGGTATCGTGACCATGAAATTATCGCCATTGGTCTCGATGAAATCGTGTCGCGTTATACTAGTCGGATCTATATGATGCTCGCGGAACGGTCTCAAGAAATTCTATGAAATGAAAATGACACTTTTGTACAAATGACAGTTTTAGGGGATTTGTACTAACAACTTGTCTCTGTTACCAGTACACCTCACCTTCCCGAGAATTGGCAGTTCAACCGAGCCCCAAGTGTCGGCAGCCCAATGAACCAAGCCGGAGCCAAAATCAGCAGTAATGATGCCGCACAATGCTGCCATTGCTATAGAACTCAAATTTTCCAGCCGTAACCTGATGAGCACGAAGATGGAGTTTACAGCTATAAGGGTGATGCAAATCCCCACACAGATGCACTCTTGTGTTCTCTTGCCTATAAGAGAGTGATGTATCAATGTTGTTTATCATAATCACTATTCGTTGTTGAATTAAAAACTTAGCGCAGTCTCTTTGATACATCAAGACCTTTGCAATATTGAGAGTTTTGCGTCATTTTGAAACATGTGCGCGAAAAGAATTTGAATTTACACGTCCGCTTTTTGATTGACGAACTCATCAATCGGTGAAGCGAGTAGATTTTACTAAATACTAAGTTAATCGCTCAGTCAACTAATTTTTCATTTAACTGAAATTAATTTCTTCCAGAATAGAAAGAAGTGAACGTACCAGTGCTATAGAGATTCGCAAGTTCCTGAGCACCTTTATGATTTGGGCCCCACCTAGGCACAGTCCTGTCCTCTTGAGAGGTCGATACTACCGAGTTGGCATTGGGATCGTCCTCGAGCATCGAATTTTCGTAGATTTGGCGCTCAGTCTTCACCGGTGCCAAAAAATTAGACGCCATGGAGCACGCGGCTGAAGCGGCCTGACCTAAGTTCGGCACCTTTATGTCCTCCATATTTGATCAAGGAACTGTCCGCGCGATTCTATGAGCGATGAGCAATGTTCTCACGCGTTCCTCTCTTTCAAGATTCGATTGCGCTTCGCGGGGATCGCTCGACCGTCGGCATCGAGATGGAGCAGCGTGTCGCAGTTTTCGACCGCTCGAAAGAAAACGAAGAACGCTGAATTGTGCCGAAGTAATTATCACATCACAGCATTCCTCCGCCGTGTTCCTCTCTTCTCACGTGCATGAGAAGTGGCTCGTCCCGCGCGCGACGAAAGCACGAACTGTCACTTCGTGCATTATCCTGACACGGACTTAGGATCGTTCACCATTTGTTTCGGACCTCCCGCGTTTCCGAGACGTTGGACGTTGCGACGAACACCTGCAATCGAATGATACCCGAATGTGTTAAGAGGAAGATAAATTTTTCGAAACGGCCGTGGGTCTGTCGACGCAACTAAACGCTCCGTATCCGACGCCGCGAGTCCTGAGTGAGTTTTCTGATTTCGAATTTTGAAATTGTGCACACACGCGAATGATTTGCATGATCGTCCATCAAATGGGAACCGTACAACGTGTTATCGTCGTTGCAATGCACAATATCTCGGTATCTCCTGGGCTATCGGAAATTGATATCGGCCCGTTTACACGTCATTCCCGCGTAATTATGCGCGAAATATTGCGCATCGCTCGCGGATGGGAATGCGATAGCGGATGATTTACGCGTTGCGATTGGTCGCGTAATATCATATTGAATGAAACGAGCTTGGCGCATGTAATACGCGCGCGGGACTGCGATTCCAGATTGCTTGGGCGTTGCGCGATCATATAAAGTGGGTTAATTTTGTACTTGCACGAAACTGCAAAACACATAATGTCTCCGCTTCGCGAGTATCGCGTGCGGTTCTCACAGCGCCGCGGACCGACGACATCCATGAGCGCGCTTCCCACATGTTAACGCACTCGGGAGTATTCTGCTTATTAGCGATTCGAGCGCGAAGCAAAAAAGTTTGCGAATGTTAATGTATCTGCACGCGGCGTACGCAAGGATTATTGTTTCCACCCTCTTAGAGCTGCCCGTTCGTTACTCAACAAAGTGTTTCGTGGAAGAGTCTTTCCTCAACACGTTGACTGTTGTCGCCTTCATTTCCATTATTCGTATCCAGTGGTGCGATTCTATAACTCGTTATTGGCGTTAACGACACTTTTGTTAACTCCAATAACGAGTTAAAGAATCGCACCACAGGAGCTTAACTAAAAATTGGATTACCATTATAATGGTAATTGGCCGTAAGTCCGATTTTTCAAATGCAGTTATACTTGATGTCCGTAATTATAATTTAATTTTATATTAACTTAATATGTGAGACATGATAGAATTATAGCGCCGATTGTTTCTGAGCGTTACGGCATTCAATGTGTTGCCACGATCAAAACATCCCAGAAAACAATAGGAAATTCTCGTAGATACTTATTTTATTTACTATACGTGTTCCATTGCAGACAGAACGGCGTCGTGATAGGTGAAACCGTTGGGGCGAAATGATTCACGACACAGGGAAAAAACGATTGTCGTGCAGCGCGAAAGAAGCAAAACGTATTATTACGGACTAACGGACTGAGCGATGTTCGAATTATCCATACTGGTGCGATTCTTTAACTCGTTATTAGAGTTAACGACAGTTTCGTTATCGTTGCGTAGCTTTTCTACGGTATACAAAAAGAGTATCACACCACTGGAGAGGAACTGAACATGCACCGGCCTCGGTGGAAATTGCGGCCAAATGGATTTTCGAATTAGATTGGCGCTTTTTAATGCGCCGCTCGGCAGACGATCGCGTGCCGGTAATTAAACGAAGGCGAAGGGATTAAAGGCTCTCGCACGACAACGTAACCGATCAACTCTCTACGCCACACGACGACGACGATGACGATGACGATGACGACGACGACTACAACTACAACTACAACATATCGCCCGACGTTATCACCCGCACGCGAAATTCATTGTCGCGCCGTATAAGTGCTCGTTTGCTTGCCTGCCTCGCAACTCGCTCTTTTCGCGACGCTTAGTTTATCGCTGTTGTGCTTAATCGCTCAAACGACATCGGTTTTATATGACATGCGCGTCGCACGGAAGATTCGAGAGAATTTTTACATCTAGTTTAGATAGTGTTAGACATATAGTGTTAAATTCTCCCGGTGGTAATGCGGCGGCTCGTTCATTTTCCTTTATCTATCCTTCCGTTCCTTTCACTTCCTTTTTCCTTTTTTCAGCATGACCGCATGAGTGATGATACGTCGATACGTAGCACGGGAGAAATAAAGCAAACGGTGGAAGAAAAGAAACCAAGGCGATGCAACAGTTCCAAGCGAACGATCGACATTAGAGTTTCATGCGCGGCTTATAAGAAGTAAGATCAAAGCGCATGAAGAGGAGACGAATTAGAGAGATCTTGCTCAGCACGGACTGCAATCTCCGCGGTATTGTACGCGCCACGAATACGCTCATTTTTAATTCCCGCGGTTCAAAGGCACGTGTACGTGCGTATTCGCGCATTTTTCGCCGCTCATTGATATGCGAATGGCATGCGTCTCGCGTGTAAAAAATCATTTCTCGCCGTGTGACGGCTCTCGTGCGGGACGAATGCATGATTCTCTCGTTGAGATTCAATTCAAATACGTTGTAGGCGCACGTGCGCGCGCGCATACACGTGCGTGTACGCCTTTTGCTAATACCGTTTCCTTCTAAGACGTGCGTATGTGTGTTGTGTGCGTGTACATAGCATTCATATGCACTCATCGCGAGTTGTTTATATGTATGACTCGCCCGATTCCTGAGACATCGCCGTACGTGGAAGAGACGCGTGATACCCTAGTATTTTATAATGGAGACAATGAGAATTGACATATCGATGCGAGATAATAATTGTCTCTGATAACTAATGACAATACGATCTTAAGCTCGCCAATTGGTTCGCGAAGCAGACTTTAATGAGATACACGATTACTCCCGAAAGGCGTAAAACTTTCAATCGTGTTACAGAAAATGGAGCATTTCGAAAGCTCAGAATATTCTATCGGTGCTTAAATGATGCAACAGTCACGCTATAAAAGCGGCAGCTTAATTTCATTCGCCTCTAATTCTATTTCTTCCTACAGAATTTTTTAAAAGCCTTCACCACATAGGCACGCACCTATCTACCCACGCACGCGACCAGCCACCGCTGTGAATTCGTGTTTGCGCTGTCTCACACGTGAGTGATGAGCGTATTCGGCATACAATTGAAGAGGCGTACCTGCAACGATGAGAATCTATCGCTAAGAAACGCAGTAATAACAGTATAAAGGTGGTAGTCGCATTCTCATACATGCACACAGTCTCAGTCACTGGCAGCAGTAGCAAACACACACATACACATGAAATTCGAGCGCTCACTCTCACTCATTGCAGGGTTGAAACCGTGGCGATGCAGCAGCGTTGCGACGTCGTATCTCTTTGCAGCCGGCTCCGAAGTGTCCCCGCGGCTGTCAGCACTCGACGCAGCAGCCATACGAAGGATTCCCGGTGTGCCGTAACTTCAGCCAGTGTCACCGACAGCGGCGGGGTGCGAAGTCAAAACGGAGCGGCGGCCAGCAGCGAATAGCACCGTGCCTCGTACCGGCGCGGTGTCGCGCACACACACGCACCGAAGCACCGACGCGACCGAAGCATCGCGATTACACACGCACACACATATTTGCGCGCAACACAAGACGCCGTACGTGCACGCGCGCTCGTTCTTCTCGTACGCCGGCTGCTCCCCAGGTTGGATTCCTCTGGCTATCAGCAGTAGAGCTGTCGCTTATCGCTTCGCGGAAAGCTAGGCACGCGTGTAGTCGCGACTGACAGTACGATAACCACTGCTGTCGTAGAAAGGAGGACGAAAATCTCGAGGAGAGGATGCGAATAGTCGGAGAGGAAGAAAGTGATGCGAAAACGAGAGCGAAAGAGAGAGAACGCGAAAAAGTATGAATGGCAGAGAAAGAGACGATGTAGAGGAGAGAGAACAGGGGAGAGAAACGAAATGGGGATCGACGAGAGCCGCGGAAGGAGGTGCGAGCGCGTAGGTGCTCGGGCTCGCCTTTAAAGAGAACCCCGAGGAGTCGCGAGAACGGCGGCCGAGAGTGAACGTACGCGCCGGCGACTGAAGGGGCCCGACAGAGGAGCGACTCCGACGAAGGAGGCGCTGCTGCGTTTCGTCAGTGTCGTGCTTGCTCGCTCGCGCCCACTCGTTGTCGTAACCCCGCCTTGTTTCGCCGTGACCGACCGGCGCCGCCTGACGACAGCGTCGCGACGCCGTTTCTCGTGGCGCCGTCATGCGGTACTCGCTCTTCGACGCGGTATCGCGCACGAGCTGGCTGGGGTGCACGCTGTCCGACGCCGTTGCGTGCTGACGATACGTGTTTCTCTGTGTGCGTAAGGCGCGTCGCGATGCCGCATAACTCGATATGAGCGTATGAGCACCGCGTCGAGTTTTCCGCGAAGCCCGCAATAACGATTTCTCGATCATTATTAGATTGACTTCTCTCTTTCCATCTCTCTCTTTCTCGTTGAGAAAATGTCCTTTGTTCTACCTATTTAGACACACCGTGCACGTTTTTCTCTGTGCGAGCGAAATTGCGGACGTCGGTAATCGTGTGCGCGGCTAATATTCTTTAAGAGTCTCCTTTTCATCAGTTCATATGAAACCTAATTCGTCTAATTTATCAGTTCATGTGAGCAGAGGCACTAGAACCTTTGACCTTGCGCACATGCTTTCACATACTTAGGAGAATTACAAGATTAAAGCGATATCACGAGAGTCATTAAGTGAAGCCTCTCGTGTAGTTGAAAGGACAATATGTCTCATAGGTATCGGAAATCGTTGACGATACAACATATGTCTATCAATCAATTTCACAATTAAGACTATTCTTTTTCCTTCATTAATATCAGTCTTTTCCTTAAACGAAGACGTACATTGATTGAAAAAACTGCGCTCATTTTTAATAGATTTGAAAAATTGAAAAGGATGCTCATTCTTAAAATTGCAATTAGATCCGAGTAAACATACAGATTTCTTTCTCGTTCGTTATGTGCTCCTAATGTTTCTAATTTCCTACTTCATATCATTCATAGATTCGCGTTTTAGCGGGAAATGGTATCAGATTTATTGTACACATACGTGTGTGTAAAAAGTGAAGGAGAAGGAGAGAGAGAGAGAGAGAGAGAGAGAGAGAGAAAGAAAGAGAGAGAGAGAATACGAGTATATGAGTTGGCCTTGAACCAAGGTGGCTAAATGGCTAAGGTAAAGAACCCTTCGCGAATCGGGTGCTCCACAATTGTACGTACTCGATTGTCGTGGTCGCACAACGAAGTTCTTTATAGAACTGCGACACGTGGTGGTTCGCAGAACGTTCATACTTTATGTACGATCGAATTGTGACCTCTTAGTTTTATGGTCGAGCCCGACTTGTGAGACCTCGGAAGCGATAAAGAAGTGAAATTACAAACTGTGACAACAAAGTTGATCAGAGACGCAAGGCTGTGTTGCACATAGAGCAATCCGATAATTTTCTATCGGAGCCGATCGATTTCCAATTTATATTATAGCAGTTTGCGGCAATCACACAGGGACAGATACTCGGTTCGACGATGATCCGTCAATATTTGCGAATACCAATGCGAATTAATCAGCGTGGCAATGCTTCCTGCAACGAGCGGAGATTGATTTCGCTCCACGTGCATGTCTGCGCTCGTATATATGAATCGTTAATTATTCATGTATAAGGAAGCAATGTGTCGCACTTGGAAACTACAGTTTCATCTTATGACGTGTACACATATACATTGCAAATTGGAACTGTACATTTTCAAACTATATGTATTCTCCTGTATGTATTTTCCTTAGTAATGAATAAGAGTCGCTTTGTCGTGCTTCGAAGTGGACGAGAAACTATCTATCGACTTTGCGACGCGACTTTAAGACAATACCGAGCACAGTCTGCTTCCAGGCAGTAAAAGTCGATACTTCGGGAAACGTGATGTATGTAAACTTCGACCCGAGCGAGCGAGCGAGTTTCGAATGCTTTTGTCATCGGCGAAATACCGCGCAAAGTCCATATTCGCAATTCGGCTTGCGCATGGTGAGTTGCGAGACCGTGGGTTTTGTAGCGTTCTATAAAGATTTCTCCTACTAAATTTTCGCATGCATATTTTCGCTCTTATGCTCGTCGTGTAACGTGCCTGTTATTACATCACCGATCATAATCTCATCGGCATCACGCGATACGTCTATCTCATCACTTCAATCTTCATTTGGGCTCGCGACCACATTTTTTTTTTAATTTTCTCATTATTATTAAAATTATTATTGCCATTGTTTGGTTTGGTTACAACATTTGTTGCAAGATCCTTTCGATTAAAAGAATTAGTTGCAGAACTCTTTCAGTTACAAAGTAAATTCTACAATAGCAGTGCTGACGACAGATTGGTATAAACGGTTATCGAAAATAAATTATCACTGAAATATAGAAGTTCGAGAAGATCTTTTGCTGAATCTCGCAACAACATTGCAAATAATTTATGATAATGCCTGCGATAAATAACGACCGCGAAAAATGATTTATGCTTATCAGTATGTCATATGCCACATGTATTAAATATATCACATCGGCTGATAGTACTATTTAGTCGGCGAGATAACGCTCTGCGTACATTTACGAAGGTGACATCGTTTATAAAACAATTCTTTCCTTCGTTTTCATAATATTAAAAGGCAAGCGTTAACGAATATATCGAAATTTATCCATAAATTTGTGTTCGTTTATCGCATTAAAGAGAATATACATTGATCGAATATGACTGAGACGTTTTGTTCTGATCCGTTAAGGCATACATAATTTTTTTCATAAATCAAAATAAAATTTTACATTCACTGTTCGGTGTTTATTCGCTTATAATGTTACAATCAGTTTTAAGTGCTCTTTCAGTATCGATAATATAATAACAACCGGTAATTGTAGAACATTATTTAAGCGAATATACGTTGTTGAAATCTTATTAGTAATTTCTTTTTGGTCGATTTTGTATTACTGCGATTGCAATTTATGAAGTGTCGGCGTGGTCAGAATATCGCGTATCATCGTTTATCTTTCATATTTTTTGGCGTTCCTTATATCAAATTAATATTAAATGATTTCTTTTATTGGAAATGTTGCGAATATGCAGCCTTGAACTGTTCTTGTAACATGTTTGTGCGCACATTGATGATAATATTTACCAGTTATATGAAAATAGTAATTTTTTATGACTTGTGATATGACATCTACTTCCGTTATTCATTTGCTCAGATATGCATATAAAGGGTGTCCAAAAATTCACGCAAGAAGTAATTTTGATAGAAAACACAGTTTTATAATTAAAAATTGTAAATTTTTTATTGATTCATAAAGTATACAGTATAGGGTTATGTATGGAATAGCATATCGGGTAAATGGCCTCCACGGCTTTGCTGGCACATATGCACTTTTCTGTTGAAATTTTCCATAACCGTTTTGCATAAATGTGGTTGAATTTCGTTGATACAGCGCTCAATTTCCTCCTTCAAGGCGTGGATGGTCGTGGGCTTGTTGGCATAAACCTTAGACTTCAAAAAACCCCAAAGAAAAAAGTCCAACGGCGTTAAATCGCATGATCTGGGCGGCCAAATCTTATCCCCAAAACGGGAAATTACACGACCAGAAAATGACTCATGTAGTAATTAAATTGTTTCTCGGGCTGTATGGCATGTGGCACCGTCTTGTTGAAACCACATGTCCACATCCATATCTTGCAATTTAGGCACAAAAAACTGGTTTATCATGTCGCGATAGCGAGCACCATTAACTATTATTGCCTGACCAGCTGCATTTTCTTCCGAAGAATGGTCCGATGATGCCTCCAGCCCAAAATCCGCACCAAACAGTGACATGTTGTGGATGCATTTGTTTCTCAACAATTACTCGTGGATTTTCTGAACCCCAAATGCGATTTTGTCGATTAACCAAGCCATCAAGAAATGAAAATGAGCCTCATCGCTGAAGATAATTTTGTTCGAAAAATCAGCATCCACTTGTTGCTGTTCCATAATCCATTCAACGAACTCTCTTCGCTGTGGCCGTTTACCCAATATGCTATTCCATACATAACCCTATACTGTATACTTTATGAATCAATAAAAAATTTACAATTTTTAATTATAAACCTGTATTTTCTATCAAAATTACTTCTTGCGTGAATTTTGGGACACCCTTTACAAGTAACAGTCCACAGTCACAGAAAGAATTTTGAATGAGAATTCTGTATTGAATGGGAATTTCAGTGAAATAATTATTACCATTATAATGTCATATGTATGATTTAATAGAAAAACGCAGATTTAACTCCGAATTCCGATCTGAGCATCTCATAAAATACAATCTAGATAACTTTTAAGCTTGTAGCCTTAAAGACCTAAAGATGTCTTATCCTTTGAAATGAACTTTTCAAACGTCCTTCAGATAGATTTCTTGAAAGTTTATTCTGTTTGAGAAGTTTCTCAAATGAAACGATAACAAGTACACAAGCCACATTTCTTCATTATACGAAACTTACTTGAATCTCTCATATATTTCATGGAATCACCGATCCATTCGAATCTTTATCTTCTATAAGTTTTCTCGGTTCGTTCAGTGCCTGATTATCACGACTTTATGTTTTTATGTCTTCTTCTCACTTTTATAGAGGATGCGTTACCGTTCGGCACATGGACGTGAAGATAAATTCGCACAATAAGAGACGTCAAGGCTTTTTTGTTCATACAGCTACATTGGAGTCGTCGAACACATTGGAACGTATTAGGATTCTTTCTTTAAAGTTCCGAAGCGATCGCGGTTGGTCGGTCGTGCCGACTGAGTAACTCGCGAATAAATGGCGCGGTGCTGCGCGCAACAGTGACGAGTTGTCGCGAATTGTTTTTCGTTACAATTTAGTTCACGTAGTGGATGTCCATCCCCCCACGGGCTTGCGTGCTGTAAGGAAATCCGCCGGTCATACACGATGTCCTCGCCAGTGGAAGTCTTCGTTGTCTGTTGGAGCTACGACGTACCGCTTCCGATGTAAACATTATGAGGAACAATAGGAACAATAGACGATAGGGTGACTTTGATTGCAAAATACGAATGATTGTTTTCGAAGATATCGACGAAGCACATCCCGCTCGTTTGTATCTTTCAATTTCAAGTGTGCGTCCGATATACAACTGGAAGATGTTCTTTCCCTTGCTGAAGAAACTCATGAACATCAACAAACAGCAACAACATGCCGCATAAATCGCCGATATTGCGATATCCAGAGACGAATCCACAAGCGAGATCGCGTTATTCAATCGTCGAGATCACGTCGAAGATTGAGCGATGCAACGAGTGTCGAACGGCGATACACCAATCGTGACTTCTTGAGAGATGCTTTCATTCATGAAACTGCTCTATTTGTACAACTACGAGCGGATTGAACAATTGGGGTTGCAGCTGCAACGTAATACGTTGAACTAGGAAGCCGAGCAATTTCTTCTAACCGAAATCGAAATTACTTGTGATTTATTATCGATAGTCATGCAGGTCGACCTGTAGACGGTAGATCGCTGCATAATCAATGTCGACGAATGAACAGATTTGTATTTAAATTTATGTTAATGTATTTGATATTATATTTTGAGAGAACACTTTTTTATGTGGGATTAACGTGATGGGATGATCGTTGTTGGTCTTAGAAAAACGTTGATTCATTCTCGATCTGTACTATCCGTTGACAATTAAATTGATGTAGTTAATTTAATTACAAATCTCACATTCCGTAATAAGTTTCTCACAAATACAACCATATGTCTATAATTTATTAGTGCAAAGAATGTTCAGAATCAAGCGATTAAATTAAATTTCTACCACTTTTGTGAAAAATCGAAAGTTAATAATACAGTTTCTGGACTTCATTGCGTTTAATTTTTAATATTTAGGATAAAATAAACACAACGATATTTATTATATTTAGCGAGAAGTAAAAATGTGGAAAAAAATTTAAAAGAAAGCACAGAAAATACAATTAGAAAGAATAAATCAAATGGAATATTCTACAACTTGCAAGATTTCATAATAATCCTGTAAACCCCTTATTGGCTCGTTAAAATAACAGACTAATGAATATCATAGATCCCTTATTACCCATTATTTAAATGAACTTATCCAATGTGGTTCGAATCTCGACTAAATTTATGAAGGTCGATAATTGCGGTTTGAATCTCGGTTAAAAAGCAGATTTTAGTCGAAACTCAAACCATAATTTTAAATCACCAAAAATATTTTCGAATCATAAAATTTAGTCATTACTAAACTGACGACTAGATGTTTTCCATAAACTTTTAAAATTGCATTCAATAGTACTCTTTGAGTTAGGGCTAAAATGGCACTTCCGAATTTTTCTTTTCATTGGAAATATTTAAAAAACCGCATCTTACAAATTCTCGTATCGTGATAAGTGGTCTGTTCTTTTCAGCTGCACTGCGGAACTAGTGCAATAAGTTAGAATGAGACAACTATATTTTTTCTCACTTTAACTTATTGCACCAGTTCAGTAGTGCAGCTGAAAAGAACAGACCAATCGATTGATGTGAGAATATCGAGAAATGTTTATGAGTAGAAACGAGATTTAAATTACTCCTAAACTCCCCAAGTCACATATTGAGTGAAAAAGAGAGAGAGAGAGTGAGAGAGAGAGAGTTAGAGAGTGACAGAGTGAGAGAAAGAAAGAGAAAGAGAACGAGGTTTGATAAAGTGTAAACAATGGTGAGTTTATTATTCTCATTAAAGTTCTACAAATTGTTTTTTTCGCCCATTTAATACTATTTAATATTTTAGTTACCCTTATCTTTATTAAGGACTGCGCAAAACCACCCTATGGTAAGTTCTGGATTATTCTTGTAATATCTAACCTTACTTAACCTTAATCTTAAAAATATTTGTAGTCTTCTACGTTTAATAATCAAACCAAATGTTTCATTTCATAGTTGGTGGAACTAAAAAATGGAGAAACGTACAACGGACATTTGGTTAGCTGCGATAACTGGATGAACGTCAATCTCAGAGAAGTCATATGTACTTCAAGGGTAAGATTATTAGATATTTTAAAATATAGGTTTACATTTAGATTTTTTGCTCACTGTTTGATGTTTGTATCAGGACGGTGATAAGTTCTGGAGGATGCCAGAATGTTATATAAGAGGCAGTACAATAAAATATTTGAGGATCCCTGATGAAGTAATAGATATGGTAAAGGAAGATGTACAGATGAAATCCAGAGGACGTGGTGAGATCAAAGGTAGAGGCCAGAGTCAGAGAGGACGTGGTGGTGGAAGAGGTAAGTGTCAATTTTTACTTTTATAAGCTTTTTATATAAAAAGAGTATAAAAAATTGTTATACTTTAAGATGAGTTTTTGGAGAAAAATCATTCATGATTCTATTATAGGTACTTTTGGTAGAGGTGGAAGAGGACCAGCTCCATTGGGTCGTGGAGGAGGGACACAACTGGGAAATAAATCACAAAATAAACCAAGACCAAAATAAAACAATATTGTTTATTCAATTATAGTTCAGTTTGTGAAAAACTTTTGTGCTACAAGTAATCTTATAAAATCCAACTGACAAATTACTTGTTGCTGCTCTTGTATGTGAAATAATAGCTAATGATTCATTCTTTCTCCTATATAAATTATATATTTTCATTATATATAAAAATTGTATACTTTGCTTACAAAAGTGAGTTTTTATTGTGATGGTTTACATTTACGTGCGACTGAAATTCATGATCCACATCTATGATCGTAATACTTATTTTCTAATTATGGAATAAGACAATTTACACTCTTACAGATTATTTATTGTTGAAATTGAAGATTAAGTAACTATGATTATAATACGATCATAAAAATCAGCATCTAATAGTCAATAAAAATATTTGCAAAAACGTATCTTGTAATGGATGCGTTTATAGGTTACTTTTGGTTTACACATATTTCTATAATTATCATTTCACATCAAACTTTTATATTTGAGGTGGAATTGACAGCTTTAGAAGAAACACTGCAAGTAGAAAAAAATGGTATTTGAATGTATTTTAAATAAAAAAAATCATTTTATATATAAGTTTATTAAACATACTTTATGTGCTTTAAGATCTTATTGTAAAATAAAACTGTGCAGGTTCAATTCATCGTCCTTCAACTAGAAAAAATAAAAATATTATTAATATACAAAACATATGTATATGTGATATATATATATATATATGTGTGTGTGTGTGTGTGTGTGTGTGTGTGTGTGTATCAGATATAATAAAATGCAAACGAAATTGTTACTATATGTATAAACTTACTATAAGAAGCGAGATCAATTTCGTCCGGCAATTCTGTGATATTTACGTCAAACCTTTCTTGAACGTCGTTCAATATCTTGGCATCACTCTCGTCGCTGACTAACGTGATAGCAAGGCCCTAAACAGAGAAGCATTTCTAACTAGTTATTTGTTGGATACACTTGTTATTTTGGCATATAAAAATCAATATTCATACCTTTGTGCCGAAACGACCAGCACGTGCAACTCTATGCAAGTACGTGTCGGAATCTTCCGGCATATCGTAATTAAACACGATATTGACGCGTTCTATATCCATACCACGTCCAAACAGGTTCGTTGCTACCAAAATACGCTGAAAACAAACGATTTTGTTTATAGCACACACATGTATCTTATCTGCCAGTTATCTAATTTGTACTATTCACGCATCCTCCAAGCTTTCTACACTACATCATCAACAGATGCAAATTGCATACCTTTTGAAAATCTTTGAATTGCTGATATCTGGATAATCGTTCCTCTTGCGTCATGCCTCGGTGAATTCCAATTGCAGGGAAATTCTGCTCTGTCAGAAGTTGCGCTAAAGCCATACATCTTTGTACTGACTTCACGAATATAACAACCTATGAAGCAACACCAGTAGAAATACATGCTTATCGATAAATTCATACATATCCACGAATTAAAAAAATATTTCGAAATAAATATTCAAAGTATCCTCATTGATTGTGCAATTATTCATAGAATTATTCTATGATGAGAGAATTTTTTTTTAGATGAACAAACCTGATTAAATTCGAGTACATCCAGAAGTTCAAATAACTTCTTGTTCTTCTCGTTCTCCTTCAATTTAACATAATGTTGTTGTAGACCGTTCAAGGTGAGCTTCGCCTCGTCATCGACATAGACTTCCATGGGCTGCACAAAGAATGTTATTACATCAAATGAACAAATCCACCGAGTCGATCATAGTGCCTGTATAATTTTCAAAGAAAGGCTGCGAGATCCTGTGACTCTTTGAGACCTCGTCATATACCGTCATTTCGCCATCTAAAAATCATATTCAACTTGAAACGTTGAATGTGTGATGGAAAAGAACTGTTACAAAATAAAAAAGAAAAAATATTAAATAAAAAAAAAACACGCAAAATAAAGATGTATTATTCCGTTCCAGCCGTATGTGTATGTATATGTATGCATACATATGTATGTATACACACATATATATATATATATATATATACGTACATATATGTGTATACACATATGTATATAAATATATAATACGACTGAAATTTTTACACGCACGTTTGTCAAAATAAAAGTAAAAACGCGTATGTTCGTACTTTTAAGATCGACTATTGGAATTACAATATAGAAATGACAAAGCTGAAAGTAATCTTTAAATGCACCTTGCCTTCTCAAGGCAATATTAGACATGATCGAGTTACCTATGTAGTCATAAATAAAAAATACGTCTTCGCGAATTTGCGAGAAATGCGAACATTTCGTGTTCTCGTCTCTCGTAAAATGGGAAACTGTTCGTACGAATTTCATCAAGGTTGCAATACGTGTAGTTCGACTTGTCGATCGGATTAGTCATCATACAGATTACATACGGTCCGGCGACTTCCACCTCTGGGTAGTGCTAACAACGAAAACTCGGCAGTCACCCCAACTGAACTTAAGGCGCACTCATCATCAACGTTCGGTCACATCCGCTGGCCACTCGATGCCAAACCTCTCCTCCAAAATTTCTGGCACATTGAGAAGATGGCCAGAATCGACTTGCGAATTATTGTTGGTATTTTCTCTCGCTTTTTACTTTTTTTTTTTTTTGCGAATCACTTCCGGTATCCGTTAAATCATCGCGTAACCCATTCAGAACGTCTCGCGAAAGCTCAATTGTCGCTCGTACGAAATAGGCCGTACAATAGCCGTAATTGCAAAATCGAAATCTTTACATGAAATAAGAAAGCTCTAATGTATATGGCTTTAATATGCCATTAATATAATGGCCGGATGAAAACGACCGGATAATGTTATATTTACGCTACGCTTTCCCGTTTCCTTGTATTTTTCTTTTTCCCTAACTAATCTTAATTATTTCCCTTGGGTATCCTCTTGTATCTTCTTTCTTGCATTCTTCTGTCTTGAAATTGTCTTGAGGTCTTCTTGGCCCCCCAACCCAATTGTGAATCAATCACATAGATCCAGTATTGTACCCTAATTCTATCCTATCAACCGTTGCAACGATTACCCACAAAATAGCAATTTTTCGTATGCTCTATACCCTTTCCCATCATCATTGTATTCGTTTCACTCGACTATCTCTACACTTATATACTGCGTTGCTCCACGAATGCGTAGCGATAAATGAAAAGATTGAATTTCCAGATCTAAACTAATTTGAATCTGCATCGACAGCATCGTTTTGAGCGACTGATATATCAATTTCAAACGATTACTCCTCCCTTCCGTAAGATCACAGATGACACACGTTCGAAAACAGAAACTAGATACTTGGAGGAGGTTGCGAGACATTTACGTTCGAGTGTTGGGCATGTGGCAACTGTGGCCGCTATGAAAGACACTCGAACGTTTCCGAACTTTCGTTCGTGTATCGTTTCTTCGAAGTGCCGTGTCATAATGTTGCCTAACCCGCGGATGCGCCGGACAAAGTTATTTTAGTGTGGGCTGAGCTTTGTCCTGGATATGAATACGGGGCCAACGAAGTAGTAGTAGGAGCGATTGTAGATCGCAGTGAAGAGGAAGATTGTGTAATTACATCTTGCATGAACTTTTTGCAGACAGGACGTATCTCCTTGGACAACGTAGCGCTGAACATCATAACTTGCTTGCTATGTGGCGTGCTTCTAAATATTTCCTGTACGTCCCGGCGCATGTCTAAAAACAAAAACATCGCGGATGGTTACTAGTCATTCCAAATGATATGGCAAGAATAAGAAATAAATCTTGCAGAATCACATCAGTATTGGTGAGTGGTATAGGAGTGTCATCACAATATGCTAAGAGCAATTATCACATCATGTGAAGATTCTATTCGACGATAAAAATGCAAAATATTTTGATATTACTATTGACATACCTAGTAATTCAAGCATCTTGTCACATTCATCTAATATGAAATGTTTCAGATGTTTCAGGTTCAATTTCTTATTCCGCACAAGAGCGAGGATACGTCCAGGGGTACCGACGACAATATGAGGGCATACAGTCTTCAAGACATCTTCATCTTTCTGAATAGGTAAGCCACCAAAAAATACACCAACCTGTAGTAAAACAAATTTTGTTATAATAAAAGTTACATTTCTATGACATTCGCATACAGTTCAAACAAAAAAAAATTCGAAACTTACTTTTACATGCGGCATGTATTTGCTGAATCTTTCATACTCCTTACTGATTTGGAATGCTAATTCTCGAGTATGGCACATTACCAGGACATAGACTTGATTCTCTGTCAATTCCAATTGCTGTAGAGTGGCTAATACAAATACAGCAGTTTTTCCCATACCAGATTTTGCTTGACATAATATATCCATTCCAAGTACCGCTTGAGGAATGCATTCATGTTGTACTGTAAATAGTGGACATTCCTTCTTATATATATACATATTGTATAAAAAAGACACAATCATGAATATATATTTTTTCAGATAACAATATTTCACCTAATCATAGAAATTCATTTGTCCCTATCTAATTTTTAGATTCATCATTGTATTTTTGTATAAAATGTATAAAAATTATATATTATAAAAAATAAAAAATATTAACCTTCAGATGGATGTTCAAAACCGCAATCAACAATAGCACGTAGAATCTCTGGTTTCAAAAGAAAATCTCTGAATCCACTGCTGTGGATAGAGACGTACGTGCCCTTTACTTCCTTCTTGGCAGGAACATCTCCACTTCCATCAGGCTGTTCATTCTGCTCCTCATCTTCATAATCCAGAAGATCATCATTATCTGCCATTTTACTTCAAAGTGACTTCAGTAAGATCACTAAAATATAAATGAAGATAAATAATTAACAGTTAACAATAATAATTAATGTTAGTAAAATTCTCAAAAATGTGAAAATGTATGCAGAGGTGAGATATAGTTTCCAATTATATGATAACTATGGTAAAAGCAAAATTGTACTGCATTAACGTTATATTTGCGAGTATAAGTATAAATGCGTTTATTTTCTGCGAATAACCTATTCTCAAGCGAACAAAGTTACCTGTACGAAAATATAAAGGTGCTTCTACCACGATATATATAACCGCGAAAATAACGATTTTGCCGAAAAAGCGTTCATGTAATGGCCGTCGCCACGATACTATGCTGTCGGGAAGAACGCCGTTACTCGCAAGTATAATGGTATTGTTTTGCATATGTTACGAAGGGAAATTATTTACGTAATAATAAACGATGAAGTAACAATGAAATAATTTTATCCGCGATATAATACATAATTCGATGGCCTATGATTAACCGGTGAAGAACGATGCATTGACGCGTTATAAAATTAGTTTTATAGATGCGTATATAATCGTAAGCGGAGAATTAGAGAATGTAACTGAAAGCCAATAAAATACGAAACATTATTTTATATATTTCGTGTACGGATCGCTTTCTCGTAAATAATGTAATTCGGATTATATTTCTAACTTACCGTATGATATTCGATTATTCTTTGGATGATTCCAACAACGAATGCACGCCAGCGGAGCAGTTTCGTAACTACGCTTATAACATGAAATACAAAGTACGTAGAATAGCGCATGACAGATTTAGTAGGACCAGTGGCGACACATGCCGGTTAACTGCGCAAGAAATTCCGTGATGTTTTACTTCAATATGATCGATTGGCTATCTTGAGTGAACCAATCGTTTTAAAGTTAATCTGATTTTAAATCTGAGAGATTCGGAATAATTTTATCGATTATATTTATATATAGAGCATGCACTATTTATATATTTTTCTGTTAGATATTTTGAATATTTCGAGCAATTTATAACAACTATAAAATTTAATTGAACTCTAAACGAACAATTTTTTATGTGCTGTGAAGTTGTATATAATTATAAATGCGTATAATTTTTCGAAAACGAAAACATAAACAAGACACGTGTAAAAACATTTATGTATTTTTATTAACATTTTTTACATTTTTTAATAGTTACATTATGATCTGTGCTTCGCATTTATTTTATACAAAGATAGATATAATAGGTAGACAGTAATGCGTACGACTCTTTGCGTTCAATTACGTCATGAGACGTACTTCCTTCGAAATATTTCAATTTCGTAAACGATAATTTTTTTCTTTCCCTCTCTCTCTTGTATGTCCATCGTTTAATATAATATATAAATATCGATATTTCCGTATATCACTTTAATTTCAATTGGGAATACTTTATCTAAAGGTTTTCATCGTCTTCTCTTCGTCGGACTTTGTGTTTTTTATTTTCTATCAAACTGCCGTTCACACTGACAAAATCGTACACTTGATGCAACATCAGACGACAGCTGTCTACAATACGCGATACAGCAGTTTCTTTTTTTTTAATACGTTATCACGATTTTATATAAATTATTTCACATTGAGATTACGGAAGCGAATAAATTAAAATGTTAGATGCGAGCAACAAATCTATAAATTTCTCCACTCAATCTCGTTTTTATTATACATATAACGATTTTTCCTGGATATAAAATTTTCACACAATCGAATCACAATTTTTAGTAACATAATACCGACGTAAGATGTATGATTGCGCGAGTCAATTATAATGTAAGGAATTATAATATATACATTGCTTCAAGATGTGCACTTCATCAATGTGAGATGCAGCAAACATTGATTATTTTTCAGTACACTTTTCACAGTCTCGATTTTGTCACTCTTCCTATATCACCTCTTAGTTTTATATTTTCAAGCTGCAATTGAAATCTATCTCTTTCACTGACATTAATATCAAAGGAACTGCAGCGAATTTATAACAAAATAACTAACAATCAGTTAGGCACTATTAACAAATTATACAATATCTTTATCTATACATATATTAAAATTCTGATTTTAGTAGATGTACTGTCAGTAGGCTGTGTTAGAACAGATTTTTATTTATAGATAAAAGAGATAAAGAAATTCGTCGTAAGAAATTATCTGTAACAGTAAGTTTAGTTATTTTCCTGTTGCAATATAAAGTTGTTTATTTGATTGCAACAATTGAATAAATTAAGGGATTAGATAAACTTTGACAAAATTTGTTTATTAAATTTTTGAAAAGTAGATCGCACAGTATGCAACTGAGAACACGTTTGTGCGTGTGGAAATATTTATAATCTCTTTGACATTAATGTCATATACTTTTTCTGTCTGACATGGTAGAGCATAGATGTTATATCTCTACAACATTGTAATTATTTAAATACCTATTGACATAAGCACGCAGATGAATTTCACCTGAGCCATAATTTCAGTCGTAATGCATCCACACCATTTAAGTAATACCGAAATAACCGTTTATCTCGTACGAATCCAAGATTTTCGTATAAACGTAGAGCTGGTCTGTTGGTGATCTCAGTCTCCAAGACTACTTCATCCGCATCATCCTCCACCATCGCCTGGATAGCTCGCCTTACAAGATTCGAGCCAATCTTCCGTTTTCGATATTTCACATCAACAGCTAACATTGCAATGTAACCACGTTTTATTACCTTCCTATGGATATCCAGTTTGCAGACAATGGCACCAACACATTCATCACCATGCATTGCCTTGACAAGAAAAAGGAAAAGCTTTCTATAAATATAAATCTAGCTAAATCCTTCTTGTAGTTTCTGACATTTCCTGAGCTTATTGTCAACATTTTATGAATATTTTATCATGAATTATAAGTTTATTATTAGCATAGAAAAACATGTAATATTGCATTACTCAAATAAAATAAAACCAAAGAATTTCAGAGTATACGTACCAGGAAGCACAATTTCGGCCAATTATGAATAAAATATCTATATGTGTAAATAGAATATGGTTCACTTAGGTCCTTCTGTATTAATTTCATAATATCAGGCATTTGCAGTTCACTTGTATAGCTAACATATTGGATATCGTTGTCTTTACTTTCCAAAGCTAATGTTTCTGCTTGTTCTGTAACATAGTAGTAAACAATAAATGTCATAGTTGTATCATTCAATGTCATCACACTACAGGAATATATAAGCAATAATACTACAATGTCAATAAAATTTATCCGATTATCTCTAAACTAATAAAAGAAATCATTTAGATCGCAATAGAAGCTTAGCAAGAAAATAGATTGTGATATAATAAAAAGAAATAATAAGATAAATAATAAGAAATAATAGGATATTTTCAATAATTGCTTGTCAAGTATATTCTTATATTACAACAGCAACATAAACAAGTAGATATATATGAATTAAATCTATATGTTATATACACATTGTGTACAATGAATAAGCTTGTTAGCATTATGTACCGTGTTGGTTTAAATGACTAGTTCCCATTGTTCCAGATTGTAGGGAAAGATCGGCGATATCGGCAGTTCTTTGTGGAGAGTCGCAGATACCATTTACTTGAGCTATCCCGTTGACGTGAGGCTCGCTACGAGTCTCGGTTGTCGTCTCCAAACTAAGACGTGACTTTATATCTAACGTCGTGACATCCGCTATCGAGTTCTGCTTCGTCTCTTTAATTTTTATCGCCGCCACCTCAGGATCACTCACTTCCGCGCAAACTTCTACCTTGTCAGTTTCCATTTTCGAATTTTCAGTATTTTTCTATTTCGCAAAATTTCAACACACCAAAAGACAGGGGGTCTCACCACTGTCTTCGAGGCACTGATCTCTTTCTTACAGTTACTGATCGTACGCGAAGCGCAGTGGCATGAGAACTTTTACATGCGGCGCGACGGTTTCAATCGAATTTTCATAATTACCGCTAACTCCGCGTTCGCCGGATAACGATTTTACTTCAAAATACGGGCATCGGACGTAAACCGCTGAAAAACGGACACCATATTGGATTTTCTGTGACTGCTGAGCTTAGACCACGGTATATACGATCTTCTTGAGATTCAACCGCAACTGGAGTATGGGCGATGTGCAGTCGAGATCGTAGTACGACCCAACGATAGATCAGACCTTTATTTTACATACACAATTCACTTTTTTCCTTTCTTAACAACACAAGTCTGTAAACATTATTAAATATCATTCATTGACGACCATTTATTGATAATAATTTATCGGATATTAAATAGTCGTAAAGGGACTGAAAATTAATTGATTATCAAAAACATCGATTAAAGGATCGATTATTAGTTCATTACTAGTTCATTATCTGAAATCGATAACGGATTAGTAATTTTATTTTTATAAATATAACGCTAATTTTTTCATGCGATACTTCGTTTCTACTAATTAGATTGAACAGATCTATGGTGATGTCTTTGATCGAAACGTATTCTGCAGAAGAGGTTAGCAATCTGCGCTAACCGTAATGGCCGTTTAGAACACGTTGGGTGACGTGTCGCATATCTTTCTGCTTCACGAGATCACACTTGAGAAAATATGATTGCGTTTAAGCGCGACAAGAAAGAGGAGGAAGATGGTAACTATTAATTGATATCGTTATCATTCTTCGTGCGAGTGTTAATTATACGTATGTGATTAAAAGTTTTATGCAGATTGTAGACTAATTTGACAGCTACGAGTAGATACGTTACTATTAATATCATATGATGCAATTATGAAAATGCGAAATTTATAGCAATTTTTGTCAGAAATATATGCTTCTTTATGATGATTTTGTTGCACGGTACTACAGGCTTTTATAGTCACATCAACAATGCGCCATATATTAACGTGTATTTCTTTCGTTCGCTCAGGCGGTGGGAACCCTTTCCAAAACCTCGAGAAGACAACAGTTTTGCAAGAAGCGCGAACATTTAACAACACACCTGTAAACCCGCGAAAATGTGCACATATCCTCACCAAGATCCTGTACCTGCTCAATCAAGGCGAACAATTGGGCACTACAGAAGCTACAGAGGCCTTCTTTGCTATGACCAAATTATTTCAGTCCCGCGATGTTATCCTGAGACGACTGGTTTATCTAGGCATCAAAGAACTGAGTTCTTTGGCCGAGGATGTAATCATAGTAACCTCTAGTCTCACCAAGGATATGACAGGGAAAGAAGATTTGTATCGGGCCGCAGCTATCAGAGCACTTTGCACCATCACTGACAGTAGCATGTTAGCAGCTATTGAACGATACATGAAACAGGCCATAGTCGATCGTTCACCAGCTGTGTCCAGTGCTGCACTGGTCTCTTCTTTGCACTTGACCAGTGTATCTGGTGATGTCGCAAGGAGATGGGCAAATGAGGCACAGGAAGCATTGAATTCCAACAATGTAATGGTTCAGTATCACGCACTAGGTGTCCTGTATCAGGCGCGGAAGGCAGATAAGCACGCGGTGATTAAGCTGGTTGCCAAACTCATGAAGACAAGCCCAAAGAGTCCATATGCAGCCTGTATGTTGATTAGAATGGCATACAAACTGCTGGACGAGGTGGACGAGGGCGAGGAATTGATAGGATTCATCGAATCATGCCTACGTCACAAATCTGAGATGGTGGTGTACGAAGCGGCACACGCTCTGGTCAATCTTGGACGAAGCGGCGCTCGAGAGATTGGACCTGCGATCAGTGTGCTGCAGCTGTTCTGCGGGTCACCGAAACCGGCGCTCCGATTCGCCGCTGTCAGAACTCTGAACAAGGTGGCGATGTCGCACCCAGCTGCAGTCACAGCCTGCAATCTGGACCTGGAAAATCTTATTACTGACTCGAACAGATCGATCGCCACTTTGGCGATCACTACTCTGTTGAAAACCGGGGCGGAAAGTTCAGTGGATCGCCTGATGAAGCAGATCGCTACCTTTGTGTCAGAGATCTCGGATGAATTCAAAGTAGTAGTTGTACAAGCTATCAGGTGAATTTTTTACCTTGCCAGCTGATAACTTTAAAATATAATTGTGTCATTTCATTGCTCTTCTGAAACTTTCTCTCTAGAGCTCTATGCCAAAAGTTCCCGCGTAAACACTCTGTACTGATGAACTTCCTCTCCGCCATGCTGAGGGACGAAGGGGGACTTGAGTATAAAGCGGCGATCGCGGACACCATCATCGCCGTGATGGAGGGGAATGCGGAGGCGAAGGAAGCTGGTCTTGCGCATCTCTGCGAGTTTATCGAGGACTGCGAACATATCTCCCTAGCGGTTCGCATTTTACACCTGCTTGGTCAAGAAGGTCCGACATCGAAGCATCCGTCGAGGTACATCCGCTTCATTTACAACCGCGTGATTCTCGAGAGCGCCAGCGTGCGCGCCGCAGCCGTCACTGCTTTGGCGCGTTTTGCCGCCGCTTGTCCGCTTTTACTGCCGAACGTGTTGGTGCTGTTGTCGCGTTGTCAGCTGGACTCGGACGATGAGGTTCGCGATCGAGCAGCTTACTACTGCACGATTCTGCAGCAGCGAAGCGATCCGACCATATTGCCTCTGGTACAACCACCCTCGTTGTCCGTGCCGTCTTTAGAAAGAGCCTTGCGGAATTATATGCAGACACCTATGGAGGAATCGTTCGACATTTCTCAGGTATTGCTCTTTAGCTTCGGATTAGCCGTGAAGAAAAGAAGAAGAAAATTGATGTGTCTACGTTTAGCTTCTACGTTCTCCCGCTCACGTGTTATTACTTTCTTCAGATACCACCGGCTCAGACAGTGGAGGAGCCGGCTCAAGTGGAAGTACACACCACTATTAAGCAGCCACGTTTGACTAGGGAAGAAAGTTTCATGGAGAAATTGTCGCAGATCCCGCATCTGGCCGCGATCATTCGTGATTCGTCGCTGCTCAAATCCTCACCGGTGTTCGAACTGACCGAATCCGAGACGGAGTATAACGTTAAATGTATCAAGCACACATTCCCCGAGTATCTTATTTTGCAGTTTGATTGCGTCAACACTTTGTCCGATCAGCTTCTCGAAGACGTGGTGGTAGCTGTTGAACCGTCTGAAGGGTGAGCGCATTTAACAATCATTGATCGTGTCATTTCTTTATAACGTACGCTGCAACGAATCATTTCATAGATACTCGGTCATATGCGTGGTGTCGTGTCCGCGATTACCTTACAATGAGCCGGGCACTACTTACACGGTATTAAAGTACCCGGAAGATGTGCATGCGAGTGTTGTTACCATTCCCACGACTCTCAGATTCATGGCAAGGGATTGCGATCCAACGACGGGTATACCAGATGCGGATCAAGGATACCACGACGAATATATGGTAGATTAGTCTTAATATCGTTATGAAGTAAAATTTTATTGATGCTTATTGTAAAAAAGCGCATTGAAAGATTTGCAAAATTGCAAATTTTTTAATCAGAAACTTTAGTTCTAGAGTTTAGAAGAGTATTATTTCGAAATGATTATTTACATATGTTTATTGTATCTTTCAGTTAGAAGATTTAGAAGTAACTTTAGCCGACCAAGTACGCGGCGTTGGTAACAGAGGTTTGGATTTCAATACTGCTTGGGAGACGTACGCCGCGAAGGGATTCGCTAAATTAGAAGAAACGTTCGCTTTGGGAGCTTCGGTGACCTCTTTAGAAGGAGCGATACAAAGTCTCACGGGATTTCTTGGATTGGAAGCTGTGGAACGCAGTAACAAAGTACAAAGTGGCTCGACCGCACACAATCTGCTCTTGAGCGGTGTCTTCCGAGGGGGGAAAGAAGTATTGGCACGCGCACGATTGGCATTGAACGGGACGCTAGTTACAATGCAATTGTCCGTTCTATGTCCAGATCCAGATGTCGCCGATTTGATAGTTTCGTCCGTAGGATAGATTACAGTAGCATCATTTTCATATTATAAAAGTATGTTTAGAATATATATTAATCATTGTAAAATAATTTTTATAATATAATTATTACACGAAAATTATCAGAGAGAATATAGTTAGTTATATTCCTCTGTTTTTCCATAATTAATATATCACGTGATTTTTCTTTAAGATAGATGATTAATGAAAAACCTTTTGATATACATGAAGTAACCTAACACTTGTGATTGGGTGCTGAATTAAGGGCAAGGTAACTCTATCAAGTTCGCACGATATAATTCTGCTTGTAAGTTTTTTAAATAATTTTTAGTAAATTGTTTCATTTTCTTTAACATTTGTTTTCCGGTAGATTTAAAATGTTTACTAAGTACTAAAATGGAAGGAAAATGACAATGATATCAAATTTTCACACATTCACATATACATATATCTATATATTTCTTATCTATATATATTTCTTACTACCATTATAAATTTGTTCGTGCATTGAGAATTATAAAAGTGTTAAATAGTGTATAAATATATTATTATCAGGTATTTACAGAGTATTTTAATGCACGATGCGACTGCGCTGCGCTGTACTGTCAATGTCATCTGATTATTTACAACCCTGTAGTGGTTCAGTTATAAAAGAATAATCTCACACTATACGTGAAAATTCCTCGAGCATATGGACATTTTCTTTCGGTCATTCGTTAAACATTATGCCGAACCGAATAATATTGTGTCGTATTCAGGTGAATTATTGTAGTAATAGATCATCGTTTAGCTGCATAGCAATCACAACAGATGGCAAATGCTTATAAAAATCTAGTACTACCGTTACATCAGTTCTTTGTACATTTCACGTAATCGATCAGTTGTACATTTGATCTACTGCCTCATGCCTGACTGTTAATATTTGCTGACCTTGCTGTTCCGTTCGGATATTCAGTCAATGTTTATTTTCAGAACGTAATAATTAATTTCGATTGATCTCTTTTCTCACCTGAAGAAAAGTAATGCTATGTTATTTTGTTAACTTTTCATATCCAAACAGATACACGACACAAAAAGGACATTTCATTAAAATCACGTTACAATATGTATACATGTTTACTTGAATTCGAATGCACTAATATGTATACGAAGAGTGAACGGAACGGCAGAGTTAAAGCTATAATATTATTTCGCTTTAGATGCATTGCACGAGTTAAATAAATTCAATTGGACTAGTTGTTTGCGCGATTGACATTATTAAAAAACGAAGTAAAAACAGTAGCTACCTGCGAAGATTGCTGTAAGCTTATCACTCTCCGAAATATTATGTTAAATATTAAGCATTAGCGTATGTTTGTAATTTCCTTTCGTTAGTGAGAATGGTACTTCACAAGATATGTCCACTAATGTGTAAATCGCATAGTTCTGAAACGTCTAATCAATATTAACATATTGACCCGTGACTGTGGCGGTTTGATGATATCTTCTTCTTCCCGAAAAATCCTCATTCTCTTCATTCAACTGAGCCGAACACGTTTCGACGCCCGGATGTACCGGTGTTACAACGATCTGCTCGTAATCGTAAACTTTTCTCCTACGATAAAAAGCATAAATTGTTTATCTTTATCAAGGAAATCTTAATCGTGACAAAAAAGTTTGTCTCACAATTCCATAATTTAGAATAAAATAATTTGTATTTTTCGATCCTCGACAACTTATCACTTGAAAGGAACTGTTTGTAACGTGTAATAATGAAGAGTATACCCCATAAGACGAAGTAGCGCGGTTCGAAGCCATTTGAAGAACTGGAATTCTGCTGAGACGCCTGGTTTGACGGCGGGATTAGCGTGACCGACGTAACTCCAGACAATAAACACAACGACGATATTCGCAATAGCATATCCCCAATGCACGAGAAACATTATAAGCAGCTTCACGAGGCACTGGAATAAAAATGCAGTTATAGATATAGATTTCTTTATACGTAATTTCTTTAAACGCAGACACTAATTACTTTAGGATGAATTTATAGTATGAAGGAATGAAATTCTGCAATGTTTTCTTCCTTTCATTCAGATACGAAGATACTTACACCCAACAACGAAAACCATCTATTGCACAACGGACTGTACCAGTTCCCCAATTTATTGTGTATGTGAACTTTGCGTTCCACACTAGCCACGCTAACGTTATCCTCGATGCTTGGCGACGAGTCCACATAGACATTATTGTCAGAGACACTGTTATTTCTCTGCAAATAATTATCATGCGTTAATTATTCTCTCGTGTCTTTTAAATTTGTATAATAATGCATGTGTGAACGAAATGTAAACCTCACCGTGAGGTTCTTATGCCTTATTCTTTCCGGAAACAAACTGTCCAAATCGTTGTCCGTATCGGTAATGGAATTGTTCCTGCTGGCAGAACCATAGTTGCGGTCGAATGTTGGCGATTGAGTGCGAAATCTTTGCTCACGCGTATGACGGATATCGAACGTTTGCGCGAGGGCGAAGTATGCATAGTCCAGGCACGCGTACGTTAACAGAAAAGGCATCGTCACGATCGGTGCGAGTGTGTTAATCTGCCCAGTGATGATGAAGGTCAACGTCACTACAGCGACGACTAACATAGCATAAATAGGTACTTTGTTTGGCCCTCTCTACAAGCAGAATATATTTTATTACCGTTATTATTACAAATAATCTTCAATCTTACGTATTAATTTAAGTTTGAGAACAGTTTATCTTAAACAAATCTAAACGGAAAATAGATAAAAGAATAATATCGAGAAGAGAATTATTACCCCTCTTTGCAGGCAACTCATTCCTGGTATAACGTTTTGACTGGCGATAGATTGGAGGACACGAGGTGTGCCATACATAGCTCCCAAACAGCTGCTGAACGACGATACATAGAGACCAGCTAGCAGCAGTACCGAGATTGCTGACACTGTCGATGCTATCATAAAGTTTGTGAGCAAAGCACTTCTGATACAAGTGGCCGCCAAAGTAAGTGAGAAACACAGGTATAAAAATGTTCTGCAAAGATAATTACAATACAGAAAATCCATTAAAAAAGTTTGTATTAATATTAAGTTTTTTTTACCCAGTTCCTAACGCTGCCAAAGTACCATTGGGGATATCACTTGATGGATGTTTCAAATCTCCACTCATGTTAATTCCAGCTAAAACACCAGTGACTGTCGGAAAGAATACACCGAACACGGTAAACCAACTGTATCCGTCCTGATAATCAGGGAAGGTGTTGTTTTTCAGGTTTCCTGACAACCATCCTTCAAAACCAGCATCTGTGATATAAGTAATATTATAACTTCATTAATTTTAATTTTGTGATATTACGATATTTTTATTGCATGTGCAAGAAATATTTTGATTTTTTATTGCAAAATGTATGTTATCTTTATAACTTTTTTAATCAACTCACCAATATTGGTATGGGTGAAACTTCCAACAAAGAAATCAACTCCAGCGAGAAGCAAGAGCAAAAGGAGAATAAATTGTAATTTTATGACCCACTTAACACCAGCTACGTTAATTACAGACAATAATATAACTGCTGCACAAGCAAAACCACGTTGGGCCCAAGTAGATTCCAAACCTACAAGATCAGCCATTGATTCTCCAAAACCTAAAACGTTTAGAGCACAACCCACGGCCTGAAATAAAATCCATAAACCGATTCTTTGAACATTGGTAAATCAAGAGAATAAGTTTATTTGTTCATACCTGTCCAAAACAATAAAGCAATCCAATAGAACCACCAAATCTGGAACCTAATACATGTGACAATAGGAAGTAAACTCCACCACTTTCAACTCTACATCGTTCACATATTCCTACAGCTGACAATACTGTCACCAATGCAATACATACTGAAATAAATATATGATTATTATTATAAGTAATCAAGTGGTTATATATATTCTAATTGTATGTATTTTCATCTGACATTATATATTACCTGTACATAAAATTATTAATACTGCATTTAAAACACCTGCTTGGCCAACTATCCATCCAGATCTCAAAAATACAATCACTCCAAATATATTGATGAGACAAGATGTAAAAACTCCATCCCAGGTACCAAACAGTACAGGTTGGGAAATAAAAAAGTTTGATTTCCACCAAGGATCTGAACTCTAAGAAAAATACAAAAACAGATGTACTATTTGACACATGTAAAATCAATATTAACTTAAAAGTGCTTACATATTCTTGTGCAAACAACTCATTTGCACCAGCTTGATACATTTCAGGACCAAGTGCATTGTAACCTTCATTATCTCTCCTTACATTCCTTTGTGCTTCTGGATCATGTAAACCATATCTGGACCAGTCAACATCTCTATGTACCCGGATATCACCGTTTGGAAGTCTATTCTCCTCGTTTGATCCCATTTCTTCCTGTATGTAACACTCTATGATCAAAATCAATCACTCCTCATTGATACCAGTTTCTTTCACATACAAATTATTATCAGACCTCTTATAGATGTATTATACTACACATTCGTGTGAATAATGCGATAAATTTCGTATTTATACATAATTCTCAATGTAGCTCTATTCTGACACTTTCACTCCGTGTCGATATGCCTAGGTTAGAATATGAAATAGACGATATGATAAATAATTTTTATCATCGCACAAGTATTTGATAGCGTTTCACACGGGTCAATTACTCTTTCGTATATCAGTGCAATAAATCTACATTTTTATGCGAAGATATCAACCAATGGTGACGTGTGCCTGCGCACACAAAGCCACCATTTTGATTTTTCTAACGTTAATCTACAGTTCGAATCATTTCACCTGTGAACGCATACCATAGCCAATAACAAGATCTGCGAACATTTATTATCGACATTATTACCGATATTTTGATATTAGTATTCTTGTAATTACAATTTTGACTGGGCAGCTAAGTGAAATTAAATTACAATTTTTCTCATACAGCCTCAAGCGATTTTCCTTGGAGTAAAAATATTTTCTTAAAAGATTTCCACGTTAAAATATACATTTATTTATATATCAATGATATTATAAACAAATTATGCTCACAGAAACATATTAAACTAGAAACAGATTTATTCGCCGCATTCGTCTTTGAGTTATATTACGATACAAAATTTAAAATTGCCTTATAACTTATAGAGTCAGTGTTATGAGAAAAGATATTTGCATTCATGCTTGGACAATTTCACCGTTCCTGCTATCACACAGACATTCTCACCATTCTCACAACATAAAGTGCATTGTATACCAGTTTATAAACCAGTCTTCATAATATAATCTGAATAATGTGTGTAAGGCTCTTAGATGTACAGTCGGAAAGTTAAAATCAGCAAAGGCCTGAAATATTGCAGTACCTGCAATGTTGTAGTATTACAGTACATATTGTAAAACAATATAATCAAAACAAAAATTACACTTGTATTATAGTGTTTTCAATACTTTGATGCAGTTCCGCATAAATACATCAATATTTCAAGCTTCTACTGATTCATTTTTATTTTCCGATTAATAATAATATATCGCGATTCTACTTCACAAAGGTTACAATTTCTAATTTATGTACAACGCCTACTTAAGCTCCTCGTCTCCATTTCTCCCCGTTACTAAACTTGGTCATCTCGCGACCACTGACACCGCAAGTGCCAATTCCCACACGACCATTCACATTCTCCGGTGTTGCGAAGATGCTCTTCTTAATAACGCCTTTCTTCGAAGACTACAAAGAATAATTAGTCAATTATAAAGATGAAATTTCATGTATGTCCATACATACATACACATAATGAAATATTACAAATACTTCATACATACCTTATTAGTAAAAGCTAACCACTTATTTTTTTCCAACTCACGTTCTTCTTCTAGTTCTTTAAATCGCTGCAGTTTTCTCTGCTTCTTTTTCTTAAGATATTCCCTTTGTTTGTTAGGATCTGAGCCCGCAACTGCAGCTGCTTGCATCTTCCTATAAATAAACAAATTATAAAAAATTAAATGTTCCCATAATGACACATTGCAAACACCTTGATAAGTATATAATATTACTATAATTTCAATGAGAAATAGAAGAAAAGTGAGGAAAAAGTTGGATATGTGTGTATGTGTGTGTGAGAGTGAGTGAGTGAGAGAGAGAGAGAGAGAGAGAGACTAATATGCCATAAAAATTCCCAATTTTGTGCTATATATTATTTCTTTATCATTTTCTCTGACTTGAAGTAGTTCAATATGTAGTTCAATATGTTTTGCAACAATATTATATAATACTGTACCAATATTTACATTATTCAACGTTAATAAAATATATCTATCATCATAAAATCATAAAATAAGATATTAATAATACTAATAATTTTATATAAATTATTACATTATTACATATTAAACATAATTTATCAATTATTTTTATACAACTAATAAGTATAAACAAATAAGTTTATATTTTTTCAATTTTATTCTATATATTATATAATTATATTTCAAAATCATTTTGTAGTACACACATGGTACCGTGTAAATCAGATAATTCTTGTTACCTCTTCCTGAAGCCCAACAATGCGCACAGACAATATGACATCAAAGGGTAAATGAATAATAATGGAATTTCAGACCAAATACCATACCAATGATGGAGTATAGTTGCCAATTTAGAAGAGGAACAAGAAGAAAAGTATATTAGTTTCTATTTTATCATTTTTACATTTCTTGTAAAGATAAAGGTGTGCAAAAATATAGGAGTTAATGTAAATTTTACACATACATAACTCCAATATTATATGGATAACTTACTTTGACTTTTGATCTGCCCAGTCTGATGCTGGCCTCTTTGCAACAGATTTTAATTGGCTCAGCATAGTAACATCAGTATTCTTATATTCATTAAATGTTACATTTACAACTCCATCTTCACTTATTGCATCTATAGTTGCTTCGTAATATCTGGAAGAAAAGAACTCAATATACTATTGTATAAAGTATATTTTAAGATTAGGTATCTCTAAAAATTATATTTCTAATATATTAATTTTTAATATAAATAGCAAGTAAGTAGTCAATTCATGATTGAATTGCTCTTAGCTTTGGTTTTCTTTGTACATCTAGCATTTAGCGTTAAAACTTTTGACTATTTAAATTAAGGGGTATAATTTTCTTAAGATAAAATTTTATCATATATATCAATAGAAAAATACTTACTTGCCATCCTCACTCCAAGGTGCCATACATTGATCACCGACTTTCCATTTATTGGCCAGAACTGCAAGTAAAATAGGATCTTTAGCATCCATGCCATTGGCTTGTCTTTTTTCTTGCTGTTGTGATTTAATTAAATCATGTGTCAGCTCTATTACTTCCTCAAGGTCGATTTTCAGCTTAATTAATTCTTCATTATTTGGGTCTGTCGTGAGAGCTGCTTCCACCTGAAACATCAATAAGTATGAGTGACAGCTTCTTACAAGAATATAAACAACCAAGATTATTGCATCTGATTAGTCGTTACGAAAATGGAGGTTAGTAAAAATAGTAAAAGAAGACTTACCTGTTGGAGCTGTAACTTGTAATTTTGTAAATCATCCATGATGCTACAGTTTAGTTTAAAGATGAATGATTTGAAATTACAGAAAGACTCGTTTATTTTTTTCTATTTCTCGCCACTCAATACTATCAAAAGGGTATCTTCCCGTAATATCTTTACCAACAAGCAGAGGTAAGTAAATATGGGCGATGACAGCCTCTCTCTCTCTCTCCCTTACACTCTCTTTCTCTTTCTTTCTTTCTTTCTTTTTCTCTCTCTCTCTCTCTCTCTCTCTCTCACTCTCACTCAATCTTGGTTCCAGCTGTTTGATAAGTCGATGTTCGATTTTTTTCTAAATAAAGGATTGATTATCCCCTCAAACACTAGTTCGATTTATTCCTGTGTTGATAGTTTTCACGATTCAATATTATTAATAGCATTTTTGAATACAGTTTTGAGCAGGGTAGTAATTAGATTAGTTCATCGATGAGATGCTAACAAAGACCGTTGGTCTTACGGGATTTAACGTATCAGAGAAATTCTGCTATGCTCTAACGCCATCTTAGTAAGATCAGAGAGAAACCTGAAAGCGGCCAACACGGCGTTTTCGGCGACACTGACTTTCCGCACTGGGAAAGGGCGCCATCTGCATCCATTTTGAGAGGGGAATTACGATGCTATATCCACTTTCAGGTCTTGGCGGTAAAATCTGCATGTGGTGGAAGACCGTGCTACATCCACTTGCAGGCGGTTTATATCCGTGCTACAACCATAATAGTGTACTTGACAAGCACGGTCTCGCACATTGTTATGCGTTTGTAACATGAATTAACATGTTAACATGCGCAAAAGAAAAGAAGAATTGAGATCGTGTATGATTAATATCATTTTTAATTTGGGCGTTAACAGGTTTATAATGCCGTGTTGGCCGCTTTCAAGTTCCTCTCTGGTAATATTATGACTGGGATATGAAGCTGTATCTCGAAATAAGCATAAAAGTCTAAAGGTTCATATTCAGAACACGCTTGTAACTATGTGGCGCGCTGTTAACCAATGAAAAGCCACGCATTATGGCTTCTGTACCGCGATTCTGTAACTCGTTATTGGAGTTAACGACACTTTCGTTATCGTTGCGCAGCTTTTGTATACCGTAGAAAAGCTGCGCAACGATAACGAAACTGTCGTTATTGTTGCGCAGCTTTTCTACGGTATACAAAAGCTGCGCAACGATAACGAAAGTGTCGTTAACTCCAATAACGAGTTACAGAATCGCGGTACTGATTAGTTAACAGCGCACTAACATAGTTATAAGCATGTTCTGAATATGGGTCTATATTTTCTTTAGTATCTTGTTGGTGCCTAAAGGCTCAATATTGGTAAATTGTGGTTTGAGTCTTCACTAAAATCTGATTTTTCTACTGACTCCAGACTGGAACCACAATTTTGGCATTCTATTAGACAAGGATAGACATGTGTATATAGTTACAGGTAAAGCACTGGTCGTTCCGTAACGACATTTTTTTATGTATTTAATAATAATGTTTCAATAAGTAGTTCAACACTTGAAGTTTGTATACTGTCAGGTCCGTAAACTTCGCATGCAACTGTCTGCAACCTAACCTAATCTTAAGTTTCAAACTCAGAAGCTTTTTAATTAACGGATACCTCGATAAATATTGTGCAAGTCTTGTATTTTCAGTGATTATTAAATGGTAAAAGATTATCAATAAATATCAGGAAATTGCTATTGTGAGTAGAAATTATAAAGAAGCTATAGGTTCCATGGCATTTCCACTAAATGATCAGGTCTACACGAAATCCTTCACTCCCAGGGAGTACCAAGTAAGTAATTTTAATATAGTTAAACATTTGAGGGGGATAAGGAAAATATAAGAGTAATCATAAAAATTATATATAGACTGTTATGACAATTATCTCATGAATGATTTGCTATTAATTTGTTAACAATTATTTATAGGTAGAACTTCTTTATGCGGCCAAAGAAAAGAACATAATTATCTGTTTGGGAAAGAATTTTGAGCAAACCTTCATTGTTATAAAACTGATTCAAGAGTTTGCTACTAATAATAGAAGGTAATAAAGATTTCTCTATTTGTTTTTCAGTATATTGATTTTTTACAGTTACATTTGAGAAGTATTTATGAAGGGATTTATTAATACACTTATAATTTATTTGTACATAGGTTAATAAGTAAAGGTGGGAAACGGGCAATATATATATTAAACAATGAAGATAAATGTGTAATAAAAGCAACTTATATAAAGCAATTAACAGATCTGAAAGTATTAGTATGTGATTCTGTACCTGAGGACTTTGCTGAAAGTTTTGAAAGTTCTCATGTAAGAAAATAATTATTTATTAATTATATTACTAATTAAGATTAAAATTGTAAAAATTCTTGAATTATAAGTCTGATTTCACATATAGGTATTGGTTGGAACTCCAAAAGTCTACACACAGTTGATATCAGAAAAAAAACTTTTACCATGTCATATAAATCTAGTCATAGTGGATGAGTGCCATAAGTCTAATGAAGACAGCAATCTAAAGTTTATTCTTCAAACTTTTTTATTATGCAACAATGTTCCTAGAATCATTGGATTAGCAGTACCTTTGTTTAATTTAACGGAGGCACCTGGAAGATTGGGCCTAGAAATAGAGAAAGTAGAGGCTACTTTCCAGTGTGGTGTAGAAACCACAAATGATATCCTTTCAATAATACGGTAAGTTATTTATTTATCAGTCCAATAACTGGTTTGATTTAATAATATAGAAATTGTTTGCAGTTATAGTCCAAAACCAAGAGAATATGTGGTGGAATACTCTAAAGGAGAGAAGGGGGATTTATACAATACGCTTGAAAATTTGGTGCTAGATGCCACTGAATTTTTACGTGATCATCGCTATGATCCTACTGAGATTTACAATGATGAATTTTTTGAGGATATTCAAAAAATTCCTGATCCAAGAGAGAAGCCTTTGGAGATGATGCAGGACTTTTTGTATATACTGGAAACTCTTGGACCATGGTGTGCGGATCGTGCTGCCTTGGCATTGTTAATTTTAACAGAAAAATTAAAAATCAAAACTCCTTATGAAAGACATTATCTCCTATTAAATATGGTGGCATCTGTTTTCATAAAGATTCGGTAAGAATATTTTGTAATGTATATATATTTTTTTCTCTCATGTTTTAAAAAGTTAATTAAATGAATATATTTTAGTGCTGTTTGTGATAATACTTTTCAATGTATATCTGAGAAAGAAAAGATATATCAGTATAGTACTCCAAAAGTTCATAGATTGTTACAAATCTTAAAAACTTATACTCCTTTTTATACTAAAGAGAATAATACCCCAGAGAAGAAAATAAATGCTGGTAAGAATCTTTCACTGCTCCAACATTTACAAATTATATATTTTAAATATATTATAAATTATATATTTTAAGTATAATTTAGATTATATCATATTTCTAGATGTTAATTCAAAAAATTGTCTCGTGAGAAATGACAAGGATGTTATTAATTCGAGAACTCAGGATAAATCAGTGCAGCCAAAAAAATTTGGGGGTAATTGGAAATTAAATGATGATAATTATAAAAAAAACTCCAAATCACGTTACCTGTATGGTAGTACAGACCCAGATTTACTTTGTGGAATAATTTTTGTGGATAAAGGGTTCACAGCTAAAATTTTATTTTATTTGTTAAATGTATGTTAACATCTCATTAGAAAATCATGAAATGTATTATGGATTTGAGTATTAACTTTAACATTAATTGCAGGAAATATATAAACATGATGAAGATTTGCAATTTTTATCACCTCTTTATACAATTGAAAGGACTACTGATGACGTTGGTTATTCAAGAGATTTAGAAATGGAACATAGGAAACAAGAAGAAGTTTTAAAGCGATTCAGAATTCATGAATGTAATTTATTGATTGCAACCTCGATCTTGGAGGAAGGTTTGTAGAAATATATTTTTATCATGTTATTTATATAGGATGTTTTAAAAAATGGGACATGCTTCAGGAACAGATTCAAAATCTTCGAACAAGCAAGATAATTTGCAAGTTTGTACTTAAACATATGTAATGATCGTTTTGTACTTTCCATAAAAGCATTTTTCGTAAAGATAAGCATAAGATTGTTCAAATACCCAAGTGACATAATTCGAAAGGTATATAAAATTAGTGACATGTGTTACAGAAGCATTTCTGCTTGTATTTAGATCTTCGTTCTTATATAATGTCAGTCCCACTTGTTAGGATGTACATGTATCATAAACTTGTTATATTGCTAAGATTAGCAATGATGTATTTCCATTACGTTTTCCTCAGGAATCGACATCCCGAAGTGTAATTTTGTTATGAGATACGACTTCCCTAAAAATTATCAGTCGTATGTACAATGTAAGAGCAGAGCAAGAGCTATAGATGCCTTGCATGTATTATTAGTACCTCAGAAAATATCTAAAGAATTGATATGGCAATTAGCACAATATCAATATATAGAAAAGGTACAATTATATAGAATTCAATCTTGCAATCTTGTAAAATGTTAGTTGTCATATTATAAAGATTTAATTACTAATTTCAATTCGGGTTTATCTTTATATGTTACGATATTATGTAAATTTTATTTCACTCATTTATGCACATCTCTGATTTTTTTATATCAATTCTCAATATGGTTCTTTATTCTTGCCAATCTCAGTCATGAAATGTTAATGGAAGGGCGCTGATCTATTTTGTAGACTTTATTACTCAAGTGTTCTAATAAAGAGCTAACTGAGAAAGAGGAGACTGGAGCGGACATGTACGCTGCGATGATACCACATTACAAACCGCTCGATGGCGACGATGCTCCTAAAGTCACTTTTAACTCTGCTATCTCGTTAGTGAACAGGTAATATTTCTTTCTTATGGTCTTAACAAATTAAACGTTTAAATATACTCTCTAATAACTATCCTAAGATACATGCACTCATTATTCTATAAATTACGCAGGTACTGTGCGAAGCTACCTAGCGACACATTCACGAGATTAACACCAGAATGGTCTATTGAAACAGTTAATATCAACGAAGTTACGATGTATACTTGTTCTCTGCGACTTCCTATAAACTCACCAATGAAATATGTAGTTACGGTAAGTGACTGCATACTTATGAAAATGCAAATTATTTTTTCTGCTGTGTGCCTTCATAGTCATAGTTTCATTGATCAATTTAGTGGAGAGAATGCGTTATGAATTAACTCTTTTGTAACCCTTTATATATTTTGCAATATTACGGTTTATTTTTTCTACCATATTTCAGTCGTACCCAATGCCAAACAGAGCGATGGCCAGACGTATGGCTGCCTTGCAATTATGCATCGACCTACATCGAGGAAATGAGATAGACGATAACTTGTTACCTATTGGAAAGGAGAACTTCAAAGCAAAGCCTGAAGATGCTGAAGTGCCTGCTCTACCGGACGAGAGCAGGGCTGACTTTTCGGAAGCTAGACCTGGTACAACAAAACGTAGACAATATTATTACAAAAAGGTGACTATTATTTTTTCTCTAAAGAAAAAAGTAAAAGAAAATATCTGATATCCTGATTTTTGTTATTATCTTGCAAGCAGTCATTCAAAATGTGTACCATTCTATCCAGACAGCTGAAGCATTGACAGATTGTAGGCCAATAGTCGGAGTACCGTCTTATCTATATCATATTAATATGGTATTAAGTTGTCCTCTACCAGAGGAACAAAATACACGCGGCAGACGTATTTATCCTCCTGAAGAATCAGCCATTGGATTTGGCATACTTACGTTGAAAGAGATACCAAAGGTAATAAGCCACTATAGATATTCCTTTTCAATTGCAGCATGTTATACCTTTAAGAAATTCATAATTTCCTTGAGATATGTTTAATGCAAATTTATATTTTCTTTTTACAGCTGTGTCCATTTCCTATTTATACTAGATCCGGAGAAGTTCACGTGCAATTGAAACTTAGCAAGCAGACTGTGATTCTGGACGACGTTCAGATTGAAAGAGTCGCCACTTTCCTTAACTATACCTTCACGAATGTCTTGAGACTGCAGAAATATTTAATGCTCTTTGATCCGAATGCTTCGGAAAACTCGTATATAATTGTACCGGTTAAAATAGGTAAGTACATTTATTTCTGTTTAATCAAGATCAATTTCTACTTGATGAATTTCTGTTTTTTCACACAGAGTTTCTTATCTGTCTAAAATCTTCCTAAAATGTAGTACGATGTTTGATTTTTCAGTTACAACAAATGAAGGATCAGATATTAGTGTAGATTGGGATTTTCTGGAATGTATTTACCAGAATCGAAATGCGGTACCGACTAAGGTACCGGAAGAAGTTAGGAAAAATTTTAAGTTCGATCCATCGAAATATTACGATGCTGTGATCATGCCATGGTACAGAAGCCAGGACCAACCACAGGTATATGTATCCAAATGCATTATATTCTGAAATTTGACAGAAAGTAGATTGATAGAAAGTATAAAACATTGAATCCTGATCATGTAGATCTATTATATATTTTTTCACAAACGCTTTTCTTTCTTTTACAGTATTTTTATGTAGCGGAAATATGTACAAATTTGAATCCAAAGTCTTCTTTTCCCGGAGACGATTATAGCACTTTCGAGGAATATTACTTGAAGAAATACGATATACAAATACAAAATCTCGAACAATCGTTATTGGACGTGGATCATACATCAGCTAGGTTAAACTTTTTAACTCCTAGGTAAGATCCATAATGTAGCTAATTATCAAAAGTGTCTATCAAAGTGTCTATTTTTTAGACTAAATTCTTATTTGATATATATTTTAGATATGTTAATCGTAAAGGTGTCGCATTGCCTACGAGTAGCGAAGAGACGAAGCGCGCGAAAAGAGAAAATTTAGAGCAGAAACAGATTCTCGTTGCTGAGTTATGTGCCATTCATCCCTTCCCAGCTTCTCTATGGAGACAAGCTGTCTGCTTACCCTGTATATTATATAGAATTAATGCTTTGTTGCTTGCCAACCAGATACGGTGCCAAGTTGCACAAATGATAAACTTAGGGCAACAAAATTTAAGTTCAGGTATATATGTGTACAATCAGGAGATATTTTAATAACAAAATTGATGACCAGATTATAATGGTCTTAATAAGTATAATGTAAAGTATATTTATAATTAAAGGAAATATACATATATATATATATATGTATATATGTGCGTATGTATGTATGTATCTTTTAGATTTCGAATGGTCAGCATTAGATTTCGGATGGAGTTTGGCAGAAGTGTTGAAAAAGTCAAAGGAAGCGGAGAAAGCGAAGCAGGCAAAAAATGAAAGCACACTAAACAATTGCAACATGGTCTCTGATATGTGCCAAAATTCGTCAAATCAAGATCATGTGTCGTGTTATGAGACCGGGAAGCAATTGGAATTATTTGATAATACGAGAATTGAGGAGGAAGAGAATGCTGACGAGAAGAATGACGAACTAGAGATCGGTACATGGTCAAACGATATGGCGATGAACTCGATGGATTTTGATACGGACAATCTTAAGCCATTTCCCCTGAATTTGACTGTCTTGCCGCAGAACTTTGAGTGGAATGACATTCGATACGGCTCACCGGCGTATGAATCTGATTTCGACGGTTACGAGTCTGACGACACGTACAGCGATGGATATGCAGACATGTCCGACGAGAGCGAAGATGAGAGTAGAGGTCTGAAGATCTCTTACATGGGCGAGAATGTCGCCGAAGCTGTGGAGGACGAGAGAGAGATATGCAAGCAGGAAATCAACAAGAAAATCTTGGATCTCCTGGAGACTGAGAAGAATTCTGACAATAATCTCTGGGTATATGCGGAGAAAGATGAGAAGTTGTTGCTGGCGAAACACGAGCAGGCGCACTACGAATTCGCCAAGCAAAAGGAGCACGATATAATAAACGACGGTACCTTTATATCTTGTGATTCTGAAATTGTGATCAAGAGGAAGGACTCGCTGAGTTGCCCGATCTCTGAGGAACGACCAGATTACAAGCATAAGGATTATATCGGGACAGTTGTAGAGAGATTCACTGACGAAGTATTGAATAAAAATTCTTTCGAGTCCACTGAAATAGTGAAGAAAAGGATCCATAAGCTGGATGAGACGAATTACTTACATAGCGATCTTTTTAGTTTCGATTACCAGCCAGAATTGAGAGGCCATCCAGGGCCGAGTCCTAGTTTAATTCTGCAAGCTTTAACGATGTCTAACGCGAATGACGGCATTAATTTAGAACGCTTGGAGACGATCGGTGATTCTTTTCTCAAATACGCTATAACTACATATTTGTATTGTACGTATGACAATATCCATGAGGGAAAACTTAGTCATTTAAGATCAAAACAGGTACGTTGATATATATATCTTCTTTTTCTATCGAAATCAGTGGTTATTTTTACATGTATACGAGACCGATTTATGAAATGACAATTTTTGTCCCAGGTTAGCAATTTAAATCTATACAGACTCGGGAGGCAAAAGATGCTTGGTGAGAGTATGATAGCAACTAAATTTGAGCCACACGACAATTGGCTGCCTCCTTGTTACTACGTTCCCAAAGAGCTTGAGCAAGCACTCATCGAGTCGGGCGTCCCGTTCGCCCTGTGGAATCAAGCCGACATTCCGACTTTGCAAGCTGTGAATCCCACCGAGATTAATCAACTCGTTAAAGAGACTGAAGAGAAACTTGTGATCATGAAAAGCGAATTAGATAAGAATGAGAGTAAACTGTCGTGCAATTTAGACAATATGCGGTGTTTCATACCGTACAATCTGATCACGCAGCACAGTATCCCGGATAAGAGTATCGCGGACTGCGTGGAAGCTTTAATAGGAGCATATTTAATTGCATGCGGACCACGTGGAGCGCTTCTTTTCATGGCCTGGTTAGGAATTCACGTTCTGCCTACCGAGGAAGTTCAAATAGTAAGCGAAGACGAACCAGAAGAGAGGATACCCGGTAGCATACCGTACGTGAAGGAAACCAGCGAACACGGCGAAATCGTGTGGACGCAAGTGAATGGCTCATATGATTTTATACCACATAATTTTGTACCATGATATTTTATATGATTTTATATAAAAAATAATTTCTTTTTCAGATTCGTTACGGAAAGTTGGAAGAGCCGCAAAATCCATTGCTTCGATACATTCCTGATCCAGAAGGCGAGTTGTGTATGATGCTCGATGGATATGAGGAATTAGAAAAAAGTATAGGATACAAATTTCGTGATAGTAGTTATCTCCTGCAGGCTTTTACGCACGCCTCCTATCAACCGAACAGACTAACGGATTGTTATCAGCGTTTGGAATTTCTCGGCGATGCTGTGCTAGGTAAATATTTTTTATTCACTCTCCAAACACGGTCGTCAGATCTGCCACGCAATTTGTCACGTTGAAATTATAGAGGTATACACTTTATATTTCAGATTATTTGATAACTAGACATTTGTATGAAGATTCTCGACAACATTCGCCAGGTGCTTTAACAGATCTAAGGTCTGCTTTAGTTAATAATACAATATTCGCTTCTCTGGCCGTGAGATGTGGCTTTCATAAGTATTTCCGTCATCTATCTCCTGGATTGAGCGTGGTGATAAATCGCTTTGTCAGAATACAAGAGGAGAATGGACATTCCATTAGCGAAGAAGTAAGAGGTTGCGAGGAATAATTATTATAAACATGACACGATAAACATAACACGTTAACGAATGCGTCACGTTCTTTAGTATTACCTGATCGGCAAGGAAGAATGCGAGGAAGCCGAGGATGTAGAAGTACCGAAGGCCTTGGGTGACGTATTCGAGTCGTTAGCCGGTGCTATCTACTTGGATAGCGGAATGTCTCTCGATGCGGTGTGGAGTGTTTATTACACGATAATGAAGTCAGAAATTGGTTGGTCAAAAATATATTTTGTTCGATTTCTGAAAGAAAGTTTAAACAATGTCTAAAAATCGATTCATTATCAAATAATTTATTGTACACGATATATTGCAGAACAATTTAGCACGAATGTTCCCAAGTCACCAATCCGTGAACTATTGGAATTGGAGCCTGAAACGGCAAAGTTTGGAAAGCCTGAGAAATTAGCCGACGGCCGCAGAGTCCGAGTGACGGTGGATGTATTTGGCAAAGGCTCGTTTAAAGGAATCGGACGGAACTATAGGATCGCGAAGTGTACAGCAGCCAAGTGCGCCTTGAAGAAATTGAAAAGGATACAGATCTATCCGAGAGAGAAACTGTGACGTTTAATGTAGCTTTAACAAAATGAAAGGAACACGGGATATACGAAACTTTTATTCTTCAAAAAACTGTTGGCGTATATATATATATATTTCGAGATTATTGTGTTCATCAGCGTACTTATAAATTTACAATGTTAAAAAGTAGCCTCTTTATTTGAGTATACAACATTGTATCAGTACAAAATTATGATTTAGATAGACGTGAGTCTTAACAAAAAGAGTTGCTCTTTATCTGAGCTTGAGTTTAATTGCGCTGACAGTTGACGAAATATACTGAATGCAATATGATGCATGCATGAGTGAATGGATATGATAATTGAGACGCGCGCGCGAATATCTTAAAACATTTTTATTACAGAATACACAATGGACTTGTGTATACATATTTTCGGCAATCGATTGACTGTCAGTATTAGATTGTAACTTATTTTTTTAACTTATTCTTTTTCAAAGGCTCGCGTTTACAACATTAATATGCTGCAATATAAGAATACATCATTTTATTGTTTATATTTTAATTATAATCTATCAATTTATTGATGTGTTTGATATAGTTGTATCAGAAAAGTCTAGTCATGCTAGTGCTGTTGATCGTTTTTGATATATATCTGTAACTTCTGGGTATATATTCGGGAAGAAAGGTGAGCAGAGAATATACAAAGATAACGCACACAAATGTAGCCACAAATTCAGGACCATTTTATTAGTCTTTTATGTTAAAAATTACATAAAAAAGCAATTACGGCAGCTCAAGGTTCGATGTACCTAAATTATATCACAAAATATGAAGTAATGTAAAAGCGCGAGCAATATTTACAAAGTGACATCAGGAATTGTAGCATCCTAGTCCTTCCTTCTATCATAATGCAGATTATCGCCCGCAAAATAAAAAAGCTCATTAAGAATCCCCTGTAACTTTTATCGCAAGTTTTATAAGAGAATTGCGAAAGATAAATAAAATTTTTTGTAACGCACAAGTTTTTAATTTGAACGGAGATGTGAGAATCGACTGGTGCAACAATTTATTTATAACAATTATATGAAAACAGTAATAATGGATATACTGTACTGTGTTAAAATTAAGAACCGAGTGGACTGTAGAAAAGAGCGATGGCCGGGTCCTCGCATTCGGAAGTGATCAAGACATCTCGAAATTTGTCAAGAATTTGTAACAACTGCGACCTGCGAATATTTTCTAGATACATAATCTCTTCTAGATGATGGCCACCATTAAAATAGCCAAGGCGACACAATCTATCGAGTAGCTTTCTATCATCAGAAGGAATATCGTAATCTTCCGATTGATAATCGTACAGCCCATCCTCCTTATCCGTCAGCGACAATTCCTCTTTGATTTCGGTAGGTGTGCCTTTTGGCGTATCATTTAAACTCCATGTGCTTTCGCTCTTCTCTATTGCGTCCGTATCGTGTGTGTCTTGATCTTTTATATCCTAAAATCGAGAAATATTGGGAGAATGTTAAATATCAAATTTAAAAACATATTTTGCAATATATATTGTAATTAGAAATGATTTCTAAATTGAAGGATACTTTTTGAAGAATTCTTTTCCTTAAATTTCTTACATAGAACATAAAGAATAAATTTCCATTAATTTTTCATATAGTATCTTTTATGCTCTCAGAGATATTAATAAAAAATCATAATTGTGACTTACCACTGATAAACGTCCATGCACTGTTGGCATATATTGCACGTATGTATGTAATTGTAAAAGTAAGTGATTCCTCAATAGCCATATAATTATTTTTACTAATTGCGTCTGCTGCTGTGGTTGGCTCAGAGGATTTAGTTTTTGGCTAATGGAAGTTGGTAAAGAGAAATCACTAATCACCTGAAGAAGAATATATTCACGTAAGAGTCTTAGAAATCGTTTATGAAAGTTTTTTATAATTAATACAAATATCGGCTTTAATATAATCATAAGATTAATATTTATATTATGAACATAAATATATTGGTAATATTATATATATTTTTAATTATTTCACATATACATAAGATATATAATGGAAAAAATTATACATACTTGAAGTAAGCACACTCCTGGAAATTGTTCAGAGAAAGAGTCTAACAATTGGTTGGTCAAAATAGCATCAGGAGAAACAACATAAACATTGCTTTCACAAAGTGGGTATATTATCGTTGCTTTTGCCCAATAAACTAAATGGCCAGTTAGCTGGAATACTTGTGCAAGTGTTAGATCCGAATCTGCCGCTAATGTCTGTAAACTTTTCAGTGGATTGTAAATCTGAATCAAACGTTTGAGTGCTGGTGAACAGTCTATTTGCAGAGAATCCAATAAGTCCAATGGCTCGATTAATAAAAGTATGCCATGGTAAGGTCTTAAGCTGTTCAAGCATCTATAAAATATAGACTTGTAAGACTTGGTCAAGACTTGAATCTCTGTTGGTCAAGACATAAATCTTTTTTAGTCAAGACTCAAACTTTACAAAACTTTACTAAACATTCAACTTTATAAACATGTTTATATGAATACAAAGTGTAATTAAATAAAGTAATTAAATACTTGAGATTGAATAGACGATAAAGCCTTTTATAAGTTAAAAGTAAATTTTACTTGTTTAAATAAATTCTATATATTCCGTTTCAGAATTTCATAATTATCAATACTGTTGTATGACAAACCTGTCTATAATTTCAGGATCAATCAGCAAGCCTTTTTTGTGAGATTGGTGAACCTTTTGAGGAAGACAGAAGCGCACTTGGATCCATTTGTTAATCATAATATTGACTATGCCTGAAGTGCTGAGATTACTGAATACAAACTTCAAACCACGTGCAAGTGAACTTCTTTGAAGTATTAATTCATATGGTGATTCATCACAATCACTTTCACCTTCAGATCTAAAAATATAATGTTTTCTTATAATATCATAAGAACTCTTCAGTAAGAGGATATCATTTTATTTACCTTCCAGCAACTTCATCATGGGTAGATACCATCATCTTTATTTCTTCTGTTAGAAAACCACATCTCTTCTCTTCATGTCTCAATGCTATGCCTAATCTAAATATGTAATACTATTTTTATGCCTCAAAAGCAATTTCTATCTGTAGAAATTATATTACCTTTTGCTTAAATCATAGTAGCATCTTACTATGGAATGACTGGCTTGTGCTTGCAATGCAAACACTATATTGAATAGCATAGAGGAATTGACTTCTTTTAAACCACGAGATGGAACCAAAGTTGGATGTCCAACAAAGCGAACATCATTTACTTTCAATTCAAATTTTTGCTCACATAATTCTGGTTTAACAGCAAATAAAGTAGATAATACTCCATCTGTTAGGCCTGTCAAATTTCCATTGCTTATGTTTGATGTCGGGAAGGGTAAAGACTGTTGAGTAAAAGAGAATTATTTGGATTGCATTAGAATTTACCAAATTATTAATGTATAAACAATAAAATATCATATTCACAAGTAAATAATATTGGTCTTAGACAGTTAAAATACTATCTAAGCAAGTGTTTGTTATATAAATTTTTCAAAGTGTTTGTTATATAAATTTTTTACAAATAAGTGTAATTATAATTTGTATAAAATTAAATCTTATAACATTTAAAATATATTTTAAACAAAGATCACCTGCAACAAGTCCTCAGTATTAGTTAGAGAATAAGGATTTTTTCGTCTAGTATATTGGCTCGGGTCTCTTACATGATTTGTCATGTGCGGGTACCGAAATAACAGCCTGTCACCCTTGCTATCACTTTTTACCAAAATTATACTTAGTGGATTGATCTCCATGTTTATTTAGTAATTGTCATCTGATTTCTAATTCTTAGGTTAGATTTGTTCGTTTTTGTTGCACTTTGCACTATCTGCACTTTTCGCGAAATATCTTTTACGCATGCACGTCAAAAACTACATGTTTTGGCGCTTTATTCAAATCATGCATTTAGTATTAAAAACATCTATTGATATTAAATATATATATTCACTCAATAATTGATATTTCAAATATGAAGGTATATTAAAAGAAACGCTCAAATATGTCGACCTATTTTCGATGTAAATCGAGCACAGTAAAGCTGCAAAATTTGATAAATGATCTCTTTGTATGAAATAGAACATTGTATTACATTAAAACATTTATATTTATTTTATTATATTTTTAGTCATTATATAACAAAAATTGTCTTATTAATATTAAATTTGTCATACTAAAATTAAGTACATATATGAGAATAGATCAGGTTCTAATTTCAAGATAATTCGAATATAATACTAATATTATAATTTTAATATAACATTTATTTGTTTCGCAAGATCTTTCTAAACATTTCTGGATGCATGAATTGTCTGCAATGTATTTAAGTACTATTTTTGAAAGTGACTAATGGTACTCGAACAATTATGTTTAAAAAATAAACGCTTGTATCTCTAGTTTACGAATCAATTTGTTGATTTTAACATATAAATTAAAAGACTTTTTTACGAAATTTGTTAACATTTGCTATTTTCTCTAATTGCATGCAGTTAGATAAAAATAAGTGTTATTAATATTTTCGCTCTAATTAGAAAATGATAAATGATTTTCTTAAGACTATCCACGATATTTAGAACGTGCAGTCTCCCATCGGTGTTTAGCCTTTTAAAGATTTGATAAATCTGTGGTGGTCATTGGAAGCAAAAATCCAATTCTATTTTTACAGGGCGTTTAAAGATTTAGGAATATACCAAAAAGGATATACATACATGTATTATTGACAATCGAGAATTTAAGAAGAAACTATAAAACATAGATTAGAAGTTGATTGTACTATATATATAAGTGCAATGAAAACTTTGACAAAAAATTTACTACATTTACAACGAGGTAGTTAACTGTTCAAATATATTGAAATATATATTACATACTTTGTAAATCTTAGCTATTATTATATATATATAATAATTTTTATGTATTCTTTTTTTTTAGGCAATTATAAATTTATCTATTTTTCTGCTGGTTTGAAATATCAATTGTATTCAGTTACATTGTCATTACATATAACATCGTAATATATTTAATATTTTCTTTCTTTACTAAGAAGGAATAAGACTCAATTATTTCTTCTTTTGTATCGTTATTGGTAATTTTATAAATTGATTCTTCATAAATTTCAGAGAAATCATCATTTAATAAAAGGATTTCGCATAACAACGATATAATCTTCTCTCTTTTTTAAGAATAAATGAAGAAATTAATACAACTAATATTCTTCACTTTAAGATCCATTTTCCAAAGTTACGAAAAATGCGTTATTAAATCGCTGTCGTACTTTAAGTAGTAAGGTCACGTCTTAATACTTAACATCACCTTGCTATTTAGGACTCAGCTCACCGATTACGTATTATCGTTGTATATTGTATTTATCGTACAATATTTCGTAAAATATCATACAATTTACAATATTTCTAATAAAAAAATCTTCGAGCCTGTAGGGATAAACCCTCGCGATGTTAATACTGATATTAACCTGCCGCTGAAAGCATTTCAATTTCTATCGAGGCTGGATGGCACCGACGCCGCTTGTATCGTGCTAATGTTCATGCCGGGTGGCCAGGCACTCTTATCCTTCATTTTGCTGTCTGTACTGCTGCCGCTCTTCGGGGTAACCTTTGTGACTTCGAGTTTACCAGAGTCACGATTCTTGTAATACAATATGCCAGCCGCGCCGCCCATTCCTATTCCGCCGAGTATCATTAGCCACTTTATAAAGCTACAAATCAATATACAATGTTAAAATTTATTCGTTATAGCTTAATCTTAACGAAGTAATCGATCGATTTGCAATTAGCGAATCAATATCATTTGATTGATCGATTCATCTGTATTAGTAATAAGCTAATAACAAACATTTGATTTGATTAATTTGATTTGATCACTCACTTGACAGCCATTATTGCCTTGAACACCACCTTCACTTTATTGACGAATTGGTCATCGAGAAGTATCCCTTCTTCTACCCAGAACAGAGGCAGTAACGCTTCCGGGAAGTTCTTCATCAGCTTGAATTTCGGCACTGGGTGTATGAACATATTGAACTGCAGCCTCTTGTGTGCGCTTATCGGGGTAGCTGTCATCGGCTCGAAATCCATATCGATCTCATGATCTTTCTGCAAAAATCAAAACAGTTTATTTAAAATAATAATCATACTTCTTGTTATATTTATTTAATTGTAATTATATATTATATTTATTTCATATAATAAATTCGATAAGAATGATGCAATTGTTATATTTCTGATATTCTTTTATAACATATATATATTTTAAAAAATTTTTTACGTTACCTGGTTAGGATGCAAGCCATCTACCATCTGCAACCACTTCTCCTCAGAATCGTAAAAGTGCGGTAGAGAACCAATAATGGGAACCCCTAGGCACTTCGTCATGTCGTAGAGATTCCTTGTTAGACAGGTTTCCGGTGTCGGACAGAAACACTTCTCCATCTCGTTTTTACTCGTATCACCAAGATTCGCAGTATAACGAAGAGTGTTGACACCTACGAATTTGAAAATTTCATAAAATATGTAACATAAGAAAACTGAGTGACAATAAATATGTTTTTACATAATTGCATAATTATTCTGCATACAAATAATATCAAAAAGTAGAAAAACACTAGTAAGAACGATACAAATTTATTTAAAAAGTGTTATATTCAATATGATTTGCTTTAATTTTATTCTATACATAAGTATATTTTAAATCTCAAAATATACTATTAAAAACAGTGAGAATAGTGTTAAGTTTGATCATTCGCTCTAATTATAATTGTTATAGATATATTTAGAGAGATGTATCTTATATAATTATATAGAATATATATTTTACATAATTTCGCTTTGAATTTTTCAAGATATATGTACCTTTGACTTTAGTGCGATGACTGTAATGCGCGCTAAGACTCCGACAGATTTCATAGCCGAATGAGACGATGTCGTCGTCCGGTCCAAATAGAGGTGGGAAGATCGTCGAGTCGGTACCGTTGAAAGCGTTGCAGTGATCCTCTGGCCAGATGTCTAGCGCGGGCTTACCGTTAAACTCCAAGACACGACCGACGTCTTTGAAATTCTTGATGCCGCGCAGGACTCGCATACGTTCTGGCACGATGGTGCCGTTTTTCTGCAGAAATAATCGATTTAATTCATGCTACAAGGCGAGCCATTCCATTCTTTCTTCTCGCGTTACTTCGTGCTGCATTTTTCGTACGCGTAATGCAAAGAAGAAATCGTGCAGTCTTCTCTCGTTTGCGGCAAAATTGCGTTTATATGCAGCGTAATTATAGCTTGTGATTAATTCTATGCGTGATACGTTGCTTCTTTGACATGTACGATAAGCAACATATTAACTCGAATGTATAATTTTTAAAGATTCACGGAATACTTAAAAGTGCGTATTAGAATACTTGAAAAATAATTAATCAACTATAGAATCAATGGTCGGAAATAGTTATCGGGATTTGAATCTGCTTGGCATTGTGAAGACACACACCCCACCGAAGAGGGAAAACTTGTAGCGATTTTCACCGTCCGGCATCAAGTCCTTCGCCTCCGTCTTCAATACGTTGCACACCGCCGTGCCGGCGAAGTCCGTCACCGTGCAGTCGACCGGCAAACCGTCAAAGAGTATATCCTTCGCCTTGGCCTTCACGAATATCGAATCCGGGTTATGGAAGATGCTGTTTACTGCCTTTCCTGAGAGCATCATATGCGTTAAGGCGAAATTTTCGCCCTGAGTCGTGAGGATGATGAATTTAACTTTCGTCGTGATTAAAAACTAATCGTCAAACTTTGTCGAACGAACACAGTGTCGATGAAGGCGATCCCTCGATCGTGAGGCGTCATGAGTAATTCACACCATCGTCCGAGATGCACCCCTACACATGCCTACGCTACAGGGAAAATCATATCTCGCGTTCTACTTTAAAGGTTCCATCATGTGTTATAGTCCGCGCCGTGACCCTGTGAGATACGACTGATACGATTGCGGCCATAATCGATATGTGACATTGAACGAAATAATGAAATCGAATAAATATGGATAGCTGAAGCCAGACGGGGCCAATGAATAAATCTGATTGAATGTTTGATTGAGGAGGATTAATCGAATTAATGTGGAAATGACGCGACTAAGTGCATTTTGCTTGAAGGAAAAGGAATTCTAATTCTTAAGAACCACTAATTTCACTTTTAAAATTTTGTTGATCGAAGGAAGGAGAATTTCTGGTTTTAAATAATTGAATTTGGCCTTTAAAATTCTTCTAAGTCTTATTCTAAGATCCTCTTCGGTTCTCTTCGCTCTTCAGCTAAAATGACAAGGACACTGCACCGTGAGTTTTGTACATACCGACCACCCCGACAGCAGCGGGCTTGTCCCTGAGAGTAGCCATCACCATGCCGAGGATCATAAGATGAGGGAACACCATGTCCTCGTCTCCTGTCAGACCGTTACTCTTCTTCTTGTTAAAATACCACTCCGATTTCAAGCTATATTCTACGCTGTCATCGTCTTCCCGATCTATGAGGTCCACCTTCATTTTGTATTCACTGAAAGGGACACGGAATATTTCAGATTCGATATCGGAAACCAAGACAGATTTGAACAATTCATATTAGATGGAAATCAAGACCAAGAGGAATCAGAGCGACACTTTCAGAGAAGTAATGGATAATCGAGTATATAATAAAAAAAAAATATTTCTTCTCCAACGGAAAGAAATTTAATTTCGAATTATTTTTCTAGAATCTTTGATTGCAAATTTTCTGATAATTCCTTAGAGCGTTTAAAAAATTCTCTATGTTTCATATATGTTATTGAATTGACATCGCAGTATATCGAATTGAGCTTTAACATTCGTCCTGATTGTGAAAGCAACTCACTCATAAAAGAACGGCCCTATTTCGTTCAGTTTCGGCTTGCCACCTTGCATGATTTCATCGGCGTTGGTTACATTAAATAGGTAGACCTTGAAGTCCAACGGTAGCGGGAAACTCGTCCACATCCCGCGAATTTCGCTGCCCGGCTTTAACGCGATTGCCTGCAAACATCGAATTTTGTTAATTCAACATTTCAGCGTGATGGGAGGAATTCAATTTATGATAAATTATCAATCGCGATAAATAGAATTTCATTTACATATGAGAAAGTCATGGAAAAATTTCGTGTAATCTGCATTTCGTAAAAGTATAGTTTAAAATGGTTTGAAGATGACTTTTACAGCTTCACGACTGAAAAAAGAATCTCGTGACGTGAAACTTGTAGTTTAGCAGTTAAAATAAATCTCTTGCAATTGCCCGAAAATTTTGCAAATTCGATGTGATGTTCTCGTTAATTTTACTCCGTGAAGACGAATTAAACGAATATCTGCTGGTAGTCTCGCTGACCGTCGCTGTTTTCGTTATTCTGTCCGTTGAACAATGAGAAAGAGAGAGAGAGAGATTACATTAATTACTTGCTGTTTTTCCCTTGCGTGTCGCAGATATCGGGGTCTAAATTAGAAACAGCCAAAACAATATATTATAACGTATAGTTCACAATAAAGTTCAAGGCTTTCGCGGTATAGTTTTGCAGAATGACTCGAATGTTTCACGATATTCAGCTATAACAACCAATTACATCAGGCGCGTGTGCAGGATTATTTCCTAGAAGCGACATACTGAGATTTCCCCCCTGTGACGAAGAGTTCAATTGCGTCGAAGCTTATTAAAATTACATCTTGCTTATTAAAATTACATCTTGCGTTCCAAGAAGTTCAAAGCTATCTCGCCGGATTTTATAAAAGTATCAACAGTATGACAGGTAAAAATGTAATAACCAACAGGAAAGCTGCACAGAGTCGCAATTAGACGGATCGTCAGTCCGTCGATGCACATATAATTTTTATAAAATTCATACATATATTTTTATCTAAAGTCACGTTAATTGAGTCTGTCATTTAAAAAATCTCTCTTGATACAATACTGATTTAATTACGCGGCACTCAAGAATAAAGGAGAACGAGGTGGCCTATATGCGGACATTCTCATCGCAATTAAGTAATTATAGCGATGTACATATTCATGTAACAACATGTACGTATTCATGTAACAATAATATGAGATATTTCAGATTACAGACAGCTACACGAATGGAGAGAAAATAGCGTAACGTTTTACCTTCTTGATTTGCGAGCGGAGCAGCGCAGGGAACCCTACGAAACCGAAGAGAATGCCAACGACGAACATAACGCCACCACCGATTCCGAGTTTCTTTATATTCACCATCTTCACGCTCTGCGAAAACATGTAAGCACTCGGTTACGTTCGGATCATAAACGCACGATCAAGGTGGATAAGACGAGTGTCCCTAATAAACAGACAATCGCGAGGATTCACACGGTCAAATTACTAGAGACCGAATTAGTGCGCATTGCATTTTTCCCCGTGTTATAATTAACATCGGAAAACAAAACTCGGCCGATTGTGACTTACACAAAGCTTTAACAAAGTGAAACACTGTTCGATTAAAACTGAGTTGAATTGGGTTCAGCGGAATTCCGGACAAACGAGAACGACGAGTCCACTGAAAACTGCGGATTTTTACGTATTTCTGGAGAACTGAATGTATTTCGCACTATGCGGTGATCACGAATGATCAGAACCTTGTTATATCCTTCGAGGACACGAATTGCTTTGTCCAGCACTCTACCGAAGGGGACAAAGTTCAACAGCTTTGTACGCTTCATGACGTCGTGCGTGCGTCGAAATGTGTGAACAACGACGTCGAATCGCTTCGTGATTCGCGCTGTTTGCACGTCCGTCTTTGCTTCTCGATTTCGCGGCATTTCAATTCGCAACAAATTATTGCAACAATGCAAAGAAAGCCCGTGGGCGCCATGTGACATTTTTCTTGCTGATTCGTCACTCGTATAAAGAGTTTACAAGATGTCACGGTAGATATGAAAGTGTCGTTGAGAAAAAATATCGTTGATAAAATAAAACGCAGCACGAGGAGAATACGCAGATATTCGTCTACATCGAGAGCAAAGTACACAAAGCCGTTGTATGTTTTAACATCAAAATAAATAAATTTAATTACAAAAGTAAATAAATACGACGAAAATAATTTCCATTAAAATTGATCTCTTTGAATGAGATGGATTGTGGGAATTCGCGCTCTAAATATAGTTACGATAAAAATATCAAGTTATCCGAAATAATTTGCTTTATGCAATTACTCGTTTTTGTCTGTTGCGTCGGTCTCTCTATTTCTGTTCTGTGTTTATCTAAACGAGTAAATCGAGCGCGTAATCTTTTCGCTATAGTATCCACTCGGTATCGGTACTCGGTATGCGATATCTTATGCCAGCGTTCCTCATTGCGTGATTTTTTCCTTTCTCGTCGTCGTTTCTCTCTCGTCGTGGTTTTCGTAGGTGAAAAATTCCGTCGATGGAAATTAATATTTTCTCTCCGTTAAATTCACGAGAAGGAGGAGGTCACAGAGGCGATCGCGTTCAAATTTCGACTACTTAGTCGCTTCCTCACTCGTATTCCTTCACCGTATCAGCTTGCTCTCATTTCTTTCTTCCGTCGAGAAGCAAAGCGCAGAACGCGCGAAAATATTACGGATAACTCGGGTTGTCGTCAAAAGTCGCGTAAGGGAATAAGTTCGCGATTCGCGAGACAGCCGGACAGTGATCGACCTTCGCTATGTTCTACCGTCTTCGCACCTGTGTGCTCTCCTGGCCAATTTTCGCGCCACCCTCGTCGCCGTTGATCGTGCGCGGCTCGTCGCGAACGGACTGTCCATGCGATAATAACACCGATGTTTTACATCGGCTCGGCGTCGGCGTACTCCTGGCTTGCTCGGCCCCATCGTGGACTTCTGTCTTCCCTAGCTGGCCTGGCGTGGCATCTTCAGCATTGATACATGGATGCACCAATGACAAAGTGATCGAAAACGCGTAATTTACGCCAGCTCGCAAGCTACGTGACTCAGTTAAGTAATGATGTTTCTCTAACAGTGCTCGACGAAAGTCACGAAATAACGTCCAATTTTGGCCGTACGATTTTGTTGTTTTTTTGGTATGAGAGGAAGTCAATATATACATCGATAATGAAAATATAAATTAACTTTCCGAGAAGCGCAATGATGAAGCGCGATGAATACAGACTCATCTTGAAAATTTTCAAGATTTTCACAACATTCAGAACCGAATGTGGAAATATTATATGTACATTAAACATTATAGAGCACCTTAATGCATCGGTTATACGTGCACTTTCATGTTCTACATTGATTGTGAAATTTCATGAGACAATTTTTTATATGAAACTGTTAAAATTACCTAATCTCTTGTATTAAAAATCTCTTGTATTAAAATTGCGGCGGAATTAATTGGACGTTACATACATTATATACGTATTCACGAGAGCTAATAGCAAATAGCATTGATAAGTTATTGATTAGTTGATAAGTCGCGTGGATGGTTATTCAGTTTATCATAGGATCAACCATTTACAACAGCATATCGGTCGACACATTTTAATGCGTGCGCAATTGTACAGTTTACTATAGTAAACTGTAGCAGCGGAAGAAAGCCGTCGCGATTACTGAAATTTATCGCTTCTACGCGTGATGTTATTAAAACAGGCTCTTTCGGTGAATATATCGTGTCTTTAGAAAATATATATGATTTGCAATAGCTATATCTTTACGATGATTACGTTATAAGTACAATCTGCACACCCTAAATTCAATAATATAGATTACAATTACGGCAATTATTCACTGGTACACATTACTACGGTCGACTCACAAGTGCATTAATTGATCGAGGAACTGACATCAAAGTAATTAACATTGTTGTTGAAATAACGTCTAATAATAACGCATTCGCCTCGGAAAATGAGCTATCTCTACAAATATAAATTAGTCTTTAAGTTTTAGTATTTAATGTAAAAATTAATTGAAGCAAATGTGTTAGTCATATATGAGATATCCTGTATGACAAAGACAAGCCTGTCGTCCGTCATGCACACTGCATGACTGCTATATATATTTCACATTTATATCATATAATTGAAATTCTTAATTAGAAAAAAAATTCGAGACATATATATGACTTATTTATCAGGAAATTGAACAAACAAAAAACTTGAGCAAAGTTTTGTTATTTTATATATTTATGTATCTCGATGGGGCAAGTTTATTTTTCTTTCGAGTTTTAAATGTTAATATCTTTTTTAGAAAAAAATTTGACAGGCTCAATCTTGTCGTACGTAACGTCATATATACAGTCCGTATTTATAAGACTATATGTATTATTTATAAAATTTTTTTTTTTATAAAATACTATTGCAATTTGAATAAACCTATATATCGTGATACAATCGTGCTACCGAAATAAATACATTATTAAAATATCAGCCAAGGTTAATAACAATATCTTGTAAAATATTTATCCATAACATACTGTAATCAGCATCATATTATCAATGTCAGTTCTCGACAGTTCTCCAGTTCCAACGATGAACTGACAATACACCGATTGTCTTAATCGATGTTAGGTGGTACCGCACCAGGTGTGATGCTGACAGACATCTTTGGGATCGTTGAAGCACTGTTTCTTTTCTGCTTTTCACTCGGAACCGCTTGTAGCGATATGTTTGAGTTCTTGTTATTGTTCTCTTGATAGTATCTTACCCCGGCGACGGCCATCATGCCTATTCCACTCAGCATTATGAACCATATCACTATTCTATAAACACGAAAAATGCGTTAATTTGCGATTTTATTTATTAATACGAGCGTTTATATGAGAATTTTTTGTGATAAATTCTTTTTTATAAAATCGTTAGTTATTTTCATATTGTTAGTTATTATTTTTTTATAAAATTGTTAGTTTCATTTTCTTTTAAACATAAGACATCTGAATTCTTTATTTATTTATCTCAATGACAATATTTTTCGATATAAATTTTGCCTTGGCAAAACTCATTTGAATATATTGGTGATGTGTTTTTACGCAAATATTAACTTGATAATGTCGCTTACTTTGCGATTAAAATTTGCATGTACGCGACTTTCAACGGCTTTATAAGAATAGGTCCGAGTTCAAGTCCGTCTTCTACCCAGAATATCGGGAATAACACGGTTGGAAAAGACTTTATTAACTTGAGTTTCGATATGGGTTCGATCATCACGTTAAATTGAATTTTCTTATATGCTCTCAATGGAGTGCCTGTCAATGGATCGAAGTCAAAAGTCATCATATGCTTCTCCTGTGAAAGTAGCATATATGTAATTAAAACATTTTCTTAAATATAATTTTTTCATTTACTGAAAAACTAGGAAATGATGTAAATACGATATAAGTAACCAAATGTTTCGGTCTTGGCTTTGGATTTTTTTCAATAATGAACACTTTCAATATTCACAGAACACACACAAATAGCGTATGTTGCAAAACAATAAATTATAACAAATGAAAAAATGTTAATAATTGTTATAATAAATAAAAGATGTATAACAGTGTAGAATATGCATATTTTATAGCCACATAATTATGAAGACTCACCGGATCAGGTTGCAGTCCATCAATCATCTCGTAGTAAAGTGGATCGGAATTAAGTAGATGAGGTAGACTTATTTTTATAGGTACATGCATACAAGGACCCGCATCAAATATATTTTTCGGCATGCATTCGTCGGGCTTGAGACACAGGCATCTTACATCCTCATTTATGGATGGATCTCCCATATCTGCCGTGTAATGTAACGTTTTGAATCCTAAAAATTAATGAAACTTTAAACTAATTGCCTAATGAAACCGTCATATTTTATCGTGGAAGAACTTTTATTTCTAAGTATAAAAAATTAATATACATAACTTTATTTCTATTAAAATCTAAGGTACCTTTTTATTACTGAAATACTGAGTTAAAATTTAAAGTTACTAGTAACTGAATTCATTAAATATCCGATAAGACTAAATAGTAGAGTTAACTAATTATTAAATAAAATAATATTTTTTTATAATATATATTAATAATTCCGTTGATATGTTGCCGAGCATTATGCTATTGTATACTTGTATTGAAAAATGCTTTTCACACATTTGTTCGGTCACTGATACCTTTAACTTCCCCTGGTTCGACGTAGTAGGCACCTATACTTCGACAGATATCTGGAAAGTGTGCCCAAACTTGTCTATCTTTGGTAAGAAAAGGTGGGAAGATGGTCCCATCCGAACCGCGAAAATTGTTGCAAGGACTACCTGACCAAATGCTCATATCCGTCTGGTTTCCTAAGGACAAGACGCGGCCTACGTCTTTGTAATTCTTAATTCCGCGTAATACTTTTATACGATCCGCCATGTGAGTTCCGTTGCGCTGAATCGCGAGTAACAAATCCAAATTACCAAACAGATCAAAGGATATATTTAGAATATATAGACTATATTGAGATATTTTACATCTTTTTGCTGAATAAATATGCACAATATAAGAAGTAAAGAATAATTCACTTATATATATTTTTATTTTTCTATTTTAGTCGTTTTTAATTATTCAGACTTGATTTAAATGTTGTTCTTACAATGATGAAGAAATGCTCAGTTGCGCGCGAAGAAGATATATTTCAACATATCACTTACCGTAGAGAAATAACCGTATCTGTATATTAAGTCCTCTTCTCGCACTAATATATGCTCCCTTTCTCGCAGTTCGCCACAAATTGCAGATCCAGCGAAATCGGTTACATCCTTACATTCAAAACGTATACCACTGAAGAACAATTCTTTTACGCTGGTTTTGATGAATACTGATTCAGGTTTCTTGAAAACACTGTCTAATGCTTTGTCTATCAGTAACATAAGAACAGATAATTATAAATAAACGAACAAATACAAATTTTCTATTTTCACAATTTACAAAATCTTGATGGATTCTCATAACTAGTAAATTCTTTCGTTTTAAAAATTTATAAGGTATTTTAAAGCTTTTAGGTTTTTAATCAAAGTGAATTACACAATTATTAAGATTTATAGGATCTCTATTTTCCATTATCGGGCTCAAAAGCCAATCTTCAAACTTGTCAAAACTCATGGTCGCGGGAAACATTTAGATAGCAAGAATACAGATATTTCTAATGAATATCAACTAACAGTAACAGTTACTGATACAAGTACGACTTTTGACTCTTTTATTTGCAAATACACTTTCTTAGAGTTTCATATTGTACTTACTGACAATTCCCATCGCAGCTGGTTTCTCTCTTTGGGCAATGAGAATTAACGCTAACATGATAGGATGAAACGAGTAGATATCCACGGTGTCTGGCATGGCGCTCTTCTCCAGATTGAAATACCAGACTTGCTTGAGGCTATATTCGACGGTATCCTCTTCTTCTTGATCAACGATGTTCTCCTTGTCTCGATATAAGCTGGAAATGAAATTGATGTTGTGATTAATCTCTCTCGCTGATAAATTTGTGTCCGAGTGTTACTTAAAATACGATTTTCCTTTGTATTGGGAAATTCAAACTGCGTTGTCTTTAAAATGATTACGTGTCTATAAATTACTTTTGTTGCTTTTAATTTTAATTGCTTATTATTCTAATTGCTCATTAAATGAGTTATATTATCATGAGACACATCACTTACTCGTAGTGAAAAGGCCCGAGTTCTTGGATGATAGGTTTTGCTCCTGATTTGATCTCGTTGGGATTCGTTATATTAAACACATAGATATTGAAGTCCATTGGTTGTGGAAGCTTTTCCCAAAAATCGCGCATTTCTGTGCCTTTTTTCAGACTAATTTGCTGTAAATTTGAGCAATGTGTTGTTATAACGTTGAAAGAACTGTTATCTATTTCAGATTTTGAAAAATTCAAGATATTCATTTACCGATTTCACTTGCGATTTCAGTATTGCAGGAAAGCCCAAGATGTAAATAAAAAGTCCAATGGAGAACGTACAGGATCCGGCGAGTCCCAGATTCTTTATGGACACCATGTTATTAATCTGAAAAAAGCACCGAGAATAGAAATTATATTAAGTTTTTCGTTTTGAAATGTCGGAAATCGCGAAGAAAGAAAACGCAGATTTTTATAGAATCTGGCATTAAATTTCGAAAGAATTGATTCTTCTCGCCGAAACTAATCATTTTGACATTAAATCACTGACACCTTATTTTTATCAATAGCGCGTAGCACAATGTTGAGAATTTTGCCAATTGTGCGAAAGGACAGCAGTCGCCTCAAATTCGGACTATGCATCGTTTTGTTAACTCGATGCAGCATACGACGCGTGATGTTATTCTCCAGTTGTTTGGAGAGGATTTCTTGAAAACTGCCTATCCTGTGCCCGATAAAAGCCCCAGTTCCTAAAATCTACGAAGTTCTCGGTTTGAAAATTTGCCGAGTCCTCATCGCTTAAGATTGGACAAAATTTCAATTTCAAAGGTCGAGAAGATTTTCAATTTTCAGACTCCACAAAATCCTCAACTTCCGGAGAAAATGAAAGTTCTCGTTGTCCGAAATTAACAAAAGTTTGATCTAAAAAACAGATAAGATCGTCATCTCTCAAATTTGAAAAAATTTGAAAATCTTTAATTTAGGAAGTAGACATTTTCGGTGTTCTAAAATCGACCAAACTTTTAATTTTTTCTTTCTTTCTGCAACAAGCCCTCACTTTCCTTGATCTCTTCCTTTTCCTTTTTCTTTTTTATTATATTCTTCTATTTCTTCTTCTAATTCTTTTTTATTGTATGCTTCTATGAAGTATCTTTGGCACACCTGAGAAAATTCTTCCTCGAAAAGGATTATTTAATAACTGAAGGACTTGTTCCTGCGCAGACGTCTCGCTCGTCGATCTCTTCGTCGTCGGTCCTCAGCAGCCCTCACCAACTAACTATCTATTTCTCTGAGCCTGTTTTCATATTCACATGTTCTCACACACATACGCGTATCATTGTTTGTCCAATACTCGTGAATACTCGACGACATCTGTGTCTTGCGACTGCGCGATCAGAAGCTTTTGGATAGATTTATTAGACATGCGACGAAGGCATAGGTGTCTTTCTTTCCAGAAAAAGTCTTCAACCAGGTGCTGTGCAATTTCTACGTGCATCGTCTGTTCAAAATAATGTGTAGAAAACGCAAATTTGACGTAAATTTAACAAACTCTTTACTTAATTAACTAAATTCAAAGTGACGGTTGCTTAAACCTATTATAAATTTAAAAAAGCCTAGAGATATTAAGTTGAGGACGTTCAAAATTAAAAATGAAATTAAAACTGTAATATATACAAGTTAATTTTACAAGAAACTTGGTTTGTAAGCAACTTTTTTACGAATCGAGTTAGAAGCATTTTGGTAGATTTGGCAAATATTTAAATAAAATATATTAAATTTTATCATAAAAATATTGAAATTCCTTTTTCATTCTTTTTCTTATTCCATTTCTCAATATTCTTTTTCCAAGAAAAATTTAGGAGTAATATTTTTTATTACTAAAGTTTAAAAATAAAATTAAACTTTTGAAAATTCTGGACGACCTCAATCAGTTTATATCTTATGAATATTTATCAAAATTTCTTTTTTATCACGCAAACTTTTTTTTATATAATATATATTTTACATCTTATTCGCCTATCACTAATTTCATTAGATAGAAATATATAACCTATCCATCCCTATCTGACGATGTGTAATTTCATATTAATATATAGTTCAATGCATGGAGTATACAAATCCTGCTTGCAGTTTTATACTTGAAACATTTTAAACGTAACTGAATACAAAGTATTTTTTATAATTTTGAAATTATGAGAAAGTTAACAGATTGGTATTGAAGTTGAATAGAATTTGAAGAGCCAATTGAAGACGGACGCTCCAAAGCACTTCTCAAGTAAATTAGAATAACAAACAATTATAGTTACATTTAAATTTAAATTACTGTGTATACAAAAATATATAATTTTACAAAATATACAATTTTCTAAAATTAGGATAGCGTGCCTTTTAACTATAATTGAACCAATATCATATCGCAATTCGATATAAAAAATATCGGCAAGTTCGTTCGATTGAGAATGGTGGAAGTCTATTCGTACATTCGTTAGTTTGGTGTATAAAATGTGTTTTATCACTTCAACTCTGTGGCATCAGAGTGCATTTCTTTCGATCGTCACAATGTTTGTCGCCCTTAAGTCGGCGTTATAGATCCGCGCCTTTGGTGTCAAGTGTAACGCCTATCGAACGCAAAAGGCGCCGAATAATTCATTAAATATGAGCTTGCTATAGATACGCTATCCGCCCTACCCGCTACGAGCAACCCTTGCATTATTACTGGCATCTATCGTAGACGTAGTTATCATAATTGTGATTCCATTAAAACAAGTCTCTATGCACAAAGAAAACTCGCGTGTGTTCAAAGGAGAAGGTAGGAAAGCAGCCAGATAGGTAGGCAGACAAGAAGGAAGGAGAGTCGCGATCAAAGTTTCATTTGTAATTAAAAGCGCAAGAGATAATCTTAACGACCGTTGGAAATCACATACTTGTAATTGTGCGCGTGTAATTTTCAAAATATTTAATTTAATGAGTTTAGTTACATCGCACAAGAAAGATGTGTAAAAAATATATATATATAAAAATATATATATATAAATAAAAAAATATATATATATAAATAAAAATATATATATATATAAAAATATATATATATATAAATAAAAAAATATATATATAAATAAAAAATATATATATATAAATAAAAAAATGAATCTCATAAAAAAATATTGCAGCGTATAAAGAGAAAAATCAGAAAGAAAGTTATTTTTTGTAAAAATTATGTTGTGCTTTAATCAGTGGAAATCATGGAAATTGAGATTGGCTTGTGCGATGAGCTGAGAATCACTACTATGTTGGATTTAGTCATTAGAGTTCTCTAGAGAACTTCTCTGAAGAAATATCTGATGCGCACTGTCTTTCATCGGCTTCAAGATAACGCGTACAGTAATCAGATTGGAAAACGGCGAGTACTGTCCACTAAATCGACTCTAATTGAGAGAATAATTTTTCCGTAATAATTTCTTAACTCACATCAAATATGCGTCAAATATACAAGTACGCGAATTATGTAGCTTCAACATCGCACATCATATTGTAAACCCGGGGAAATTCTTCTAGATTAAACGAGCTGTTTTGACCGACGAGTAACAAAAATAGCGCATGCTCTAGATGCTCGCGTCGAATTTTCGCGCTAGCGAATAAATCGCGAATCGCAAATTAGGAAAACTTCATCTTCACAGAGAAGAAACGGTTGCGGTCCCGTGTTTTCGAGAGAAAGAAAAAATCCACGTATCTACGTCGCTAAACGTATGGATACTGAGAGCTATGATGGCGAAGAGATAGCGACTCGCCACCTGATACCGTAACGGGGTTAACGTTTCTTCCAGAGCATGCCGATTTGACAGATGACATGAACATTTTCGCGGATGACAGATGGCGAGAACGTCCACGTGTTTTCGCGTTTTATTTACGGAACGAAGCACGGAGCGAATGATGGTCGATAGCCAACGGTGGCATCACGTTCGGATTCGCACGATATGTATAGTTAACCCTTTTAGCTAACCAGGTTGCTTGTTTTCCTTGAAAACCCGTAAATTTCAATCACTAAATTACCATTAAATATATCGCAATGGCGATCGCGTTATTACAGCTGAACGCTAGAACTATTAATACCAAGCGGTGACAAATGATCGGTTTGTAATTCTTTATAAAAATTACTTAATTAATTTATGAATTTTATATAAAGATGCATTTTTATGTTTTTTATGAACGTTGAATATATAGAATTAAAAAGGATAAGGACATCTTTGTCCTCTTGCGTAACTTATTTTTTCAAAAAACCTGTCATATCAACCGCATTTCGGTGTTAAGTCGCTTCATGTACGTGTACGAATCTAACATGAAAAATGATTATCTTCGCGGATGTATCGGTGCATCAATGATCTTTAAATGAACTACGGGGATACATAGGGATCAATTAAATTTCCCATGATTCAATATTGTTCAACCGGAAGTAATGGGAAATTAGCAGTTGTTAATCCTGCTCGTTGTTAATTGAAAAAAGCTGCAACTCGCAAGCTTATAGACGAAAGTAGAATTATATACGTTTTCTAACACCCATGATACAGACGGCGATATAAAGCGCAATCCTTTGGCTAACAATAAGCATTCTCTCGTCAACAATGCATGAGAAAGCCGCTACGTGGAAAGCGCGACCTTTCTCTGTCGCCTCCATCGGTACACTTTTCTGTAGGTGCGACATTTTCCATGCTCTACCGCGTCGCTCGATGGTGCGCAAGAGCAGGGAGGAGATCCGAGGACACGCGAAAGATTCTTATTGGCCGACGATATCTCCCTCCGGAGTGATAGCAGTTATCGGATGGCTCGATAGGTGAAATTTCTCGCGCCTGCCGTTTTCTCCCGTTCTGGGTGATTGTTTTGTCCATTCGATGCAATACTTTATCGGTTTTACAGGTTTATCACTGGAACAATTATTCGAGCAATGAGGTAACGAAATATCTAAGTGTTGAACGTTGGTGGATCGCGAAACTTCATGTTACGTATGACGCATAAAATATTGTATCATAAGAATGATAAAATATCTCCAGAAGTATCGCAATATGCTGTTAAAAGCTTGATATAGAAAATATAATTAAAAGACAAGGACGTTAACGACGTCGTAAGGAACTTTGAAGCTCATAAACTTTGTCATTGAGCATAAGTGATTCGGTTCTCACCTTGTAACTACCTCACGTGCTGCGACCGTAACGCTGTTGGCTGCATTAACCATGATTACAATATTAATAGTACAAGTTCATGTAACGTTGTATTTCCTTCCCTGGTAATAATGTGATTTGTCGAGAATCTTGAGATTTTAGGAGCTTCCAGTGCGTCTATAGGAATAGCAATAAAATTCTTAATAAAATTGTTTATTTAAAAAAAAAGAAAGTACAAAATTTCGTCGACGCAACGTCAATCCTTAACATACGTTTCATCTTATTAGGCAAGATTAATTATAATCCATGTAAGTGCACGATAATCGTATTTACATGTCGTTATGAAAGTTACGTCGCGGACATTTTAACAACTAGAACTACCAAGCAGTGAAAAATCATCGGTTTGTAATTCTTTATAAAAAATATTTCAATTTTTATATAATAATGCAACTTTTTATTTTCAAGGAATGTTGAGTAAAACTGAAAGAAATAAATAAATATATTGCCCTGACATAACATATTTCTTAAAAAATCTATCACTTCTACCGCTCCAATAAAAATAAGTCGCGTCGATCGTCAGTAGTTCTAGTTTCAAGTGACGACTTATGAGATATATATATATATATATTAATATTATTATTATTATCATCGAAGAGCCAAGAGACGAGTATATGATGCGAAACGAGCAAATTACCAGCCGTGCGACTTATAGTGCGCGTGTATGCTGATCGGTACTGGATACGGCTTCGGTACGTGTACTGGCACGGCTACATGTACCGGATACGGCCGGTCCACGTGCACGATCTTCTCGAAGGTGATAGGGTACGGCTTCGGTACTGGGACCGGCACATGCACAGGACGGTCTACGGGGATGTGCACCGGCTTTTCAATCGGCACTGGGACAGGCCGGTCCACGGGAACGATTTTTTCTACGGTGACTGGATACGGTTTGGGAACGGGCACTGCTACCGGTACGGCGCGATCAATGTGGATCGGTACAGGTATGGCGATTGGCACGTGCTTAGTGACTGGCACTGCCACAGGCACCGCCACGGGTTGTGGTACCGGATGCGGTATCGGTTGCGGAATAGGAACCGGTACTGCTGCTGAAAAAAATGATAATTCAAGTACAATAACATTCTCATTGGTTTTTTCGACTTATAGAAAAGAATTATGAGTTACAGATGCAACGATATTGTAATGTAGGTTTATATAAGACGTTTTATCGGTGACAAGAATGTCGCCACATTTCTTATAAAAAAAATATTACATATTTATGAAAGATATTAAGAAATATACATCAGCAATGATATAAATATAAATGACAGGCTCGCTTTTGTTAATTATAAATTTAATAAAATTATAAGGAAATTAAAGTAATCGAATTATATGTGGGATCCATAAATAATAAGGATCTTTTATAAAATATATAAAAGTAAAGCGTGTTTACTAACCAACTGGGTGTCCAACGGCGACCGGCGGTGACGGCTCTGGGATATGTTCTGGTACCGGATGACCGACGTCCGCGGTTGGAACTTCGTAAACCGGAGGTGAATGCACTGGTGGTCCATATATATGTTCTAGATGTTCATGTTGTAAACTGTATCCCAAGTTATCCAGTCCTCTTTTGCCATGTTTCTTTTCTTTTAGGGGAGCGTTATTTCTTTGACGCAAATTGTTTTCAACAGTAACTGCTACACTGCTGGCTGCCACGAGTGACATTAACTGCATAAAGATCAAAGTATGACTAATTAAGAAATTAGTTTAGATTAATTTAGACAATCTATATAATGCAATGTAATTCACAACAGAGAGAGAATTCATAGCAGAATTCAATTTGCGAGGAAATGTTCGACAGATTAAAATTGCATTCATAAATAAATGTATCTTTAAATGTTTCCCGTATAACACGGTACTAATTAAGTATAATTCGCAATTTTATATTGCGCAATAATAATTATATATAATACATAAAATTATACATGTCTAAATATAGTATTTATATATAATTTTGTTTCATATTACAAATTTTAATTTGAATATAGTCAAATGCAGCACAATCAATTGTCGCGATTCACAAGCGACACATAAATCACTGAATTAACGCGTCGCGTTCTCCATCCCACTTGTCTTGAACTATATGAATTATGCTGGGTGCGATTTCGATGATGATAAGAAAAGCACGAGGACTTGTACCAGAAGAAGCTTCATGACCAGTCGCTCCTGAGTTCTAGTTGTTGGTCGCGATGCCGACGAAAAACTGAGTTCGTTCGAGAATCGTGACCCCCGTAAGTATTTATAGGGTATCAGAGACGTCGGCGACACATCAGTCGGACGAAGAAGAGGAGCAATCGTCACGAGTGATTCTATGAGTGATACACTTTCGCTGCTGCCGAATCTGGGTGGCAGCCAAATAACGGTCGAGGCCGCTTTTCTCTCCTACGAAGTCTACGAAGGTGACAAGGAAGACACATATACCGAAGCACCCTAGAGCATACATTAGTGGCGCGGTGAGACCGCGACGACGATTCCGGTCTTCCAGATCGCCCAGATAGCTGCGATTGCTCTTGATACGTGAGCGCTCACTTCAATATCGTGTGCGTCACCGGAATCGATTCGAGTACATTGTATGTATCAACGATACTACCGCAACGCATGCGTTATGAGATAATGTGCTCTATCAACATTAATTTTGATAATATTGATCATCATTGACTGTACGAAAATTTAACTGACGATCGAATTATTCAAAATACAATAGATAAATGTAATTCTAAACGTATATATCTCTTGTTTCATTGCTTTTTGTTGATTTTATAACCGATCTTTCAAATGCAATTAATTGTATTAGAATAATTAAATACTTTATATAAGTAACTTAATAAGATATGATAGAGATAGATCACAGTCCCGTATTAATTATTTATAAATAAAAAATATGAGTCAAACAAGATATTTAGTTTTAGAATTTTTTACTTCCCATATAATATCCAAACTTTCTCTCTCTACGAGAATTTAGAATTTAGAAAAATGACAAATTTTTTTCGTCAACTTTATATCACACATATCATACGATTCAACTGAAAAACTTAAATCTAACTTATTTTCAAATCTAACAATATATGCGTGATGTGAGACAGTTTCAAGTAACGACTATTAACACGAACTATAATGCTGTGACCGTCATGACATTCATCAGTATTAATGGACTAAAGTATCGTCGGTGATTCCTTAGTCTTGCGTAAAAAGAAGCACGTTCGATACAATGCTCATTTGGAACAGGACGTAAGTATTATTCCAGCGACAGAGATCGCACGAGGTTCCTTCCGTCGTGGTCTTTCTTTATTCGGTCAACGAGATCAAGACTGGTGCCTGCGCGCGTGCGCGTTTTCTTCGTTGCTTCCGCGTTACCCACGAAGACTTTCCTAACTTTCATTTTCTAACGCGGCGGTCGTTCCTAACGGCCGCGACACTGCTCGTTATTCATTATTCATTGACGATCGTTTACTGGCAAACACATAACAGTATACACATCCAATGACGCTGACCAAACTTCGCGCCACGTATTGCGAATTAGTAAAACTTACGTATGCGATGCGGCGTAACAAGCGAACGTGAAGACGCCGTTTGTATCGAAAAGAAATCAGGAAAACGTTTGCAACGGTTGCAGTGAAGCCTCGTGCGACCGAATTTTTCTTCCTTCTTCTTTTCACTTTACACGTTGCCTCGGCATTGCTCTCTCGCTTTATGCATCTATGCAGATGATTTGGTTTTTGGTCTTCGTTCTTACTTTCTATTTTTGCATATATGCATATCAGCGTTCTTGCCTTTGTTACATTTCGACGTCATTTCTTATAAGTAGAAATACCGGTAACATCGGTGTTAATATTGATCCACGTCGAATGCATTCTCATAAGGAAAAATGACAAATTTCTCTAATGCGAAGCTATTAGCGTATATAAATCGTTCGTGTGAATGACGATTGTCGAATAGCCTGTGGCGAATTCTTGAGCGCTTCCTCGCAGACGTACGTGCTTGGAAGCGCGGCTCGGATGTAACGAAAACGAATATAGGTAAGTGGTACGGAGTGTTCGTTTATCAGACGCAATTACGCTATCGGAAATGACGGGCACATGAGCTTGCGATCGAACGGGAAACCAGTGTTGCTCTCGATAAGTCGAGATATTAATTTCGTTTATCTCATTACAATTCCTGTGTAATTAATTTATCGTACGTGCCTCTATTACTTTATACGTCATTAGAATGCGCATATTATCGCGAAATGCCGGCGTAAAGCTGGACCCGGTGCGATCAACTTTCCTTACCGGAAGCACGAAGGTCGTGTTGATCGACAAGAGCGAGTTCCCGATTTGATCATAGATGGGAATCCGGCCTGCTCCTCGTTATGGATTTGACTGTCTCGGCTTCGTAAATATAAAAGGTTTCCGTTCTAACGATCTTACGAACAGTTCAATCGCGACGAGAGAGCAATGTCGAAGATTCCTGTAAGTCTCTGTAACTAATCTCCAGGAGAATAAATTTCCCCGAGAAATCTTTCGTTGGACAAGTATTGTATCGATTGTAGTTGAGATTCTACTGATCTTTTATAAGCTCGCAACTGTCTTTGTGAAATTTCGATTTTATCCGTGGATTCGCTCACGCTATTTTAATATTGTTAAAAATATTATGATTTTTACGAGCGTTGAGTGAATATCTTCGTCGACGCGACATTTCAGCTGTTCCTCACATTGCTGTGCACTGGCGCGTTCGCGTCAGCTTCGGAAGATACGAAACAACAGAAACGAGGTATCATCGGCAACGATGGATGGGTCGGTCTGCCAAGTCCTTACGGATACGGACATGGACATCCGTGGACGATCGATCACACGCCTTGGAAAGGCATAAAATTGCCAGAAGTCAACCTACATTCCGGGTAAAATACCGAATTAATGCAAATATTTGTCACGCTAATGGATTTGAGAAAAAATAAGCGCCGAAATGCAATGTCAAGTAATTTAATATATCTTGCACTATATATATATCACAAAATATGTATCTTGCAGAGAGAATTTAATCTCTTAAAATAATTCTAATTAAATAATTAATTCTCTTACTATCAGTTGAAATATTTGCTCAAATGTTTTGGAGAGCTTAGATGTTAATATTTTTTTCGATAATTAATTTTCATAAGTTAAAAATTTTCTAATTGCCTTGTTTATGTTAGTGTAAGAATTAGAAATAAAATGAAATTTTTTATCGATCTAATGCTTCCAAAAAAATAATATGACAAAAACAATGAGAAGTTGGTAAATAATAGTGTTCGTTCGACAGGTTGCATTTAGCAAGTGCACTTCCTGCTTACGGTAGAGGTAGCATCACCCTGACGCCTGGAATCGTGAAGACTCTCCCAGTGTACATAACGAAGCATGTGGTGTTGGAAAAGCCGGTACCAGTTCCTGAACCGGTGATCATAGAGAAACCGTATCACGTACCGGTGGAAAAGGTGATACCGATACCGATTGAGAAGATTATTCACAAACCGGTCCCTGTGCCGGTACCGGTGCCTCAGGTGATATATCGTTCAGTCTTACTTTCATTCGCATGCGAAATTGTCGTATTAATTATGGCAGACATTCATCTTAAGCTATTTTATCATCCATTTTTCTTAAGGCTAGACTTTGCAAAGAGTTTTCGTCTCACTTCAAGCAAGAGAATCTTTCGTGAATTATTTACTCGAGTTGAAGAGTTTATATTTCCGAATCTATTTAACAATAATTCTCTTACAAACTGAAAATTACCCATTAAGGAACCATAGAGAGTTCATAATAAACTCGCAAAATCGCACGCAATCCCAAATTCGAAAGATTCGAAAATTTCGATTACCTCAATATGGCGACTTGTGTTTGCCTCGTCAAAGTCGCAAATTCCTCGCTAAACGCGGATCAAACAGAAGCAGACATTGGCGGATCAAAGGCTTCAATCTACCTCGTCCGTTTATGTGCAGGCGGTGCCGATTCCTGTGGAACATCCCGTACCGATTCCGGTGAAGCATCCCGTTGCCGTACCAGTGCAACAGCCATATCCAGTCGCGGTGAAGCATCCGGTGCCGGTGCCGATAGCAGTCCCAGTTCCGGTTCCGGTGCATTCACCCCATCTATTGGCCGCCGGAAACTTGGCTGGCGCCATCTACAGTCGTGGCTATGTACCCGGTCAACTCTTCGCGCCTTTACACCTTCATCCGTTTATGCACTTGCACGGTCACGGCTTCGCGCCTTTCTCCCATGGCTTCGACCATAAGGTTGGTCATGTGTTGTCGCACGGTTACGGCCATGGCTATGGGTACAGTCCGTATCATGACGCCCACGTCGACGACCATCTTGTTCACGCACACGACCACAAGAAGCGGAAAACTGATAAGAATTAGACATCAGGGACGATGAGCGCGTATGGAATAATGAAATTCTTTAAACTTGTATGATTGTACGTAACTATAATTTTTTAGGGGAGGAAGAAGAATGTTAGAGAGATTGCAACAGAAAGGGCGAGACCAGACATTTTTTTAAGAGTTTTTTGGGACTGTGTCGAGAGAAAATCGTTGTGGAGAAAGGAGCACTGTCGGCATAGTAGTGTAGACTTCGAATAATGGAAAGATATGAAACATCATAAAAAGGCATCCATGAGAGATTTAGGAGAGACATTCGAGTGATTTTTGGGTAATTGGAGGCTTAAGGAATTTCGTAAATTCGCAAGTTGTCGCATCTTGTAAATTTGAAATTATATAGGTTGAATTCACATGATATATATATATAGCGAGTTTTCAAAAGGCACAGGCGATGTGAATCGTTAAGTAATACTATACATGAGAATATTTTATATTTGCGTTAAATATAAATATAAATTGCTGCGTAAGAATTTAGAAAGATTGTTAAAATATTTTTATATCATGATTATTGATCTTTTAAGTTAAACACGAATAAAATTATTTGCTTAATATTGAAAGAGCACTACTTTAAAAATCTCTCACATTCCTTAACTAAAAATTCCTTCGTTCAAAATTCCTCACCTGAAGTGCTGAAAAGTCTATGAACAAAATTTGATGAAATAGAACAGTACATTCAGAAATATGTATAAAGTTTTTCTCTGAGAGGAAAATTCAATATTTCTTTCTCTGAGCAATACAATTTTTTTTTCAATTTTCTTTCAACATTTTTTCAACAGTAGTATAATCAAGACATTACTAGTAGATTAATAGAATGTCATTTTGATTAGTGGAATGTTACTTTGAGGATATTCAAGTTTTGTGATAATTTTCGACGATCTCGAAGTGCCCAATCCATAAAGAACAGTTTTTCATGAAATAAAAAAACTTTTTGGGTTGTCTGGAATATTCAAAAAATGCTAAATTTTGTACGTTTCAATGGAATTTTTTAACGATTTTCAAGTAACCAATTAATTTTTTAACGATTTTGGAAATACCCAATTTTGGTGGTCTACTAGTAACACATCTTGACTACTACTAACATATTAAACACGATTATACTGTGTCCTCGTTTCAGCATTCAAGAGGGGGATACATTCGTGTTAGCTGCACTTTTCATGAACTTTCCGCGCTCGCAACAAGATAGATATTCCGGATTACATCGAATTATATTTAAAATTTATCATATACTTAAGAGAGAAAGAGAGAAAAGTAAGAAACAAAAAGAGAGAGAGAATATGAGTTAACACAGCGTGGCTGATACGAGCGGAGCCGAGGCATTCGTCGAGTCCTTTCTATCTACTTTCGGCGAACGAACGAACGGACGGACGAAGGAAAGGCGGTGCAGTAGTAAGCGACTATCCAAGTACGGCTGCTCCAGCGAGGGTCAGATATCTGTCAGCTTCTGGCTTGGTTCGTATCTCGAGGAACAGCTGATCCAGCCTCGGAGAAATGCCAGTTTGCCTGAATCTTGCAAAACAAACGCACGATGAGTGTTAGCGAAGTGTCACGGCAGCCGCCAGGACGGTAAATAAAGAGCCACGCATGTGGAAAAATCAATGAGGGTGCAACGTGAGAACGCATCGCGCGAAATTGACGAAATTGTCGACACGCGGCCGACGATTACGGTACGTGAGTACACGTCGCTTTTACGTTAATACCCTCGAATTGTCTTTTTAATTAGATCGAATGTTAACAGAATACGTGAGAGAGCATCGCCGCCAGGTTATGTTGCGACGTCTGTGCGGTCGTAACGTCACACGCACGCCACGACCGTAGGCGCGTGTGGGACAAAAGAATAGAGAGACGACGTGGGGGCCACCGAGATGTTGACATTAGATGAGACCGAGTACGAAAATATGCCGAAGAAATCCGGAAAGAGTCGGGAGGAGAAGAAGGGTAAAGGTAAAGGTAAAGGTGGCAAGCGGCACAGGCGCACCACTGGCAGTAGCCGCAAGCTACGGAGCAGTTTGGCGCCTGTTCCGCACAAAGTCAAGTCCCAAGAGGAGGAGGCGACGATGGAACTTTCGTATCATGAGAAGGACCCCATAGTGTCTGGTGTCTCCAAGGAGATCAAAGTAGAAACCTCTGTATCCAACGAGGATGAATACATAATATTATCTCATTTGGAGTCCATCAAAGATGAACCTGGACTGAACGCAGAAGAACCGTTGGAGCAATGCGTGCAGAAGATCTCCAAGAGTCGGCATAGGCAGAAACGTTACAACAAGATGATACTGTTGCGGAAGTGTACAGCTAATCGCAATAAACTGTCGACAGAGGAGACTGAGGACGAGTCCCATGAAAATACCTCCTTCGAAGAGGATGGACGTGTCCCTAATATCGAGAATCATATATATGAGAATTCTGAGGAGCAACAGAAAAATGACAAGGGTAAACGGGAAAAGATCAAATGGTCAAAGAAGTTGCATCCATTGTCTCTTTATTATACAGACAGGAGCAAGCCCTACCTGAAGTGTCCCGCATGTGGGGCGATGTTCTTCTGCTCGAACACGTATCAAAGGCACTTGCACTCGCACATGCAGAAGACTGTAGAGAGTTATGTGTGCAATTTCTGCGATTATTCTCACACAGAGCCTGGCATGTTGTTCGCTCATCTCGCCAAGCATCAGAACCAGTGTGAGTCCTGTAATGAAAGTCTGCTACGTAAAGACAATTTCGAGAAGCATTGGTACCAGTGCTCCTTGGCGTTCAGTCTGAAGCGTGATCACCATGGCAAATTCGTCTGCACGATATGCGAACTGGTGTTCGATCTCTTGGCCCAGTTGGAAAAACACTGGTTCAAGCATACCTGTAAGAAGCAGAAGTCCTACCAGTGCAATGAATGCAGCGGTCTCTACGAGAACTTGGAGACCCTGAAGAATCACAAGTGTCTCAAGTGTCCAGTCTGCGGCGAGGTCTATGAGAGTCTACATCGGCTGAAAATACACACGATGTGGATGAAGCATTACTTGAAGTGTCCCATTTGCTCTTACGAGTTTATTCTCTCGACGGATCACGAGAAGCATCTGTCCCTGCACAGAAAAGTGTATCAACCGATGAAGGATTACATGCACTGTTTGCGAGCGGCTGACGGCAAGACGTTTCAATGTAATCTCTGCGACAAGATATTTTACGCCTTACCGACCCTCTTGTCGCACCTCACCGAAGAGCACGATGTGAAGAGCGTGAAGACGGAGGAGACTGACACGGAAGATAATTTCGAGCTAAAGGGAGACATTATCGACATAGTAGTGGTTCCTGACTTCAAGGATTCTGTCAGCTATTCTGACAGCTGTAGCGACACGAACCCGTTGCAACAAGACACCGATCCGGAAGATCAAGTCGACTACGAGCTCAAATCGTGAAAATGAAGAACAACAACTCTCATCGTGAACCGTTGTTAGCAGCTTTTATCGTCACAACTATCGGCGTACTCTCATACAATATTGATACTAAAAAAAGAAAAGAAAACTGAACTACCAAATATGAGGACAGTTGCAAGTGCCGTCGTTGTGAAGCAGTAGACGAGAAGCAATTTTATCTGGAAACGCTATTTTTCAAGGTGCATCATTTTGCTTCGGGACTTTTGATATCGATTTATATAAACCGGAGACGATCGTGTTGATTTTAAACATAGAACGTGCTGTATTCTCCTTTTATCTTTTCCGTTAAGCAAAATATATATATCGAGACAAGAGGATAACGATAATTAAACGCTATATTAGCAATCCTAAAGTAGATATTAATGAAACAGATAGCTTTGAGGCGATCGGAATAGCAGATATTTTCGGATGAACCTAAGTCTCTCTCTCTCTCTCTCTTTACATTCGTCTGACACGCGCTGGCGAGCGACCATCTCTCGCTTCGCGTTCTCTTTTCTCTTGCAGGGGGAGGAGACACGCACGCTTGACGCGACATCGTCGCTCGCGGGCGCACGTTATACATCGTTTTAGACAGCTCCGTTCTACAGATTCTACCGTACAGAATAAATACAAGTTATATTTGTAACATAAATACATTCCGCCATCATGCGCGACTCGCTCTTCAAGCGGATTTTACCCGTTCGAAAAATTCTTGCATCACAGATGTATAAATAATTTCTCTGTAAAGATATACACAGATCATTATAGGTTTAAACCTCGTACAATATGTATATATTATCTATGTATCGCGTATGACGTATACGTTTTTATATAACGTTTCTTTTTCTTTCATTTTTATAATTATTCCTACTTTGGAATATTATAAAAAGTGATATACATATATACAGGTTGTATATGTATGCAATATATACATATATGTGTATTCCGAGCTATCAATCCTGCTGTAGCCTGATCATGACATCTCGCTACGTTAATTAGCTTCATTGATTTTATAATAAATTTAAATCGCGCGCGGAATCTGCTATTTCCTAGAATCTAAATCGCGTATTACGTGCGCGCTTCCGACGAACTTACCGTTCTCGTCGTGGTCGCGTGAGATTATTAGTCTGGTAGCAACATGAGAAATACCGGGGCTTAACACGATGCATTTATAACGCATGGTTAAATATCGGAAACACCTCGCAGGTTATACATTATTATGATTATATCCAGCCGGATCTCTTGTTCGCATCCGCTCGTGTGTCGGAGGGGAGGGGATATTTTGCAGCGTACGTTCGTATGTATAAGACTAATGTCGTAGGCCTACGGTACTATACTTTACATCAAGAGAGTCAGCTCTGTTATGTATTCGTTTTGAAAAATAAATGTTCATTAGCAATAATATTCTCCTTTGTACACGTACTCACAATAAATAGACAGACAGACAAACACACGCATATACATACGCGCGCGAATGGAGAGAGACACCACTTTAATCGCATATATATCGAAAGCAGCGAGAAAAGTAGTACACCCTCGAGTCTTTTATATAGTCCAGAGATTAGAACTCGCGTGAACCGGCGTTTGATTCGTATATATAAATATTCATCAAATCAGAAAGAATGGATGCGGAGAAGCTGCGTATGAAAGCTTCCACGCCACGATAACGAGAATTACGATATTTACTGAGCACGCAATTATTGTACAATTACATTGTATAGCTCTCTTGTGCATCCCTATATGTATAATCGCCGGCGCGTCCGAAACTCCTTATTTCCCTTAGCATTTTCCAATATGCCTTTTGCCAAGAAACATCACTCCGAGTACGTTACGCGCGAGTAACGAGGCCGAATGTTGCAGCTACCGGTCTTACTCGAGAGAGAATGCTAAAAACAGATCGTATCTTTCTCTCTCTCTCTCTCTCTCTCTCTCTCTCTCTCTCTCTCTCTCTCTCTCTCTCTCTCTCTCTCTCTCTCTCTCTCTCTCTCTCTCTCTCTCTCTCTCTCCTCCCTCCCTCCCTCCCTCCCTCCCTCCCTCCCTCCCTCGATAATGCGTCTCGACCGATTGTAGTACCTAACCGATGATTCAGCCAATAGCCATGGAACCCATTGTATAAGGAAGATGTTGTTATTTTCTAACTCATATGCGCGCATGTCGAGCATAGAGAGTTGCGTATTTAGTAGGCAATAGATATATATACGCTTTATTGTATAATTCGTCCGCTTCTATATTTACTTTTATACTCGAAATCGTCTTTCAGAGGATATTGTAAAAATAAAATTGGTTTTTCTCTGGAGATTCCTTTTCAGTCAGTAGGATGATGTATATACGCTTGACCCCTCGCCGAAACGTAGCTGCAAATCACCTCCTCAGGCTTTAATCCACTGCTCCACGTATTCGAGGGCGCCCAGAAGAATCTTCTTCTCCGTGACCCTCAATTGAACGGTCATCTTCTTCACCTGCGGCAACGTGGTCTCCAATAGCTCCAGATCCTCCTGCGAAGAAAGAGAGAAAGAGACTCATTAAAAGCGTGCTATTCGGCAGGGCGAGCTGACCACGTGGTTTCACTTTCACCTTCAGCGTGGTCGGGTAATTAGCGATCAGTAGTTGCAGCCTGGTCAGCAGAAATTTCCTGACATTCTCCTCGACGACAGTCTCCAACGCGCAGTCCATGTGCTTCAGGTCGAATACCTTGTCTGAGCGCAGCCAATGCGCCAGCTCAGCTTTGCGCATGCTGAACACTCGCAAGAAGGCCAGCAGCATATCAGAGATAGGCTCCGTGCCCGGTTTCAGCAAGAACTCCCCCACTGATGGTAAATCCAGTTTGCCCAAGAGTTCCGTTCGCTCCTTCTGCAGGGAATCCGCTTTGCTAATACCAAGACGAAGCTTGAAACCATCCTGCAAATTATAATGTCTTTATGACAATCTCTACAGCTGCCGCAAAATCCATGTACTCGCTCTCGGTTGTTGATTGCTCGACCGAGGCTGATCTCTTCGCGATGAAAATACAATCGGAGGATTCACCGCGGCGGTGGATCAATTCATTCTTTAAGATTTTAAAAAACTTAGAAACTTATGAGAACTATAAAAAAAGTACTTAAAAAAATTGTAAAAATAATTCGTCGAGCGCACACCTGTTCGTTATCCATGTAGACGAAACCCGAGTGCACGAAGAAATCGGAATTCGTCCTCGGGCCATAGCTAATGAATATTTGCTCGCCCTTCTGGAAGTTTCTCAGGGCATAGCACTCGCAGCGATCCGAGGTTGCATTGAAGTCTGTTGTGATCTGCGAATTGAAAACAAGAGCGCACATTGATCGTTCGCACGTTCGTCCGTTTCATTATCCTGTGCGAGATGAGACTCACCCTGCCATTCTCATGGTTGCACATATCCCACATCGGGATTAAAGCGTGGATCATGCGCGAACCGTCCGGACTCGGCACCAGGTTCTGCCTCGTCATCACTGTGGAAACTGCCCAACTGGAAAATTCATTGAACATTATTAGCTACGACTTACACAGCTGGCGCATTGTTCGGCTTCTTTGTTCTCCCCCCGTCTCGTCGATCATATAATTAACTTTCAGCGAGTCGTCAGCGAAAATTTTTAAATTCCTCAGCGTCACTTTGGATATTTCGCCATTAAGATTTCCTTTGATGAAATGAGAACTGAAGAAAAGCGTCACAAAAGACAGCCGGTTTTATATCGCATAATTTTGTTGAATAAGTTTTTCTCCTACTCTTATATTTCAAAGATATTCAAGGCGGTAATAGAGTTATTGTCTCTCACTTTTTATACCCACAAACAAAACTTGGAGTGGGAAAAACTTGTTTCTCTCACAAGCTATCCTTCGAATTTTTACTTCAAGACACTCAATTTTTAATTTTGTATTTACGAATAGTACAACCGATAGTCGATAACGTTGACTAACGCCGCATCCAAATTTGGTGAGCTCGAGCCGAGGATCCGATGCAAAACAGCCGTGAGACGGAATCTCGGCTCACGGTGAAATCCGGCGGCTATCAAAAGACCGTTACGACAAACGCGTGTGCATTCGCATCAATCTGCAGAGCGTGAAGTCGACTTTCGCCTTCGGGGAGATCCAGGAAGAACATTGTTAGCTCGCTGCGGGCGAGCCTGCTTTTCGGACACAAGAACTTGACCCAGAATTTCGAAAATAAATGCGCGAGAGGATTCATTGCCGCGGCAACGGCGACGTCGTCATCGTCGTCATCGTCGTTGTTGTATCGGAGATAGACTTTCTCTCTCTCTATCCGGAGAAACGCGCGCTTCTCACCGCTACCACATACTCCCGTCCGCGCGAGAGGATCGCGTGTTACTCTCGTTCACCGAGATTTCATCGCTCACATATACGAGCAGGCGAGCGAGACCTACGCTGTCGCGTACGCTATCGTACCGTTGTATGGCCCGGTTGTTGCGTGATCGAGAGCTCTTCCTCTTAAAACTAATTAATTCCAGTAAACTGTGCCGAGCTAATAACACGTGATCGCTTGTCATCGGTTGAACGAGTACGGCACGTTTCTCTTTCTTTCTCTCTGCAGTCTTCACTGTTAAATCTAGATTAGACAATTTGTGATTTGAAATAACAGAGAACTAACCGAATATCACGACAATTCCATCACGCGAAACTTTCCACACAGATACACATGTATACAAATCTGTGTGTGATAACAATCTCTCTCACATAGAAAATCGAGAATATTGTCTTTTAAGAGATTGGTCTCAGATGGCTTGTAAAACTTCGTTTCCGACTTGGGAAACTATGCGGTAAAATCGCCAATTTCGCTTTTGACACTTTTTTTCTATTCAGTGTTGCAACAAAATCACCAAATTTTACAGAGAACCGTTCGCGTTATTTTCTTCCTTATAGCATAGAATCGTAATTGACGCTAATATAATAATTACAAGGGGAGAGACAATGAGCAGACGCGCGGTTTCACCTCGGGGAAGCTGAACCACTTTTAGAATCGTCGCATAGCAATCGATAATCTGATTATTAATGTAAAACGTCGGGGCAATCGTCACGAAGCTCGCTTGTATATCCTCAATATTTCGGGCTAATCGATGTAGAAGCAAGCACCGACGAGGATTTCCGACCGCGCGAGAGGACCTCTCTCGCGAATTTATTACAATCGCATGAAAGTTTCGGGCTCGTGTGAAAGTATGACGATGGCGACGGTGGCGGCTGCGGCGGAGGCGCGTCGTCTCTCATTTGCAAAACGCGACGTAACTCGTAAAGAGCTCTTTACGAGCTTCCCAGCTCACGAGCGAGATACGAGAAACGAGGAGTATCGTCGAGAACGATGAGAAACGCGCCTTCTCCTCCTGGTGTTCTCGTCCGAGAATACGAGAGCCGGCCGTTTTCCTCGATTATGCCGTGGCTACGCATCTGCATGCGCCCGTGCATATGCGTCGTCGCATGCTGCGAGAGCGATCATGCGTGTCTTTTTGCGCGGCTCCCGCTCGCTCTGCTCAGCAATGTAACACATAGCACGGTGATTAACGACGATCAGACACCGGTAACAACGTGATCTCTGTGCGCGATATTTCTAACATATTCAACATTTTCCTTTCGATCTCCTCTTCACGCCGAGGGAAAATTAAAAAATGCGATTGTATTTTTCCCACCTCTCTTGCGGTTTTTCCCTCGGATTTTTTCTGCCTCGCGTGACGGCGCACAGTGCTGTTTTTAACGTGTATAATTTACAAAAAATTCGTCGGCAGAGAGAGACCAAGTAAACGTTTTGCAAAGTGCCCAGAGAACGCGATACCGCGCGGCGGCAATACGATTATAATAATTCCTACTGATGTACAGATTGCGCGTGCTTAAGTTTTCATAACTCATGAGAAATCTTTTAACGGGCATCTAAGCATACGTATTTCTCATAACATAACATAACAAAGTCTCTATTATGGCGTGTAATATAGTTAACCGGGACAGAAGCATTATACAGAGGCTAGAAATCTTGAATCACCGACGCAGCATCTCACAATTATCATTAATCATTGTAAGTATAGCACGCACGTATGACACCGCGTGTCATTTATATACTACTAACGAACGTGATCATAGAATATAAAACAGAAAAGAGAAAAAAGAAAAGAAAATCGCCCACCGAAAGGTAAACTAAGAGTAGTATTGACATAGTCAGACCTTATATTTAAGATTACTCTAAGTTCACTTTCAGATGTTGTACAGATCGTTTTATTAGGCGTCTAAAGATAAGACAATCTTAAATATAAGATCTGACTTAGCGCCTTAAATCCGATCGAAACGCAACGAGACTCGATTAAAGAGTAATGAAAATACACACAAGAAATAATATCAAACTTTGTATCATATAAAGTTAGGTTGTTTATATAAAATATAGTGTCTTTTGCAAACAGATGTGTTTGAATAGAGGAATAACGATGAGGTGAAGATATCGTAGTGAAATCTGGTAAAAAAAGAGGATGAAGAGAGAGAGAGAGAGAGAGAGAGGTTTCGACTTTCGACATCGCGCAACAGTAGAAAATGCGGGAACGAGTCGTCGATTGAAATGTAATAAGAAATCCCTCGATAAAAGAGAGTTTCGTCATCTGGCACATCATTACAGTTCCTCCGCGAAGACGCGGATTGGAAAGTATCGCTCGGCCGGTCGGGTGCTCGCTCGCTTGCTCGCTCGCGCGAGCTAATATCATCCTTGTGGGTTAAGAGAACACGGGGTTTCATTAGAGGCACGCGGTAACTAAGGCGATCGCTATTATCTTCAGCATGAAACGAGCAGAGCTCGGGCTATGTGTCCGAGGTCGGTTGCGAGGACCCTTCGCCGCGGCACGGCACGGCAAGGCACGCTCTTCTTATCGCATAGAAAGTGCGCGCAGAGAGGAGATCTCTCACGATCTTCGGATTCATCGCGCGACCTTCCCACGTGTGCTCGACTATGCTACCTATCTCTGTGCATGCGGCGTATAACAAAGCTCATTCTGCGATTCGCGAGAAATTGACACCAAAGTTCGACCGCGCAATTAACCGAAGAAGGCAAGGAGAACGAGATTCCAGAAAATCGGAGATCATTTCATAGAAAAAAAAAAAAAAAAAAAAAAAAAAAAATCTACTTCCAAAAAGACAACAGATTCTTTAAGAGAAGTGCAAGGCTGAGTCTCAAAATGCGCAAGGAAAAGAAAACTCAATTCGTGATTTTCTATTGTTCAGGAGTTGCGTTAAAACGCGGTTGTAGGAACAGAAAGATTCCTCCGTAAGAAATTTTTATTCGATCCATTGTTCCCGATTATTTTAATCAAGCTTTAACACAGCGTAAAATGCTCGTATAGATTCTTTTCTGTCGTGACAACGGAGCTGTCGCCCCCCAAGTTTCCTTCTAATCCCCAAGGAAGTTACATGAACCGAGATCCTTTTTCCATGCCGAGAGACCGCCTGGGACAGGCTTAACGAGCAACGCAACCGGCTCTCGATGCCTATCTGTAGCCCGGCGAATTGCAGAAGAATCGCATCGTCATTATCGTCGCCCCTCATCATCATCGTCGTCGTCGTTTTCCCGTCGCTCATTAGCGGCGAATTCGCGACACTCTGCCGCGACGAGACGCGCGTCTCTCTCTCACGCTGATTTCATTCGGCCGCGGTGACGTGCGAATTCTCCGCGATGTTACGAATAACCGTGTTATAATCCGCGTAATGCGGTATAATCGATACGAAAGAGCGTAGTTTCCGACGAGAAACAACGGATTCACATGCGAGTTCCTCGCGGAAGAGGCGGCGGATCCCCGTTGTCGACCGGTCAAATAAACTGTCTCTGTGATTGAACTCTGGTGTTTCTCTGCATGTTTTTCCGTTACGATGCACCGAAGCGTCGCTTCGGGTGAAACACATCGGCGCTTCTCAATCTGGAGACATTAATTACAGTAATAGGCGCCGATAGCTTCCGCAAAAAAGAGACTCGCGTCGGCCGACGGAGTCGATGATTTGTGCACGGTCCGCGGTTTACCGGATTCGTCCTCCCCACTGGCTCTGGAGAGAACATCTCGTCGAGAGGAGCAGCGGCTACGACGAGATTAATAGTGGTAGTGATAGCGGCGATACAGTGGTAGTAGTAGAAGACTCGCGCGCTGGAAGAGACCATATTCCTCTCGCGAGTTTCACCGACTTACTTAGGAGCGCGCGCAGAGAAAAGCAGCGTCAGTCGGCGCAGGACTGATTTGCCGTGAGCGCAGGAGCGCGTTTCGTCGCCGTTCTCGTGATCGCGCGCGAAAGTTCATATTGCCGTCGAGCGACGAGACGAGACGCGGCTGCTCTTTCACTAGATCGAAAATGGGATACGACGTGTCCGCATCCGATCGGGACGCGAGTCTCACGCGGTAACCGAGAGGAAAAACGAGCGGAAGAGGGTGCGTTGAGGATCGCGAACAGGACAATTCTTCGATCGCGAAGGATTCCAATTCGTTGCATTTAACCCGGTGAAAGTGATACACACAGCTGATTGAAAGAGATCGCAGCACGCACTTGACATGATGAATTAAACTCATGAAGAGCAGTTCATCGGGTTAACTTCGGATTACCCGAGTGATTATAAACCAATTAAGAATGATCTATACAGATACAGTGCGAAGATAGAAAAATCGATAGATAGGGAAATCGACCGAAAGATAAGGAAAATCGCGAGATCGCTCGCACGTATTGACAATTTTCCGGTGTAATTCGGCAGTCCATATAGTTGGACGCATCGATTCCACGAGTTTGGCGACCAACGCTCGCTAGCCTATGGTTCTTGAGGAAATTCTGCATCTGTGCAACAGGAAGAACGCGATCTTCGTTATTCTGTGCGCCGCGGTGATCTACGTGCACCTGCTCGGCGTGGACGAGGAAGTAAAGTGTCGTGGACGAGGAGTGCGGTGTCGTGAGGACGAGGAGGCATCGAGGTTCCTGATCGCGCTGCAACTATGCGGAAGACGATCTCCGTGCTCGCGCTGATCGCATTCGCGTGTGACTTCTTCTCGCACGACGTTCTGGTCCACGGCGATCTCGCCGGAAAGCCGGAAGCTGCGGGACGAAGCGACGGTTATGAACATCATCAGGTGAGGAGCGCGACAAGAGTGGCTTTTTGCTCCGGCGATCACGAGCGAAGCTATGCGGGCGCTGGGAAATTCTCGGATGCCCCGAGTCGACGATAAATACAAATCACGCGCGTGCGTTTTGCTCGGAATCGCGGAATTGGAAAATATATCGTAAAAAAAAGAAAAATTGGCAGAGATTGATGTCTGAAAGAAAAAGTGCAAAAAAAAGAAAAAGAGAAAACAGGAAAAAAAATACAGAGAAAAAAGATTGAAAAACGGGAATAAGGATGGAAAAGCAAAGTGAGGACAAATTTCCAAATTTTTCTTCCAGAAATCGATCTCTGCTGAAGAAATTCGCGATAATTGACGTTGCCGTGTTTTTATCTCTAATTAACCACTATCGCAAGAATTTGTTAGTTATTCCGAGTTTCATTTCACGGCTGCTACGTGATAAGGTTAATGACCATATTAGTGAACCGAAAGCAGTTCCCCTCGGCTCTTTTAACCGGTCGTAATAATTCTTTCGTTGCGTGAAAACCGGTAGGTTGCAAAATACTATAACATTTCTACGAATATAACGCGAGCATATTCGTCACACGCGGTGCCTCCGAAAGATACTGGATCGGCCGCATGATCGTGCGCGGGGAACCGATATCCCGACCTCTCTTGCTTGCGAAATGATCGTGACGTTCGCGGGTGACAGGTCCAACCAAGTTACGCCGTAATTGCTTTCATCAGGCGTCATTAAACTCAAGTAGATTCAACTTGAGCGCAGGATATTAAGAATTTCTCTCGATTCAGCCTTCCTCAGTGTCGCGGCTAAGCCAAAATTCGGCGAAGCCGACACGTCTCTCCGCGGAGATGCGATTCGTCGCATCGTAGTCTTTTCATTAAGTTTTCAACCTAATTGCCCTGATTAAAATTCACTTCTCATCTCTCGCAAGCCGAAGTGAACTTGACATTGAAATTTCTCTCTCTCTCTCTCTCTCTCTTTCTCTCCACTCTCCATTTACTTCCATCGTTTATAATTCGGAATAACTGCGCAATTCTTGAACACCTCGGTGTACGCATTCCTGTGTTTTTTCTGACACCGTGTTGTTTCTGAACATATACACACAGGGTGTGTCGCAGTTGGCATATCGGCTGAAGCCGTTCTGTCGGAACGCTTTTCCTGTCGGAATTTTTCGTCGATGCGCCTGGCCGCGGGATCGACGCACCGCCGATGAGAAAACTCGTGCGACGACGTGGCGCGTAAACTACGAGAGAAAGAGAAAGCTGGTACCGCTCGCGGAAAGTTCAAGACTTTACGAATGTTTTGTTGCGTATTTCGTCCACGTTAATATCGTGAGCCACGAGAAAAACAGTTTCGCGCGAAAGCGAACGGACGACGAACGAAAAGAGAAAGAGAAAGAGAGAGAGAGAGAGAGAGAGAGAGAGAGAGAGAGAGAGAGAGAGAGAGAGTGCAAGGTAAGAATGATAACGGCCGTAGAAATAAAGAAAAAATACAGGACACCTATTGCCAAGCTAAATCCAGCAGCTTACAAGCAGCGATCCATATCACGACGAATAGCTATCAATGGTAATGAGGATGAAAAGTGAATTCGCGCGCTTCGGATGCGGTGAATTCTCGTTTGAGCGCGGCACGATCGAGTCGAGTTGCGGTTCACGTGGGAACAATCGCGGATAATTTCCCACGTGGGTCGCGAATACGCGGGAGAGAATCGTAGAAAATAGGATCGTGAAACGCGCGCGAGTGTGAGCGAGCGGGTGGAGAAGCGCGAGCGCAGGCGAGCGCGATCTTTTCGCGACGAGAAAGCGAGGAGAAAATCATCCGCGAAAGCACGGAACACCAGAGGGTTCTGCCGCGGCTTTGTTTTATTAATGAAGTTACGAAATGCCTTAGTAACGATAACAAGCCAATCGGCCACCGAATGTTCTTTACGAAACGCCGCGATGGTTCTTCGCTTCTACGTCGTTCGCGTGATTGTCCGATGCGCCGTGTTACTTTAACAACGTGTTACTACAGGTGCGTTCCAATATTCATTGAAAATCTATAGCATATGTAACATAAACTATATATTTTCAGTGCTGGCAGTGACTATCGGAACGCAGCCGAAGTATTTTTTAGTGCAACGAAAGCTCCTCCGTAGCCACGAAGTCGAATAATTATCAGGGAGAAGAAAATTGAAGGCCAACTTCGGCCACACAAAAGCGGCGATGCGGCAAAAACGGGAAGATCGACTCGAACCGCGAAGACTGCGCGATTCGCGAAATCGGTGAATTTCGCCTGCCACGAAAGAGACGACGCTGCTAGCGTAACTGAATTTTCTGTTGCTGACAATCAGATGAAAACTTGGCTACAAGGGCAGAAAGATTACCGTAGGAGATTTCTACTCGATCAAACGAGTTTTTAATAAGCTGAGTGCTCAAACGAATGCTTTCGCTCGCGGTAACAGAGATACGCCATTTTTCATCATCGAGTTTTTGTTCGTTTCCTATTTCGTTCGTTTCGGTTGTACAAATTGAGATTTCTCCCGTTTGCAACGGGATTCCCTCGTTTGTGCCTAGCAAATTTTACTATGCAAGAGTTCGTGAAATAACTGAAATGAGTACAAAATGAGAAAGGATAAAAGGAGTCGACGGGGAAAACTTGGACGGCGAATTAGGGATGGAATTGTGCGTTCACAAAGAAGAGAATGGAAAAAATCCTCGCGTCGAAGAATCGCTCGCTCGTCCGTTCGTTCTCACACACACGTGCGCGCGTCCGGTTTGCGAAAGTAAAAGCGAGAAATCGCCGAATCTCCTCGCCTTCAGCGCACCGTGCGTTGAGGAAGATCCGCCAGCGAATAATCAAGAGATAGCCGTGCGAGAGAAAGAAAGATCCGAGAGTGCTCGTAATGTATATTTCCGCGACGCGTATCTCGCGACCCGTGAAAATCCGCGCCGATGGACGCGAATTTTCTCGGCGGCAAGACATCGCAGGGGCACCGTGCGATTTACGCGAACATCCCGCGACAGCGTTCGCAGACTACGCGATCATCTCCGTACTTTCTATCGTCACGGTCGTCGGCCTCTCGCGATTATTATTCGCGAAGCGCACGCCTCGTTTAACAGCGATTCGCCGCGTGACTTGTGACGAATCGGGATTTGCCGAAGTTTAAGCTTCATATCCTCGCGAACGATTTCAATAAGTGGCGAACGTCGCGTTTGATTTACCGCCGTAAGATCCGTGGAGTAACGGATTCATTAATTTCATGAACATAAGCATGAAGTATCGCTTGCGTAATTGATCGAGCACATTGTACCATAATATAAGAAATATTGATCTTACATAAATCTCTTATCTGTCTTACATAAATATTATTCCATAAAGTGACTTATGCCATGAAAATTAATAAGATTACGTTTAATTACATGCATCATACATGTATAATTATAATTATTACGCGACTACAGGAAAAATAATTTGTTTTGTTTTGATGTAACAAAATGTAAATTATATTGGAACATATTTTTATATAAATGACGGAGGAATATTATATCGTGCTGCATAATGTAAAAAATATTTTATATAAAAATATATCTTTCAGTAAAATATGCTTTTCCGTCTATATCGACGATAATGTCTTCGTAAATATAAAAGCGAATTACCGGTTTCGAAGATCATGATACACATTTACACAGTGCACACATCGCTTACAAGAGTAAACTAAACGCAGCTGATTCTTCCAGAAGGACCCGCACGGCCAGCTCGATGATGCTGAAGTGCCACGAAGAGCCGCGGAGGATCGAGCGGACGAAAGAGGGTCAAATGAGCCTGTAGGGAAATGGAGGAGCAACGGTGAGGCACTCGAGCCCAAGTGGCGCGACGGTGACTCCGTCCCTCTGCTACCCTTCTCTCACTACCGGTCGTACTCGAGGGACGACGAAGTTGACGACGTCGAACAGGAGGACTTGCCTGAGGCGGCGCGTCGACCGTTCAAGTATCGCTACACCGTCAACCAGAATCGTCCCCAGGGCAGACGACTTCCGCTTCCGGATGACGATTACGAGCCGATGTACCACGGTCGCGACTACAACCCTAATGAGGACTACTCTCGCATTAGACGTCGTCCGCCGAAGAACCCGCACGATCCGACACTCTTTTACGAGGAGACGATCAAGAACATGGCGAGCAATGATGGGAAACGCGGCCGTAACATCGTCGGCGACTTGTCTAAGGACGACGAGAAGGAAGTCACCTCAGCGAGGTACCGTGAGGCTTTCCAAGCTCGTCCGAACGAATACGAACAAGAATTCAACGACGAGGAGTACCTGAGACCTCGGCCAAGAAAGAGGCGGCCGCCGCAGAACTACGAGTTCGCTCTTGCGAACGAGGCGTCTTCCGAGGTGAACGAAGAGGCCACAGGTACTACGCGACCTCCATCGCAGTTGAAGAACACTGAAGATCAGCCGATTACGCAACCGTCGGACAACGTACGTCGCTCGGAGAATGCACTCCAGCTCAAGTCGCTGCTGAAGATGCAGCAAGAAGAGGGTTCCAGCCTATCGGAGATCCTCCAGCGCAGGAATCTGACTCTGAACGACCTGCTGAAGGGCAAGGTCGACGTGATTAATGCCCTGAAGTCGAGGATCGGTGAGGAGTCCGACGAGTACATCGAGGAAATGTCGAGGGTGATGTCCAACTCGCTGATAAAATTAGCCGCCACGGTGTCGCCGCCCTGGAGATCCACACAGGCGTCCATGTCGACGTCCGAAGCTACTATGACGAAGTCTGCAACTTCAAGTATCTCGAATGACTCGGTAATCAGAGTAACGGTTATCACAGATAACATATCGATGAAGAATTACGACGAAATGTCTTTGAATGAAACGAGGAGTCGTGCGACGGAAGAGGAATCGCAGGGCGTTGAGAAGGTGACGCAACGTCAATATGCACACGACTCTTCGTGGCCGAAGGCAACCATTCCTCCAAGCATCTCAATCACTACATCAACGCCGTTGCCTACGATTAACTCCATGGAATATTACCTGAATGACGACGGGAACGTGGAACCGACGAGTGATCGTGGCACGAGGCTTGAGAACCTCGACGAGGATGAGATTATGGAGTTCTCGGATTTCACGGATTTCAAGAAAGCGAAGAGCCCGATGACACCAACCTGGCCGAGTTCGTCGAACGAGGAAAACGCATCACAACAGTCGTCAGCGACAGGAGTCGGAAAAGCCCGCAATGTTGAGTCCACCTTGAGTATCGAGCAAATCCTCAATCCCACGGAGCAGCACATCGAGTTGACGAAGGATTGTGGCGATCAAGACGACGACACTGACGACAAAGAGGTGAATCGAGATGCCGTTCAAACGATTCCTATGAGCGAGTCTTTCGCGGAGGACTATAACGCGTTCCTCGAGGCAGAGTATCAAAATGACGCTGCGATCGATTTCGGTGAAAACGACGGCAGACGAAACACAGTGAAAGCTGATGGTGATGCGAACAAGAGCACTGCGAGTCCGGAACCGGAGAAGAAACAAGTCGTGAGTTCGACTAGTGAGAAGAGTGAGTCACATGACAAAGACTACTCGAGCGAACGGCGTGCGAATCAATTGGAAAAGAGCGACGATCGCATGATACAGAATCACCAAGGCGCGATCTCGAACAACAGGCGCTACGAGGAGGTCGTCTCTGAGATCGAGCCGGAGGCACGAGCAGAGATCTTCGAGCTGTTTGCTTCAGGATCTGCTGGCAAGCGGCTGGAACGACTCCTCAAGTCGCGGAACATGAGCATAGAGGAACTGATTGCGCTGCGTCAGCGAGGTTCCAGTAGAGTTCACCTAACGGAGGTGTCGCGATTGCGAGTACCTAAACCGAAGAATTTTCAGACCTCGAGCACCGACGACGGGGAGATTGTCATATCGCTGTCGCCGACGAGCGGCCCCAACGAGCAGAGTCTCAGCCTTGCGGAAACCATGAAGGAAATAGACGCAAACAGGAAAAACGCGGAGGTTTCGACGAGTAGAATAAAGCAGGACATCGTGAGCTATCTGCACGACCCACTCCTCGATAAGGATGCGGCAAATACGTCGATGTCGAGATTGCTAGATCTTGTGGAACGTGACAAGAATGCGTCGAGGAAGGCAACGTTCGCGGGCGAGAAGCAGGCGAGGAATATCGATGAATACGGCAACCTGGAGGATTCTCGTCGAACGGTGCAGATTGTCGATCTGTTAACCACCTTCGGTACCATGCCCTTCACGAAGGAAATACGACAGTTCAAGCCTGAAGTTGTTAGTGACGAAGAGCGTATATCGGAGGTGAGACCTACCACGAGCCACGATCATGCGAATATAGTACTGATCAACAAGAAAGAAGAGAGAATCGTCCGGTCGAACGACACTGCGAACGAATTTCGCGCTGGATACGTCGAGGAGATTACAAGAGAGGAAAATCCGGACACGGTTGACATCAGGACTGTTTACGATGATGAGATAGGTAATAGTATGAACGACAGGAGCGTCGTTGTTGGCGAGGAAAAGAAGACTCTATCGAAGATGAAGCCGAGCATAATCGCGAGCGGTGCGATTCTAGGAGTGACGATCGTTGTGTTCCTGGCGATCTTCATCGTCTGCCGGATACGACAGAAGCAGAAGTATACCTACCGAAACACCTTCTCGCGAGCAGTATTTCAGGGCCCAATGTTAGCTGCGAGAAAGCTCTCTAACTCCAGTAGTCTCAGCACTGTGATGGTCAACGTCGTGGCTACGTCGACGACTAAGAGGCCGACAGAGCGGATGGAGACACAGGAGGCCGCGGAGGAGTTCGATGGCATGGACAGGAGCGATATGGACAACGACTCGTTGGATGCGAACGACAGTTGGGAGACGATACCGGATTACGCAAAGTGACACTTTGGTTCGATACGTACTTGTATCGAATTTACGTGATTTTAAATCTATGATTATAGGTACGTCATGAAATGCTGGCAGAACAAACTACTGCATTCCCGATGTATAAAAGAGATAGGCTATATTTATTTATATAAATATATATATGTGTATGTTTATATTATAAGCGCTGTATTTTATATAAAATTATAAATTTTATACTCTTGAGATAGTTTCGTGATTGTCTAGTTTTATTTGGACAATTTAACGATTTGTGATTACTCACCAATATCTCTCGTAAGTGAAGACATCCCTGAGTACCGCAGAAACGGCATTGTTGTTGGTTTGAAACACTCTGCTGAAGTAAGAATATTGCCTCGCGATGTTCCGGCATTGTTTCAACGCAGCCTCTGCACAAATACAATAAATTTATTAGTACGAAAGTCACAGCTTCATTCCTGCGTGTTTGATTCGATGGAATGCTAGCGAATGGAACTGAATTAAATACCATTACTTTCAGATTCAGATTCAAGCTAACGATCATCTTTCGCTCATGTACCTGTAAAATGATGCACGAACAAGCAAGTACAAATTCGTCTCTTTGAGTTAAAAAAGAATGAAGTAAAATTCACTGATGATCCTTTTGCTTACCTAGTGTAGGGCTGCCTTTAAGTTCGATCATGTCAGTAGCCTTCATATATAAAACTGTAGTGTAACTGGTGGGAAGCATGTCCAAGTAAGGTTTCCACTTGGAGTTCTCCTTATGCCTCTCTATAAGGAGTGCTATTGCTAATGCCACCTGTGGCATATGCTGCACCAATGGGTCATTCTGCAGAATGACCAACTCTGGAGCAGCATTGTATGTGCTGAAGATAAGTGCTCTTGGTATCTCTAAGATAAGTTGGTTCTCCGTAAAGTCAGCTTCTGCCTTGAGTCCCAAATCATAACCTGGGAACTCAGCAATGCTCACACCATCCACACGTGCTCCGTTCTCCGTGAGCCAGTTCATGAAATGGCCAATCCCCTGGGATCGTTCGGATGATTCCGTCTTCATTTCCTCCAGACGTCTAACCTTCAGCAGAACTTCCGATATATCCAAGTAGTTGTTCCATAATTGTGTCACGTATGCTAGATTACTGCTTACTGTAAACACAATGAAAGAAACACAGTATGTTGGAATAAATAATTCTCACAAACAAAGAATAGATCTTATCGGAGAATAGTCAAGACATGCTGCAGAATATATCAAATCCTTGACACACATTCCTCCTGTTATTTCAGTACCCTAGACAGTACTTCGAAATCTTAAGAGACTTTTTGAAAGCGTTTAAAAGTTCTTAGACGTTTCTAAGTTATTCACAAGTTTGTACCGTCTAGATTCTATTTCTAAAATGGACTCAGGAATCTTATCAATCACTCGTCCCTCATCAACATTGCTAAATATCGTTCGTTTCTAACACATCAGACAGAGTTCCGCGAGGAGGTGCGAGGTTTTTCGAGCTGCATGGTGAAAGCACACAATGTAGAAAGAAATCTGAAGGTACTCACGATGAAAGAGTTTCTCGCACAGGGCATTGAGCTCGTTTCTCTTCGCCGCGGATACGTGCTTCTGTTGCGTTGTGCCGTGTTGTTTACCTTTGGACGATGCATGAGCCTTCTTCCTGCCCATTTTTGTCTACTATCTCACGGCGCTCTCGTGGCTCGCCTTCGCATTCAGATGCATTATAATGCGTAACGCGCGCCTACGTTCGGCAAGAATAAACACCGCTTTTCACCGCAACGAAAATAGCACACACAGAGGCCGGCCGTCGTTGGGAAGCGGGAGACATAACCTTAAAACCGCTGGCGAGCCAAGGTGGCCTATATCGCGCGTATTCGTACATCGCAGACTCGTCAGCCTTCTGCCGCCCGTACCTTATTGATTTTCAATTTCAGTCAGGGGTCACCTACTTTCGCGATTACGTCCAACTTTGCTGCTGGATCATATTCAATCATTCTTTTTCTCATCATCATATCCATATTCTCTCTTTGTGCGAAATTGAAATTTGTCCGATATGAATTTCAAACCTTTGAGAATTAGTCATTATGTAAAAAAAAAAAATGTTTGATGATAAGATATTCATCTGGATGATAATTATATATTACAATATATAATAGAATTGTTAAAAAATGTTCTTACCTTCACAAATATATTTAACTTCCGTTGTATTACACTCGATCATTCTCTTTCTTTTTCCGAATTATACTTGTTTCATGGACAACTTGGAATCTAAGCTCTGCGAAGTTTGACATCTTCGTGAGCTAGTACGTTTGGTCAAAAAAATTCATAACGATGCAACAATATGGCTTAATTAAATGTACAGGTATATACGAGGCAGATCACTCATTCGGTTTTGTAATTTCGTAAAATGCTTTTTGCATTTTTCCCACGTTATTTAGTCTCATACAACATGTGTTTTGCTACTGTAAAGAAGAATCATAAATATCGTCGATCTTAGTTTCATATATATTGCGATTTAAGCATTTCATTCATGCATTTGTGAGTTATATAATTTAGGTACACAGTTATACAGTTTGCAAATTTATATCAAATTAAATAATAATTAAATTAAATAATAATATTGCAACAGTCTCTTTTTGTATGACTTAAAGTTATATTAAGAATAATGTATGTAATATCAAGAACATGTAAAAGATAATTCTTGAACGTCATTAACTTTATATATATAATATATAATTTAAAAATATATTTAATCATAATGTAACATAGAAATAATTAGAAACGTATAAACGTTTGCTCATTGGAAATATAAATTGTACATTTTTTTGAATTGTTAATTCCTCTAAAAATTGACCAAAGATATGGTTAATATTTATAACCATAACTATAACTGCAACCATGAAACAATTGAATTTAATCTTATATAATATTCACTACAATATTCGCAAATTATAATAATGTAAATTGCATATAATGAAACAAAATGAATGATAAAATAACAATCACACAAATTTTTGTGCTGCAAAGCAAATTATAAATTGATCGCACAAACTGTTTATATCTCACGTAAAAATGATATTATCATTGAATATGTTAAAATGTATTTATTATAGAATGCAGAGAAAAAGATTGCTATGCAGAAAACACGTGGTTGTTTATGCGCATAAATCAACCTATACAAATAAATTGTGATAAATGTTATTTAACGACGACACTTTAATGCATTCAAATTGCATGTTGTTTAAAACGACTCGACAATTCGGCGTGTTTTTGATGTTCCTTCCTTACAGTATTATTTGTATAAAATATACGTCTTTATTATATTCTAACATTAATTCTAATATACTAATTACAAAAGAAGAGATAACGGCAGGAACAGAGAAGTGATGAAATTAGTTGTGCTTTGTTAAAAGAAATATAGTCATTATTGAAAACTTATAGTTATTACGCAGTTTTGTACTCAGTACATATCAATCAATGAACCTTTGTAACAATTATCTAATTATGCATTGTGCAACCAAGTAATAAGTATATTACACATTCTACAAATTTAACCCCAAAAATGTCGTAGTTTTAAGACCTTTGCAGCGAAAACTCTCGTATTTTAAATTAGATACAGATACAGTCACAATATCAATATGTATATATCATTCTTTTTTTACATTCTAATTTCTCTCTATATAGAACCTTATTATAAATTCGATACTTTCTGCTACTCCAACAGAAACTCTATGTCACATATACTATAAAATAATAAGCACAATTTTCCTCTCTTGATTCTCGATATTCTCTATTTTGCAGGTATTTTTCCAAAGAAATATCCAACGCGTTTAACGAGTAACCGAGATAGCGAGAATCTGATATTCAAATATTTACATATTTGCTACTTAATCTTATTATATACGTTGGATTACTTTTAAAACAGGTACACATCATAATAGCCTCGATAAAATACAAATGTGTGTGTATTTCTCTTTTGTTTTCTCTTATTGTGAGAGAATTGAATTGTGGTGTACAAATAGAATTTTCTGCTATTAAATTAGTGGCCACAGGAGAATATCAAGCTATTGTACCATTCAGTCAGATAAAATGTGACACACACACACACTCACACACACACACATATATATGTATATATATGTGGCCCTATACTCATAATAAAAATAGTAAATATGGATATACATGTATATATATATATATATATATTTAGTCATTATATGGTGTGTACCTGTCTATTGTAAAGGGTTACGCTTAAAAAATGTCTAACTTTCATGATGTACATGAATATATAAATTATTTTTACTGCCCAAGAGAGTCATAAGTTGGAGTATATTTGCAGACGTTATATAGAATATAGTCGATCTTACAAAAATTTCTATTCTTAATGTTAATTTTTTATCTTTTTGCCTTGTCTGAGTTATATCACTCGGAGCACTCTTATTGTGTTGTTGTATCTGAAATGCTTTGTCGCCATGTAGCATGAAAAGGAATCTTTAAGATTTTAACTCTTGTTTTCGGTAATGCAGTTAAAAGAAGTTTCTGTAATTGGGGCAACGGTAAGATGTCGACCTGTGGACTCGTCAGATGCGGTTGTTGCTTATCGTCACCTATAATATTAATAAGTGGTATGTTATTACTCGAGTATAACTGTTCAAGTTTTAGAAATATAAATCAAGGATCAATGATAAAAACCGTATAACAAAATTAGTAAATATATATCTGTAATAGATAAATTGCACAATCTATCATTTGTTCGATAATAATCTTTATTTATACAATATTTATTTCCTATTATAGTTCATATTTGCTCAGTTATCTCACTGATAGAAATAATATAAACATGATCAATAATATAAACAATTACAATAATACAAACAAATATATATCTGTAATAGATAAATTGCACAATCTATCATTTGTTCGACAATAATCTTTATTTATACAATATTTATTTCCTATTATAGTTCATATTTGCTCAGTTACCTCACTGATAGAAATAATATAAACATGATCAATAATAATTGAAGTGTGAAACGTACCTCTTTGGTTTTCGTTCTCATCTTCCGCATCGTCAATCAGTTTTAAGCAAGGAACCGGTTTTAGAACAGGTATGGAATCACCAGTTACTTGTTTGCTCATAAGATTACATTGGTCGACGAATAGTTCTGTGACTCTGAGTAATTCGAGCGTGACGCCCCATACGAAGTGAGTCAGATTATTCGACAATTCGGTCACTCCCCCAAGAACCATATTATTTGATGTTGCCGACTGCGATATATAAGTAGGTATGATCAATAACCTTTTGATGTTTTTGCAATTGGCGAGACACTTATCGAAACCGTTCTTCACGTCGAAATTGACAAGCTCCATCTGATTTAGACTTTCCAATTTCGATACGCCTTCAAGTATATCGAATGTACAACAAGATCCTTGACCTTTTTCAAGTCTGAGGCGTTCCAGTTTATTTAATTTTATTAGAACAGTCGTTCCAAATTTGTCCGGGAAATCAGAACATTCGCCTAGTTCTAGCGCTTCCAGGTTTATCAATGCTTGTATAACGTCAATTTTCTTTTTCCCGAGGTCTTTGACCGATGTCAGACTCTGTAAAAGTAACGAGAAAATGTTACAAACGTAATTAACACATTGAGCGCCGGCCCTGCGAAAATGCGGGATTTCGAGTCTGTCGCTTGAGCGCCGGCCCCGCGAAAACGCGGGATTCTGAGTCTATCGCTTGTACTTGTTCCTACACCTCGCACACCAAAATTTGATCACCCCCAGAGACTTTCGGGTAATATGAAAAAACATAAAGTTACCAGAATTGTTGGATCAGGGAAAACAAACCGATATGTACGACGTCCGTATAAAGTTTGCTCTGCTAGTAAAAAAAGAAGCGAGAGTAGCTTTATGTGTGCTGAATGCTTAGTACCCTTGCATCTTGACCAATGTTTCGAGAAATACCATACTTGCCTTAAATATTAATATTTTTGTTTTCTGTTTATGTTATATATATGTAATAATCCACCATGAGATAAAAAACTGTATTTTTTTCTATAATTATAAATTAAAAATTTCGATTTTGTTTCTATTTTTCATTTCCGTTAAATTGTATATGACGAATATGCAATTAAAATGTATTATTTTACGAAAATGTATAATGTTTTAAATATTTTTTTTTGGCTACTCATTGATCAGAAACAGCGAATGAGGCCGGCGTTTGGGCTTTAAGTGGCCGATACGTTGCCGGCGCTCAGGCTTTAAATGTCTCTTAGGTCGCCGGCGCTCAATGTATTAATAGAGAATCTTGAGTAAAATAAAAAATAGATAACAAAAAAAAAAAAAAAAAAAAAAAAGTCCCTTACCAACTGCGTCAATTGCGTTAATTCTTGTAAAGGAGTAAGATCTTGTTGCAATGACATGCCACTAATTGCTTTAAGTCTGAGTTCTTGACATCGTTTCAGGTTGCCGACTGATTCTAGAGTAAGCGAATCACATTTAATCGACATCGCACTTAGCACCTCTAATTGCGGACAGCTTTTGATAACTTCTTCCACTACCATCACTGGACATCGACAGAGTTCCAATTTTAATAAGCTAGTTACTCGTGGTATGACCAACAGAAACTTTTTCCATATCCCATCGGATTCTCCAGATACCAGCATCTTTCTAAGATCCAAATGTTGTGTGCCCCGTCTTTGTAACGTATCGGCTAACCCATCCCAATCTGTCACCTGACTATTCTTCATTCGTACTGTTTTCCAAAGAGACGGGTGGGCTGCAAGATCGCGCCACATTTTACAAACACGAGCTGCGCGTAACAGCTCTTGGACCTTTAGATATTGAAAAATACGGAGAAGTGCATGATAGCCGGCGCAGACAGAACCCATGAAATTTTGTTGTTGCTCGATTTCTTGTTGGTTTTGTTTCCTTCTGTAAATATTTGAAGATTGTATATTTTAATAAGAGTTGTGCTCAGTTTCTCTCGAAATTATTATTATATTTACGATAACGTTCTTATCAATATTGCCTATTGTTTTGAGAAGCAGAATTTAATATTCGATTACTCGAACTCTTACTCGAGAAGAATCGAATTTATAAAATACAAATACCACAAAAATATAAATTCGAGAAGTTAATTGTTAATCGACAATATTCGTTTTTTACGAAGAAAATGAGAGATTTTAAAAGCAAACAAATGAATATAGAAGTGGATATAGGTTTAGGGGATGAGGAGAGGAATTTTATGGGAAAACGCACTAACAGGTTTTTGTGTTTCAGCTCGCACATGTCATTATATCTGCAAATATAAAAAGTAAAAATGAATTAGATTTTTCCATTGAAGCACTTATCAATTATGTAACTTGTATTTGTAGCATGAATGTAAAACACATTATGACTATAACACGAGATATGTGCATTTTTTTAAATATTTTATTTAAATTATCGATTTCAGAAAACCTGAAATTTCATAAGTTACCTTGATACTACAATTACAAGATACTTGGACACTTGAATATTTGAAAGAAGTAATAATTAATGTGCACGTATTACTTATTTTTCATATTCGTTGAGAATTTGGCCGCATTTCTAAGAAGCTAAGGCAGTGTGCTTCTATCACGAGATAAAATCAAATTCATTTTTTACAATTGATTTTTATATTTTCACATATAATAAGCATGAGTATATATTGCGTTTATAAGTGCTCATATACAACTGCTTATGTATAATTATTTTTGCATGACTGAAACATAAAATCAATACGAGGATACCTTCTTGTCGTCGCATAATGTAAGATCTATTTCAATATACTTAAGTTTTGTATGGTAACAAAAAAACCAAAGGATACATATAAAATTACATTCTCTCTTTTCTACAAATCTTAAATATCGATTGAATATCGAAGAAAGCGTGGATTATACGAAACGAATATTTATAAACTTTGCAAATACAATATGTACAAAGCAACTGCCAAAACCTCAACAGAGTTGCCGTAACTCAATAAAAAAATCACTTGGATAAAACAAGGGAGAAAATAAGAGTTGCGCCTATGTGTTTCCGAGAGCGTTACTTACATGCGACTCTGAAATGTTATTGTACTCGCATTACTCAACAACGACTGTTGGAAATGTGTGTCATTCGTTTCCGTGCTCGTAGCTTCAAGAGCGTTCGGTGTGCTTGCTATATGCACCGGCGTTACGGGTTCATTCTCGGGCGATTTACAACTCGCATGCACACTTTCATTCTCTGGCGTGTGATCTACGATGGCAGTGGTGGACTCATTGTCTGATGTACTGTCGATCAATCTGTCTACTTCATCCTTGGCAGTGTCTTTATTTTCGAGCGCTTCGTTCGTCTCATCGGCGTCGATGGCAGACGCGAGATCCGCTAAACGCATCTCCGCATCGTCTCTCGTGCTTATCGTCTCTTTATCGGGTGTGATGTTCGTTTTCTCGAATTCGACCGTAGGTTCGAGCTCGGTGTCCGGATGTTTGGCTGTTTGAAGTGCGCGCAATTTCGCGACTGAATTATCCACCGTATTCGAGATATCGATAAGCGAGCCGTCTTGAAGAGTCGGCGGCTTATCGCCAATCATATCCGGCTTCACAGTGATAGCCGGTTGGACCGCCATCGCGTTATTCTTCGGTACCACAATGTACCTTTTGCCGCCCATCACCGCGATATTCTGAGCCGGCTTCGGCACAGTGCCATCATGACTCTGCAGGAAATCATTCTCTGTCTGAGGGAACCACCCGATATCTTTTTTGTCTACGCCTGAGGGTAAGTTCGACGTTGCAGACGGTACTTTGGCGATTCTCGAAGGACTCCTCGTTTGCGCATCCGTACCGTCGGATTTTGGTATTCTTTGTAATTTCGGAGGGATCAAATTAGCCGGATGCTTCGGTTTCGCATTCTGCACACCTAACATACTAATTGGGATCAACGGAGGTGGTGTCAAAGATGGATTGTTTGACGTGTGAGATTCTTTAGTGTCCTGCTGACAATTCTACAACACACATTAAATTTCACATAAGTATCATAAATCTCATAAATTGAAGATATCGTCGTTTAAATATCTGCCTATAACTAACTAGTTGTAATCTCTCACATTTTCAATATACAAACGTGTGTATATATATATATATTCTTACGTTCTTGATCCTCATCTGAATTATATAAATATAATTTTAACATTACAAAAATTTATTTCTATGAAAACCTACCTAGCAAAAAGAAAAGCACCAAACAAACTTGATGTCTCGTTAAAATAATGAAATTCCTTTCCTTGATAACATATTGCACTTCTTCAAATCATGAAATCAATGTGGTTTAATAAAAATTGGGAAGAGAATTTCATGGTTTCTCTTCCGAATCTGTGTACCACTATATACTTCTGACATGTAGGAAAGGATCAGGAAATCGGCATATGTCGCGGAATCAGATTTATCTTCGTGTCACATTTTGAAGACTAATCTGATATGTGGTATATTTGATGTCCAAAAAATTCAAGCAACCTCCTTCCCTCACTTCCATCATAAATTTCAACCTTTCATGTGAATTGAAAGTGTTAATAAACGAAACATGAAGACGGAGCCGCCAAAGCTATGTCATCAATATATCCTATATAAAAAGGAGGACTAAAGGAAATTTTTCTTAACGCTTCTTTCTTCAAATCACATATTACCGCATAAGTTCGCAAATGGTGAGGGCCAAATACAGGGCCGAATCTTTTTTCTGCATTGGACAAGTTTTTATGGAGATAAATTTTTGTAATGTTAAAGTCATACTTATATTGTATGCAGGCTTATATTAGCCATTTTAGATATTCTGATTGTATTTGAAAGAGCCTTGAGGTATCTTTTTTATTATAATATTATGTATCTAACAACTCCAACTGATAAATTTTTAAAAAGAATACGACATTTTGAATACTTGATACATTTAAGAACTCGTTCTCGAAGTCCCTCAAATTGTAGTACAATATATAACACACGTACCTTGCAGATGTATTCATCACTGCCTGCAAAATCCACGCCTTCAACACATTCAGGATGATATAAACAGAGACAGACACGACACTGCAAACTCGGTATCAATCCCATACTTGTCGAACATCTTATGCTGCACGGTTCTTGTACTTTCGGTCTGTAAGATGTGCGTTTCGATAGGGGAAAAGGATTTAGGAGAAAAAAAGATTTTCATTAAGGAATGTACGAAATAGGATTGAAGGAACAAATTACGAAACTTATAGATGGAATAAATTCTCTTCCTAAATATTAAGTCCTATGTAATTTAAAGTTGAACATACTCATGTATAATTGCAATGAAGTTCACAAATACGTATAAATCTTGCACTTTAGATAAAATAATGAAAAGTTTTGCGCATTTTGATTTAGTCATATACAGGGTGTCTCAGAACTTTGGAACACGGGCTCCGTAGGGACATAGAGCTAAGTGAGAAGAACAAAAAAGTCCTGTACCATAATGTGAAAATCGTAATAGTTTTTTTTAGTAATAACCGCGTAAAGTTTGGCGTTTTCCACGCCCATCGCGACCTATAGACGCTCCGCGGCAAGCTGTGTGCGTAAGGGCTGAGCGATAACGCGTCTCACGCTGACTGTCACGATGACGTCTTAGCGCTTTGACGTCGCGCGACGGTCAGCGCGAGCTGCCGCGCTGGGCGTGGAAAACGCCTAACTTTGCGCTGTTATAATTAAAAAACTATTATGATTTTCACATTATGGCAGAGGACTTTTTTGTTCCTCTCACTTAGCTCTATATCCCTACGGAGTCCGTGTCCCAAAGTTCTGAGACACCCTGTATAATTCTATATATAGATTCTCGTAAAAAGTCCTTTATATTATGTAATAAAATTATATTGTTTAAATGTTATTTAAATATTATAACATTTAAACATCTAATTTTTTTCTTATTTCTTTTATATACATTGAAAAATATATTCTTGCCTCCTCATTTACATTTACTTTATCTTTCTGATGAGATAGGATCAGTAGATCGTTATGTTCGAGATAGAATCAATAGATCAAACATAACACGTTGTATACTTTGCAATAGAAATATCGCAGATCTGAGATCGAATAATCAAAGTACTCACGTTAATACTCTTTTGGATTTAACGGCGGTCACCTTTTCCACAGCTGCTTGTTGATTTCGTCTTGTACTTGTCGCACCACGTTGAGGTGGTAACATATCGGTTTCCTCAACTGCTGGTTTTGTTTCTGGTGGTTTCATCTCTGCAAATATAAATTAGTCAAAATCCTACATAGAATAAACAATATAAAATATAGTATATTATAATATACAGAATGTCTCGAGAATTGTAATATAACTGAAAAGGTGATTCCTAAATAAAATATATAAAATAGTTTTATAAAAAAATAAAATGTATCAATATAACAATTATTTTATATTTTTTCTATAATATAAAATATATAAGATATAATAAACAATAAATCAAGTTATCAAATTAAATGCAAAATTAATTTTGAATTATATTGAATTTAATTGTAATTATTAATTTTAATTATAGTTATTTCAATTATTGAATTTCATATAAGAATATTAGAACGTACTTATTTGAGGTGTTTTCTTTGCTGCCCCTTTCGTTTTATATCCTGGAGATGTTGCTGCTTTTGTGGCTGACTTGGCAGCAGTTTTTGCAAACACTGGCGCAGGTGCAGGTGCTGGTGTTGATGCAGGTGTAGTTACAGGAGCAGGAGTAGGAGCAGGAGCAGGAGAAGGAGCAGAAGCGGGAGCAGGAGCAGGAGCAGGAGGTTCCTGTACTGGTGGTTTTTTCACTGGTCCCTTTTTCTTACCAAAATATTTCCTTCCTCCTGAACCGAACCCAGATCCCTGCAATATCCAATATAAGTATTGAGTCTCCAGATAAATTAGATTAATATGTATTCAATTCTCTGTAACACAATGTAACTTTAAAGTTACATAAGGTTTTTTATTTATTTATTTAGCTAAACTAATGTTGCTAGAACTTCATTATTTTTCCCCTCAAGGGGAAACTAGGATATATATGATTCGTTCTATAGGCTAAAATTGCAAAACTTCAATTGAAAAGAATAAATTTATATTCATACCTATGTATATTTTCTAAATCTCATTTTCATTTGTTTACTATTGTATAACCGTTACGACTTATAAAGCAATAGTGATTCAACAGTCTGTTTACAACAGTTATTTGTCTGTTTTTCATATCTAAGCATAATTAAAAAATAAAATAATCCCAACTCAATTAAAATGTAACTATTAATTTATATTACGATTATTGTTTATTATTGTCCTTTTATATAATTTTTCTTAAAAAACAAGATTGATTTATAAAGAACCAAATAACCATATTTTGTATATAATCCGAATATAAATAGCTAAAACCATACCCGCCATTTCTTTGCATCTCTAATGATCTCCTTCTCTGGATCATCAAGCCCAATTGGTTCTTTGAAGAATGTAAAATTTTCAATTGACAACTCCTTGGAGTGAACTGTAAGAAACATTAAAATTAGTCTTGATATTTTAATATGTGTGTGTGTGTGTGTGTGTAAAAATATCAAAACTAACATATGCATATATAAATTGTGCGATAACGTCTATTTCTATTCATAAAATGTATTACTTACGAGATTCTGCAACCTCCCTGAAACTTCGGACTTTTTTTCCCTTTGGTGTATAATAATATATATCCGCCATTCTCTTAAGAGCAGAATCGCTGCTTGCCCTAAATACCAATTCACGTTTCCAACCATATTTAAATGGCTCTTTGTACAGTGGATTTGACATATCGATAACAGCCTTTTGTTTAGTGGTATGATGTGGACTATTACTGCGTGAAATGAAACCACGCCCAACTTTCACTTTTGGTGATATTGTAGATGGACTACTTGTAAGAGATGAATTTGCCGACTTAATGGAGATTATTTCTGTCTTGCTTGGTTCAGTTTCCGAATCTATGCTATTTGGTACATCGATAGAATCTGTTTCAGACTTGTCAGACTCTTTTTCCTTTTTGATCTTGCCTAAATTTAGATGATGCTCTGCACCATAATTATCCCTGTCCTTAGCTCTGTTTAGTGTTTTGCCTAAATTGTCTGTGGCATAAATAAAGGCTTTCATATCATCAAGATCATGGTCGTCCTCTTTCTTTTCTATACTTTCATATTTCCTCTTTGAATATCTTGTACGTTTCACTTGTTGGGCTTCTGCTATTTCTGCTTCAGCTGTAATGAACAATATTAATAAGTTTATGAATTTTCAATATTTTTAGTGTGAAAATAAAAATATCCAACATGTAGATAATCATGTAAAATAAATAAAATAATTATATAAAGAATAAAATACAAATTATATAAAATTCTAATCTCTCTTAACACAAAGTGATTCTACTTATTATATATTAATACATGCTACATCATGTCATTTGTATATACCTTAAATTGTGTTGTTCTCTGTTCATGCAGTTAAATATTTTTATCATGAAACGTCATAAAATTTCTTATGTTATTAATTTATGCTCAACATGTATAATCCATAATTATATAAAAAATATGTAATCAATATAATATATAAATAGAAATTTATATAAAACCACAAATTTACCTTGCATATTTCACTGTCATCTATTACATCATCTATTATATATATTTAAATATATTAACATGACAGTTTATGTTATTTGATATTATTAAGAAATTTTATAGTATAAAAAAGAACATAGCTCTAAATCAGTTTCCAAAGAATTTGTTTATTACCTTCGCAAGGTTATGAACACAATGTTTCTAAAATTGAATCATCCTTTAAATAAATCATCTTTTAGAATACATACTTTTCATTAGTTTAATTATTTATAACAATTACCATTTATAATGATTGTTATTTGTAAAGCTTAATGATTATTACATATACAATAGTAAAAGAAGTTACTGTGGAATATATTGTACAAAAGCTTTTAGAAGTTATCAACTCATTCTCATAACACAATATAAAATTTACCTTAACATTTACATATAAATGTATAATGTTTCTATATTGAGTATTGAGTTGAGTATGTTTTTTAATATTTTATATGATAAAAAATGGTATATATATACATTATGTTTTCAATATACATACTTAATATATGTCAGGCTATAAATTTTACTTTTGTCCCGAACTAAATTTATCATAAAATTTCTTTATATTATTAATCTATGCTTAAACTTTATGTATAACATATAATTCCAGGAATTTTGAAGATACGTAAGCTACATAGTGTGAATGAAAAATTATAGAAAAATAATGACCAATTTTCTGGCTGGGAACATGCTAGTAATTGCAGTTACCTCCCGATAGCTACCAGAAAGTATAACAAAAAGCTAATAAGTAAATATTACCAATAAGTTTTTTCAGAATACTACTGCCTCGTATCTCGCTGAGAACCTGAAGGTCAAAGCCGTTAAATCCCGCCGACTCATCGGAGCTGGTTTCATCCACATCTACGAGTTTACGTTTATGCAACCTCGTCTCCATTATTTCTGCATCGCTCTCCAATGTGCTATCGGAATTGGCCTTGAACTTCAACTGCTTCTTGCGCGAAGACGGCGTAGCAGGACGTTTCTTGAAGGAGCTATTGAAATCACCATTAACTTCTTGTGCGTCAGTGTTACCGCTTTCCGCCGATATTTTATCGGGTAAATGCTGCGTTTCGACTGGTATCGCTGCAGGTGTATCGCCTGGTAAGACGACGCTCTCGCCGCTGGCACTACCTACGCTTTCATTGAGGTTAGAATCCTCGCGCGGAACCTCGGCATTCCCGCCATTCACATTCGTGCTTTCCATTGCACGATCTGGTCAAAACAAGTGTTAATTACGTTCCGCGAACGTGAGCCGACCGATCTCCGCGCGGAACTGTGTAATCAAGTATTACGTTGCCGTTGTCGCCGTACCTTATCGTCAATTGAAACTTTAAGCGGACCCAACGTAAGTTCCGTCGAACAGACACGGCGGCTAACCAGGAACACCGCGATCAGTTTCTCTCTCTCCCTTGCTTGTTCGTGCTCTTTCTCTTTCTCATTCGCATTACACAGTCTTCTTGCTTCTTCTACGATCCCCTCTCGCGTCCTTTCGTTGTGATCCCGCGCTCATCTGACCGCGTATGCGCACTGAGCGTGCGCAAACGTCACTACGTGCTATTTACACAACCGCGTTCTTCGTTGGGATTAACGTAACACACACTTGTAAGGGATTGACTGTTATGTTACCCGACCACGTACCATTACGTATTAATCCGAAATACAGGTTGCACGGTACGTACAATGGTACTCGGATTCTGCAGAAAAGATTAGAACTTTGGATGACGGACCCCCGCAAAGCGTCTTTGTGCAATGAAGTAACGGAAATGGCCGTCCAAATATGCTTATGCCTGGTTTTAAACTCTATCGTACAGCTCGGTTAGCGGATTCGACTGCGTTCGGTCATGAATTCAATCTTATCGAAGACCGGCGATCCTGACAGTGTTGAAGTGTCGTCTTTAAACCTGTATCAGACTATGGATTGGGATTGAGATTGGATTGAAATTTGACCAATTGGAAAAAAGAAAATAATCTCAAATATAATAAACTTAGCCCTGATTGGTTAAATTTCAATCCAATACTCAATCCCAATTCGTAGTCTGAGACGGGCATTACGTTTACTCTTTTCAGGTGCAACCAGTGCTGCACTAGAATTTGCAGATGCAGATCTTTTCATTGGCTACGGACATCCAAAAAATGAATTGTGAGATGGAACTATAGGCACAGGTCATAGACTAAATATTATTGAAGACTGGCGAATCCAGCGATGCAAACTCGATACCACTGATGATCCGGCAATTTCATAGTAGTTGGCACATCGAGCGAAATGTCCTTGTAGATTCTTGAGAAAAGATGGTACCCTAGAAGAGTAAATTAGATTCTTGTAGCAATAAAGTACCGAGGAGAAAGAGAGATTCTTTTAGAAATTATGATCTGAAAAAGAAAATTTAAACGTTTCAGCGAGTGTTCTGTTACGATGATATTGTTATTGCGATGATTATTGTGTATTCAATTATCTCTAGTCAATAATATAAAAATATAAACTGGTTAGTATAGATTGTTAGATGTGACAACTATTGGATGCTCTCAGTAAAAATTATTTCCAGAATTTTTTCAAAATATTCATTGTTTAATAATTATTTCTATGTTATTAGGTGTTGGCATCAATAGCTATACTTGTATATTACATGGCAATAAATTTATATTACATTGAATATATCATTGAGACAGTACAACTAAATCTCATTGTGAATTTTATGACTGCCTAGGTGATTATTTTAACAAGATTATTTAAAACAAGAATAAGGTGTACAAAGTACTGAAAACTTAAGTATCTCTATATTGGATTATAAAATGGAAGCTAAAGAATTGAATGTGCCAGCAAACATAAGAGATAAATATCTGAAAGTTCGAAAAATATTAGATGAACAAGGAGTGAATAATTCAAATGAACTTTATGAAGCTACAAAGATTTTAAAGGAGATTATAGAAGAACTCAACATTAAGCTGACTGGTTCAATAGAACCAAAGAATGAGATAATTATGCTCGCAATAACTCATTTAAATTTAGGCATAATACATTTAGACTCTGAAGAGACAAAATCTGCTGAGGAACAATTTATAATGTGTACTGATTTATTGGAAGACAGAGAACTAGAACCTGGAAGCATCTTACCAATGATAAGTGCCCTCAATCAACTGGGTATACTATATGCACAGTGGAGTGAGCCAATGAAAGCTAAGGTTGCTTTGGAAAAGGCTGAGAAACTGTATATTGAATTCACAGAAAATATTCGACTCGCTCCAGTTAATGTGGCAGTTGCGATGGGCATGAATACAGGAGGATTGAGCGCTGAGAATTTCCTGGAGAAACTTCATACCTTAAGTTTGTATTATCTTGCACAAGTGTATAATACACTGGACGACAAGGACAGGTTTGCAGCATACTGTCACAAGACATTGAACATGCAGCTCAGTCAGGAAGATGTGGATTATATAGACTGGGCTTTAAATGCTGCAACATTATCTCAATATTTCATAGGGCATGATAATTTTTCTCAAGCAAGGTATCATCTAGCTGCAGCATCCCACATATTACAGAAACATCAGAATATATTAGAGGCAAAGGGCCAAAAGGAGAGCAGCGAGAGCATCGCTGCGGAATATGAAACTTATTATCATAGATCTGCGGACGTTGCTAGGTGTTGGGTAAAGTATGGTATAACTCTACTGAGCGCGTCCAAAGAACGACTGCTGAGAAGAGTTGATCAGGAAGATCAATGCTCGTCGGACGATTTGAACTCTGGGGCAACGGAATCTACAAAACCTACAGTGGAACTTATGAGATTCGTGGACATAGAGCCAGAGTTGGAGACCATCACTGGCCAGGTTACGGATCAGTACCTGCTCGACTTCGAGGACGCCAGACCGGTGTTCCTGAACGTGCAAAAGTGGTTGGACAAGGCGAAGGCGTACTATACTTTGGAGAATCATGCGTCCGACTATGCGCGCATCATACAAGACATCTCGCAGCTGTACAGGTACCTGTCGTTCTATGAATTGCACGAGGACAGGCAAGCAAAGATGCACAAGCGACGGATCGACGTTCTCGAAGGTGTGATCAAGGAACTGAATCCCCAGTATTACCGCGCTGTCTGCCGAGAGATTTGGATCGAGCTGGGTGAGACATATTCGGAGATTCTGAACATTAAGATGGATCGTTTGCAGGCGTCTGACGAAAAGCCTACCCTTCACATGATAACGAAGATCAATCATCTGTCGAAGGGCAGCATAAGCCACTTCCGCTCATATCTAGATTCACTGGAGACCGGCAAATCCGATGATGGAGTTCCAAAGTATTCGGACGACCAGCTATATCAAGCATTGTATACTCATTTTCTCATAGGCAGGCTGTACAACAAGACTATCACTTCCGATTTGGGGCTGAGGATAGAGAACATGCAAAAGAGTCTCGACGCTTATCAGTTTATCGTGAATTATTGTGACAAGTATCCGGAGAAGGCGGAGGAGCTGAAGAAACACGAGTTCATAAGTCTGTGCAGAGAGTTCGTCGGTCTGCTGCCGCTTACGCTACACAGATTAAAACAACAACTGATAGATTAATAGATGGATATCTTTTTTACGATTGTATATTTATTTCAAGAATGTAAAGAAACATTTCATTCTGTTTCTTTTCGAGAATGTAAAAAGACATTTTGTTGAGGTTTTTTTTTTTTAATGAAAGAAAGCGGAAAATGTCTTTCAGCAAGATTCTGTGGTAAACATGTCTCGCGTGTATTTTAGATATTCATTTTCATTGATGTATTCGAGGTTTGTTATCGACGAAGTGTAACAGAAATTAGAGATCATTATGTTTGTAATGAAATATTGTCATATATTGAAAAAAAATATATACTGCAAACGAATCGATGTGTTCATGTATATTTTTAATAGATATGAGTATTCATCAATATATTGATGAAGCGATTGATGAATTATATAATAATAATGACAGATAGAGTTACTCGTAGCTTTTCGTAATATTTTTCTATTAATATTTTATGCAAGATGAGACTAACTAAAAATAAACAATTTCTAATTTTATAATATTTTTTGTTATATGTTAAGTTTCGTTGTCAAGCTGTTTGCTCTTTAGTTTCGTTTGGAAATGGGATTATATCTTCAAATTTGATTATATTGATATAACAAGGTTTATCTAATTTGTTGATCAGTTACATTGCTAAACAATAAATAAAATTTTTACATCATGGAGTTGTACTACTTGAAAATAAAAGGTCCGTCCGATTTGTCATTGAGTTATACTATGATCTCCATTTTTCATTAAAGACGTAAAAAAGTTATTACATTATTTGAAGGTTAATTTTTATTTTCGACATCATTTTTACTTTTATTATATACAAAAAAAGGGTTTTTAAGGTAACTGCTAGCGATTCTCATGAATGAAAAATCAGTACATACTGCGCAATGTCGATCAGCGTTCCATTTGATAAGTGTGATAAGATTTGCCGCGCGTAGATGTCAGCATGTGCTGTGGCTTTCGTAATCCACAAAGTGTCCGAATAGTCTCGCGAAGAATCGCCGTCGTTGTCGTGGGTGCTTCTTATTTCTCTTATTACGAGTGAAAATGGCGTCCTTGGTGGCAAGTGGTGTTCGTTTGTTGGCCAGGAGAAATGCCGGTTTCAGAAACTCGCTCAATCGGCTATGTTCTGTCCGTGTCACGCTCGCCGTACGGCCGGAATGCGAGCAGCGAATGCTGCATTGCGCTGCACGAATTACTCTTGTAAATGCACCGCAGGTAAACCAATGTTGTCGTCGTCGTTGTGCTCTTTTTCTCGAATTACTTCGTCGCACGAGCGACCACCGTGTGGTTTGTAAAATGTGTATTATGTAACTGATGAAAAGATCCAAATCCGTGTTCGTCGAGAGACTCGCGAGTCTGAAGAATCCCCACGACGTGCAACCCGGTCTCGTCGTTGATCGACGACCTCGATGCTCTTATTTTGAATTGAATTTAATGTTTTGAATTTCGTCACGTTCGTGACAAATTACCGGCTCTTCTGTGTCCTCTGATTGCGTTCTTTTACATTTTTCGTATTTGCAATGAGATATAGAAAATATTTGGGATAAGATGGTTTGTTGTCTCTCATGTGGTTTTGAACAGAATCCATCTTAGTTCCTGTTTATTGCAATTTCATATATTAATGTTGTAACTACTATCCAGAATTGCAAGTCGTAGAATATTAAAGGCGTTTGTATGATAAAAAGAAACATTAAATTAATACTTGACTAATGTACATACATTGCTATTCTAATTAAGGATGACTAGATTGTGATAATGTAATGATTACTTGTTATTTTGTATAATCAGGTTTTGCACATGCAATTAATAATGTTTTCTGAGTATTAAAACATAAATATTAATATATAAAAATTGGTTAATGAATACAGGTAAAATACAATCGTGGATATTGCACTAGAGCAAAACCAGAATCAATTAAGGCTATTCAAGAACGTGTATTAAAAGTTGTGGGTGCTTATAATGAAGTCACTGCAGAAAAGGTTACACACATATATATATATATATATATTTTATGGGAAATATTTTACAGGGCTTAAGGGACACACGCATCAAGCAGGTGCGCCACTACAGTCATAAGACCCCGCTAACTCTTGACCTTATCGGTCAGCGAGTCCTGTTGTTATTAAAACTTTATGATAAAGTTGATGTTTCAAAGGTATCTATCAAATATATTCTTGAAATTACTTGCTAAGATGTTTTTGTAAATAATATGTGCAAAATATATTCAAGAAAACAAAATAAAGTCAATATAAAGATTAATATGGTCCTTCATTTGGACTATATTACTTTTTATATTTACTGAAACATTTTGAGAGATAGTTTTTAAAAGAAAAAATAGTCAACACCTTGCTTGATCGTGGCGTCTGTATACATACTGACATGCAAATATGAGCTTTATTTTAAATGGTAAATATTGATTATTGCATATGATAATCATCAATGTTTAATCATGTCAAAAGTATAAATATTTATATCTATTTAAAATTCAATATACATGTTTTGTAATTTTTTATTTAATTTAAAAAACATATTTAGTTTGACTTATTCCTTTTATTGACTGGTTCTAAGAGTTCTAAGTGTCAGTTGTGTAAGAAGTCTATATGTACCTGTACTGTATCTGAATTGTAATCTAACAATATATTAAATGTTCTTAGCTAACTTTGGAGTCGCATTTTATGAATGACCTGGGCCTTGATTCTTTGGACCATGTAGAGATTATCATGGCAGTAGAAGATGAGTTTGGCTTTGAGATTCCAGATATGGATGCAGAAAGATTACTAAGACCTACAGACATAGTACGTTACATAGCCGATAAAGAAGACGTGTACGACTAATATGTCGTGTACATATATTATTTATATGTATACGTTTAGTCAACATTCACCATTGCTCTAACATGGAGTAATGAGTCACAGCATCTTACTTTGCTGTCATTGTTTTTTCTGTATATAAATTAATCATCATTATATGAATAAAGTAAGCGAATTGTTAGATGGAACTTCTATTATACAACCACCCAAAGAATTGTAAAATGAAAGAAAGCAGTTTACGTATATATATCATATATGAGTCAATTTTTTGCATGTTATATAAATTGACATAAAAGTTTGTATTACAAACTGGAAATTGCGATTGCCCCATATTTGTGATTATAATAATATTTTATCTACATTATATAATATTTTATTTTGTATTTTTTTATTTTCCTATATATTTTAAACTCTAGATATTTTTATTTCGCAGACACGTGATATCTAAAAAATAGATAGGTAATTATCGATATTTTATCACATCGATAGTTTGTAATGTGATTATCGAAACTATAATATCGATCGATTGTGTTATCGATGGTTCTATTAAAAATTACAAGTGTGTATCGATGGTTCTATTAAAAATTACAAGTGTTCCTTTTTGAAGAACTTCAGAACAAATGCAATTAGTTAGAGTAAAAGAAAATATATATATTTCATTCTAACTTATTACATTAGTTTAGAAAAAAGAACAAACCTAAAGCCAGCGGCACACGGTGCTTGTTTCCGTGCTGGATTGCTTGCTGGATGAAAATACTGCGTTCTGATTGGTACATTTCCGAAGATGGATGGAAATGCACCAATCAAAACGCAGTTTTGTGTGCCGCTGGCTTTACAACCGAAAATAGCACTTTGTAACTAATAGTTGCTATCTTTCGTAACTCGCAACGGGTTCGATTCCTGACGTCGTGCGAATGAGATGCGCATGCGAAAATCTATATTATATGTGACGTGAACTATACATTTTCGCATACGCATCTCATTCGTACGCCGTCAGGAATCGAGCCCTTGGGTGTTTGCAACCTATTCTGGACCGGGCTTTGGCTTACGGGATTGACACTTGTATTCATAGTCAGGCCTTATTTAAGGCTTCCTTAAGTTTATCTTCAGATGGTCTGTAGCCAATGAAATAATCCATGCAGCATCTAAAGATAGATATAAGGAAGCCTCAAATATAAGGCCTGAATATGGGTATTTCCTAGAGAAACCTGTAGCCAATTATTAAAATCTGAATTTGAATCTAGTGTTGCGCATGCGGATGAAATGTCACATTGCACTGGAGTGGAAAAGAATTTGACGATCTTCTTTGGAAAAAAAAACATCCTTATTTTATTCAGTTTGATTTTATCCACAGAATAAGTCATGGCAAATAACTCAATAAATACAGCAAAGTTGAGGAACAGGGATTATGCGAATAAAATCAGACACGGATCGCCCAAGTTACAAGAGACGCTGCGAGAGGTTGGAAAGTCAATATTTACTTGACGTTTAATAATAAATTTTTTTGAACTTTTGTTACCATGCACACATTCTCTTCCTCTCTTTCTCTCTCTCACATAAATGTTTAAAATTTATAAATCTTTTAAAATAATATGTTATTTTAATATCATTGATTAATTGATATTTTGACTGAAAAGTGAAATTTATAGTTAAATTTAGAAATTTAGAAAATTTGAAATGTTTACAAATTCAAAATTTTCGCAATTAAGAACTAAAGAAATTTATATTATCCTCTTTCTCCCAAAGTATAGATTTGTGAGAATATTTTTTTACACTATAAAATTTAAAGATCCCATTGGGAAAGATTTTGTGATATTGCACAAATGTTAATTTAACGCTTGTCTCTTTATATAAATTAATATTATTTTTACAATTGATAAAAGATAGAATCAATGAACTTTATAGGTCTGTTTTAGTTTTGCTTTTTGCATGTAATTTCAATATAGTTTATTTTCTCCATAATAGTATATATAAATGTATATTTTTTTCAAGTAGAGTTTTGAATCAGTGCTCTATAAGATTAGTTCTATGTTTTTTAAATTGTATATAATATATGGAAATAATACTGGAAAGGTTATTTTAGAAATGTCGTCAGAGAATGCGGGAGAAAAGAAATCAACTGTTCAACAGACATAGGTTTGATTTAGAATTTAATTCAAAACATGTGCAAGATACATTGATGGAAGTAATACGCGAAGAAATAAAAAATCTAAAAACATCGGATGTGAATGAAGGAAATATATTTAACGAGATAGATGAGCTAACTGAGGAACAAGCGCTAGAGTTAGAAAATCAAATTATTCAAGAGCAAGGTTTGATCATTACTAAAAAGTTCTAAAATAATTTACTGCTTTTTATTAATGGAAGATTTACTGCTTGCAAGCACACATATAGGTTAGACAAACATTATTTTATATATTTTGATTTAATGCAGAGCAATGGATATTACAAGAATACGACAGAATCTCGCAAGAGGAAACCGAATATCTAGCAATGTACTGTGATCAAAAGAATGATGATGTGATTTGTCCAATATGTCAGAAAGCTATATTAACTGAAGAGAACAATAGTCTAACTTGTGCAACCTGTGGATTGATGTTGGTTAGTCGTACTGCTCAAGAAGCAAAATGTTTAATCAATGATTGTTTGCTTAAACATGCAATACAATGCTCCACAACGCCAACATTCACAGTAATATCTGAGAGTAACAATATCAACTTGTACATGGTATGTCACGATTGTTCTACTTTAGCATTAATTTTTTGATCATTTACAATTAACTCGACTAGATTTGTGAAACAAGAACAAAATTGTTAAGCAAAAACTGCAAAATATTGATATACCAATGTGTCTTAGAACGTGAACATATTCATCATTATATAATTTATATTAAAAAGCAATTTCAATATTTTTTGAAATTTGTTGATATAGTCGATTGTCAAGAAAAAATATCATGAGTATATTCAATTTCATTATAGCATCTTGTTATTTTATCTGTTGATTCATTAAATTTAAACACAAAAATTGTTAGACCATGTTGAAGTAATATTCATCAGAGAGATATTCATTGATTCATCTTTTGTCTCAATGCAAATGAATCCAAGTATATTTTGATGATTACAAAAGACTAGTATTCATAAGATTGTATATATACATATGTGTGTGTGTGTGTGTTTATATTCCGATTTAATTTATTTGCCCTGGTTGTACCACAAGTAATTTCTCAATAATCAATCATTCATTCATCAATAACAGTTATCAAAAATAACAAATGTGGTACGGGTATAAATAAAATACATTATTTCAGATTTCTTCATGTTGTAACATTGAAGTAATAACAATATATATGAGTCTTTATGATTATATGATACATATTGTACAAAAGAACATCCCTTTCGCGCTGAGTTCGTTTATATTATCTATCATTTACACATGTATATACACGTGTAAGTTAAGTGAGGGCATCTGTATATCGTATCGTGTGTAAAGTCTTTTGAATAACGAATCACCTTAAAGTATAGATGAAAAGAACAAAACAAAGTATCGAGAACGTTTCTGTTTTCCTTAATTTGAGTGTGTACAACAAATTAACTTTACATTAATAAGAACGTTGCAATATGCAGAAGCCCTTTGTAGCTTAAGCTCTATTCGGTAGTCAAACCTTTTTAATAATAATTTGTAAATAATTTGTACATTATCACATATATATTAAAGATCTTATATTGCATAACGTTGTGAACATAAATGTTATATGTTTGAGCAACCCTCTTTTTATCGTCCATACAATTATCGACATATATGTAATTCCTTTTGCTGGCGCAACCATGCAGAACAATTCGATGGCAACGCAAAATTTATCAAATACTACCAATATAACCAATATTGATAATTTACATATTGAAAAGTTACTTATATCTTTATACCTCTAGTCATATCACTCAAAAATGATCCCTTTACAATTATCTTTGATTGCAATCTGTTAGAATGATAATGACTTATGGCACTGACTCATATCTTTAATATGATATAATTGGAGACATATTAAAGAAATGTTTTAATATCACGTAACTTTTAGTCATACTTATATAAATAAGTACGGTATTTTACAACAAAAGTAATTTAATGTTTGAGATATCTTTCATTTTTGTTTGATGTAATTTGTTTACAAAAAGAAAAAAAAAGAAAAAAAAAGAAAAAAACTATAGGCATCTGTGCAAAACTTCTTTGTTCTCATTTTGCAATTAATAATTACGATAGCTATAAATTATAAACTTTCTATTATTTAAACGAGACGCTTCTCAAATGTTGGAATGAATCATATTACGAAATTTCACAAACGCGTTAACCCTTCATCGCGAGTACTAAATGTTATACAATTCATTGTAGAGGTAATTATAAAATATTCTCTGACTTTTGATATAGTTTTAAGATAACACATACATGATTGCGCGAAATAAATGTGAAACTATGCATGTAATTATTTTATTGCAAAATAATTACCTGCAAATGATTGTGCGCGGCCACATCGATGGCTACATTAGTATATATTTGATGTGCATATATTATGATGATGGTGGTGGTGGTTGCGGTGGTGGTGATGGATAATATACACGTGTATATTTTATTTTCAAATACGTTATATAAAACGTGTCTTATATAATCCGTCACGATAAATTTTCACAGCTTCAAATGTTTTCTTGCAAACGTGACGTTTTGCAATAAAAAGAGGAATTGCACTTAAATTCTGATTCTTTCGCCCCCGTCATCGTACTTAGCGATGCTCCGTAAATCTGCCGCAACAAAACCGGTCTTAATTTCCTATCTTTTTTTTGCATAGGTTGACTTAAGCTATACGGTAACTATCTTTTCCGTTTTCATACGTATCTAAATCTTGAACTTTTTTATACAACACGCGAACAACGTTGCAACAAAATCCGTGCACTTGGTCACTGTGTGGAGGACCGGCGTTCCGTTTGATTAATCGCTTCGAGCGCTTCCTCGGGGAGACGAGCTGGGTTTGATAAAATATCAGTTTGAGTAGACAAATGCCTCAGGCAATCCAGAACGGCTGAAAACAATTTCTTGGTTAACAAAACCAGGATGTTTGCAATGTATGTGTTTATCGATTATCTGTTACATTTTTCTCTCAATTTTTTGAATACTAGTTCTTTATAGTTAACATTCAAGAATTCAAGATAATTTCGATGAATATTGAAAATATATAATAATCGCGATCTAATTCTTTTTCTCGCAGTTAGAATTTTCTTTCCAGTTGCAAAATATTAATTGTCATATTTTCAACGGAGACATTAAAATACTTTCTTTTAATTGCTTCACATTTTCTACCAACCTGGCCTGAGGCGGGTGAGTGAACACTGCTGCTCAACCCATAATATTGTACTCGTCTCCAAGTCGTTTACACTCGCAGTCGAGACAGAAGCATCGAAGGACAACATCAGCGGTTCTAACAATGTACTAAACTGATTACTTCGTTAAGGAAGATCTTTCGGAAATATTATGTTGTGCAATCTGTTGCCTTGAGAAATGGAGAAAACAAAAAGGATACAATCCAGAATTTCCAGTTCTCTCGCGTGCGCTTACGCACATATTCGTTGAACATCTCTTTCATCTTGCTTGTTCTATGGCTAGAAACTGGAGCACCCGTTGCAGGAAGCATAGATTGACAATTACTACAAGAGTATTGTATCATGAAGTATTTGAGACTAGCGTATAATTATATGTATTTGCTCTTATATACTACTTCGCTTAATATGTACATATCTTATCTGTATGTAATATATTATTCATAATACTCTTTATGATTGAAGAGCTTATACTTTTTAAATTGTCTTGAATTCATCCTGAACTCACTATTCAAAAATAAGATCCGTCCGAGATTTTTCACAAGTGCAAAGTTACAAATATATGAAAAATTTTATAACAGATAATACATATTTTTTCAATAAATTCTAATTTACTAATTCTTTTAAATTTTAATTTTCTAATCCTCTAATTACTTAAAGATATAAATTTAAGACAGATATGAAAACAGACCTCTTCAATGTTGAGTGCACGAACATACCTAATAGACGTATTAAGGCACTCGATTTGTTGTTTCAAGTTATCCATCTCTTCTTTCATCTGATTCCTTTCTGCTCTCAATTGCCGAATGTAGTCTGCCCCCTTTTGCAGCATCGCAGCTTTGCTCAGCTTCGTGTTAGGATTTTGATTGAGCTGCGGTATTAGACTGTGCAGCATATCGAATCCATTCTTAATGTTATATCGACGTTTCTGTTCCGCGTGAATGTGGCCGACTCTCCTCTGCTCCTTATATTGTCCCCTTTCCGATTCACCCTTTATGTATCCGCGATTAGGTGACAATGGGCTGCCTATATTCATAGGGCTGTGCAGAGGACTGAGACTCAATGTTTGCGGACTGTGAGCGTTTGAACTGTCCTTCGGCGAACTAGGACTATTTTGGGATTGGTGCGTTTGGCTGTTTGTATTTAAAAGAATCTGTTGATTGCAGGTGGACGATTGCATCACCTATAAAAAAGATACAAGAGGAATAATTAGTTTTTTGGTATAAAAGTATAAGTAAATATAGAAAGGCTCCAAATCAGGAAAGGAATTCAAAATCAGAATTAGAATTTATAGAAGCATAAAGGAGATTTAAATATGCATAAATTTCTATCGAAATATATTGTCATCGAATTATGGTTGCATCATATAAATTGCCAATTGTAATACCTGCTGTTGCGGTTGCGCCTGTTGTATGTTGGAAGTCTGCATAGTTTGAACCGTCACTGGAGTCGTAATGTGTTGCGTAGTCGTCACTTGCGTAGACGAGGCTGAAGAAACAATGAATCAATTGGGAAACAATATAATATGACGAACACTCTGACTGTTTATTAGATCCAAGGTTTTTAAGTATATTTTCCTGTGTAGTTAGGCACTTTTTCAGAGGTGGAGAGGCGTGATAAGAATATACGTACTGTTTGTGAGCAAGTGCGCAAGCAAGACATTGTTATTCAGATTCAGAGCTGGATCGCTCACTGCAGATACCAACGGTGGATGTATCCTGGGTGCTGTTAGGGACGAGCTGCTGCGTGATCTATTTCTTCCCTTTATTTGGTACTAAGAAATGAAGAAAGATTTTAATATTTCGAGTAATATGATAAAATGTTAAGTGGGAAAATTACGGATATACAATTGGGACTAAAATTGGAATTAAAACAGAAACCAAGATTTATGGAGCACTAAAATTCATCGCGAGATAAATAATCCTACACACAGTGCAGAGTTAAAAAAAAAATATATATATATATATAAAAATCTTTCTCTGCTAGAGATCAAAAGTTTTCTTATCTTATATTGTCTTAAAAGCCAATGTCTTAAAGCCATTGTCTTAAAAGCCATACTGACCTTAGGTACGGCGAAGATCTCCTCCGTCTCCACGCTGGATATAGTAGGTTGAGGTAGTAGTTTGGTAGGATGCAGAGCAGGCGCGGTGAGGTCTAGTCCAGAGGGCCTACACTGCAGCAATATCTGTGACTGCGATGGCTGCTCCGCCGACACTGATATCACTTGTTGCGTAGGATGCGTCTGGAAATATATACAATTAGCATTCGTTCGATGATGTGCGGCTCTAAAGCAATCGCCGCCATTGTCGCGTTATCGATATCTTACCTTGAAATTATTGACATTAAATTTACACTGTTGAGCGTTGAAATTCTGAGTGAGGTTTGAGAACTTGTAGCACTGCTGCGGTTGCACGATCTTGTACGGTTTCGTGGACATTGGCGGCGTGGGCGGTAAAGGTCTTATTGCTCGTTGCTGCGTTTGCAGCGGCGAGTTGGCCGCCTGCGTGAAATTATGTTGCACCGCCACCAGATTCGACACATGGCTGCTTGCAGCAGCTGCCGCGGCGACGATCGACGATATCTGATTAACCGACTGATCGTTCAGCGCCGCGATCTGCACCGGTTGTTGATTCTGCACAGGCGTTAATTGTATTTCCATCGCGTAAGATGACTGCGCCGGCGACGGTTGGAACCCGGAATTCTGCGTCTGCTGCCCGCTTGTCGCTTGGTACGTACTCTGCTGTTGGGCTTGCTGTATCACGCGGCTACTTCTCGACGACGTCGCCCTGCTACTGCTGCTATTACTACTACTCCGATTTTTCTCTCGCGTCGATTGACTCGTGACGGATGTCTCGAAGTTTTGCTGAATAGCGTTGTAGTTCTCAGTCATAGCTCTAAATGAAAGCGGATGAAGTATTCATGAATCAGCGTTTCAATCGATCATATTTTTATCATCATGTGCTTTTTTTATTCTATATTATTTATAAAGATGACTATATGGCGTCGATGTAATATATGTAATGAATATGAAGAAAAATTATGAAAAGAAAATGGGAAATTTAGTGTGCACTCACATGCTATTTCTATAAACACTTGATGATTCAGGCTGGGGCTGAGTATATATTTTGGCGGTATAATGGAGATTCTGCATGTTAGCATCTTGTACTTCCTGAGCCAACGTCTGCTGCTGCTGCTGCTGTTGTTGTGGACTCTGTTCACTCTTTATCGTCGGATCCTCATTTATTTCGTTCATCTGAGTAATCGGGGTCATAAGGTCTAGGTCGGAATAATTAGCATTTAGGCTGTTATTCCGAAACATGTCGTCCTCCTCAGGGACTGGAGGCAATTTCGAATTTAGGAATTCTTAAATCGAGAAAAAACAAAATATTATGTCACGCGAGCGACACTTTTATGTACTTTTGTAATCGATCGATTAACGTCACACGATCACATTGTGATACCTTGTAGTGGCTCCAGCGTGTCCATGAAATCGTCGAGATTGGGCTGTAGAGGACCCAGACTAGGTTGAATGAAGTCTGCTAAACTGGCACCTCGGGCTGTCGAGTCACATTTCATGCATGTGAATTTGCGTTACGTACAATATTTGCGCAACGAAAAAACGCGCGATAAATGTAATTCGATTTTAATGTCGATGCTGATACGAATTTTATCGGTGACGAAGGAATAACAAATACGTGTTATATATTCGTGGTAGCGCGAGTCGCTGGAAATACAAGTTTACGATATGAGAGAACGGTCTTTCAACACGTTAGGTTCTTTTCTTCGTTCGTACGAATAGCTTTTATTGCGCGTTGAACATCTCGATCGAGGGGAATTACCGATTTCTCTAGGATCAGGAAAGTATATCGGTTGATTGGAACTGATGGTCGAAAAGAGGGTGTCGGTCATCAGCTCCATATAGTCCTCATCAACCATCATGCTCTCTCCGCCTGGAGCTCCACTGATACTTCCGGATGCACTGCCTATACCCATCCCGTAGTTCTCGGTGGTTATGCTTCCACTGTCCCAGTCTAGCATGTCCATTGATTCCATCTGAAAAGCGTATTATATATTATATATTACCTTTCACTGTATTATTGAACAGTAATTAAAATTGACGCGAATAATTAAATTAATAAGAAAATTAATAAACATTACTATAAGAATAAAAGAATTATACTTTTTCTCTGCGCAAACGTTATAGTTCAATCGTAAGAAAGGTCACATATACATATTTTATTATGTGTAACGTTACGTACCATCTCGGTGCCATCTTTGTTCGTCCAGCCGAGGATCTTGTTCCGATAGAACATACGCCATTTCTTGTACTCCGCTGTGACGGCCGCGAGCTTTCGCTTCCAGTATTTTCCCTCTAAGACCACCGCCTGATAAGAGATACGCCGTTGATTCACGCTTAAGCGCAATTATACGAGCCTTACTGCCGAGCGTAGAAAAACGCTTTGCAACTTTATTAGCTTATACGGGTTTTTGTCTTTAACTTAATGTCGCACGAATGTATATATGCGTCGTTTTCGAGGAATTACAACTGCAACGAATTATCTAATCAAACGAGCGACCGTCGATTTGCGATAAAGACACTTTCCAATTATGTAAGAGGACAAAACCAGATAATACAATAACAGATAGATTGATGTTTCTCGTCTTCATTAATAATGTGACGCGTGACGCCTCGTCAGTCGCCGTCACGATCGAGTACACAGAATATTTAATTGAATTTTAGAGAATTTGTGCGAAAGACGTACCTCGGGTTTGTTGTGAGTATCGACGTCAAGTGGCGACGCGAACTGGCACACCAACGTACTTTGTTTCAATATAACTAAAAAAGAAAAATAAAACCGTCCCATTAGACACACATTATTCGATTAAATCGATGAATCGCATCGCGGAAAAACTGCACGATCAAGTGATCTCCCTCTCCTGTGTCATCGCGGATGACTTGAATCTAATTTCGAAACTCATGTTTCCGCAAATTAATAATTAATGGCGAATGATAAAGTCGATAGACATGCTAGTCACTTTCAAGCACTTGCCGTGTTTAACGCTACCGATGCGCTATATTTATCAACAACGAGTAATGGTAAATGGAAGCTTAAAAAAGCGGCACAAGATACAATTGCAGACAGCAGTTTACAATGAACGCCACTTTTACTATCGTTGTCTCACTTAACGAGTACAGGCGGACTGATTCAAGGAATTATACGGCGATTATACTCAGCTACCGGGCTAAAATCTAAGCAACTCAATACTACTCAATTACACCATACGTGTCTGGCCTGTGATTTATGATAGTGTCGATCGTCACTAAGCGCTTTATTAGAATGCTGGAGAACCTTCATTATCTCCGAATCTCCATTGTCTGAATGTTCCACTAACAGAATAATCGTTCGAACAATAGAATAATAATTGCAGGCGCAACGGATCGTTCCGTTGAAATCTCATAAAAATCTTATCGACATCGACGTCGAGATCGAGTTGTTGTTTTTTTCCCTTATGAGCTATTCTATTTGTTTTTCTCCTCTTTTAATCGTACAAGCGAGGGGAAAGGGGAAAGCATCAGCGCGTGTCGGGTTCTCTCACCATTTTTTCGCTCGATGCGAATGCATGTACTCTCTTTTATCTTGATATTTCAAATACCACCTGTTTTTCGCGCTCGCCGAACAAATTCGCTGATCAGATTCCACGAATGTAAGTACACCGTAGAACGACTCCCTGACTCATAATGATAAGTTGGGCATGCGCCAGGTGAATGTGGAACACTATTGGTGTGAATGTAGCGCGGGGATGGAGCTCTTTAAATAGACGAGTGGTAATTACTTATCCGGTTATTCGATGGCAAAACAGCTAGCAGCTGTCTGAATCCGACAGGCGGCACTCTGTATATATCATGGTAATCGAAGTGTCAATGAACCATGGCGAAGCAGGTCGAAATGATTTCGTCTAATCGTAATGGGGGCTTTTTCTGGGGTTCGATTCATAATCAAAGAGATTTTTTCCAAAACGTTTCAAATTTGTGTTAAATAAGGAAAATGAGAAGAAAAAACAAAACAAAACAGAAGCAGGAATAAGAAAATCGAGGCAATGCATAATTAAGAATAATAAATAGATGAATACACATAATTTATAAAGTACAATTTTGATATGGACTTTGTACGTTTGGAACATACATGGTCTGTTCGTTTCAACTGAGCTAGTGCTGCTCTAAAACCTCGGTTCTTTTCCTTTCAACACTGGATCATACGTTTGCTTCGAGCTCAAACACTGCATTCTAGCTCAGCTGAAAAGAACAGGCTTCATGGACTTATCGCATTCTTGCACCGGGAGTCTCGCTAACTGAAACGTTAAATATAGAAACACTTCTGTGGATTGGTGCAATTCTTTGATTGAGCATCGGGTATCCCGATCGAGGACGTCAATGAAGATAGATTAGGATTCGAGAGATCTCTTACGCGGGATGTGACGATATATTGCGGGAGAGATAAGTTCCGATAATTATTGAGATCATGCTCCGTTGTCTCATAGAAACAATCTCGATAAGACAAAGACGGATACGCCCAAAAGATTAACACTTATGCGAGGATTAGATGATATCCCGAGGGTCTGTTCTCGAGGTTGACGCGTAGAAAAAACGAGAGAGACGAGAAAGAGCGAGAGAAAGCCGGGGACGTAAGTTTCTCTTACACTGCATGTGCCAGCATCTCCAGATGACGTTGTTCAGTCTGATCTTGTCCTTCCATCGCAACCTGATTCCTTTAAAGCGATTCCACTTGGGCGATGTCAGCTTCTGTCTGGAACAAATTCAAATGCCCATATGTCATACCCACTGCGATATTAAACGTCAGCCTTTATGGCGATACAAGTTGAGTGTGCTTCGCCGCCTCGCTCGCGTTTCACATGTCATTTGTGACGCTTCGTACTTATAATTGCATTGTACGGTTCATTGCGCGTACACGTGTATTTTTCTATTACGTACGGCGGAATGGCAAAAGATGCAAGTCAGTGAACCAGCAGCAGCTAGCACGATGTGCATCGTGCGCTTCTCGGAGGATATAACTCAGTCAATGAAACACGTTAGTTTATCCTCCTGCCTCGAAAACATTTCAATCAGGCGGATCAGGCAGCCATAACGGTATTAAATAGTCGTGGCAAATAATTTCGACCCGTCAGTACTGTGGGTGCTTGTTACTTCGCCTTGGGCGCACTGTCATGGGGAGAGGGGGAGAGAGAGAGAGAGAGAGAGAGAGCACGTTGCTCCGCCTTGTGAAATCACAAAATTTTCCGAGAGAACGCGATCAAAGGCGTCTAGGGAGTTTCCATTCGCGCAAGTTCAATAAACGTCGCGCGAAAGACGTTTACACACGCGCGTTTCTGCTTTGCTTCCTTTTTTCAGACGACGAATTCGGTTCGTTCGAACGAATTAAAATTTGTCTCATCGGGGAAGGTTTCTTTTCGAGTTAAAGACCGGTCCTTGATATCGCTCGAATGTGTTTCTTTCATTACATGCGTTATCGCGCTGTTATCGTAACTGGCACAAATTTGTGATAATTTTGTGACAATGTCTGAGAAAATCATCGAATTAGGCTGACGCTTATATATTGATGATTTCCATAATTTTCCACACAGATAATCGAGACAACATTGAATATGTTAACGAGATAGAATCACGAATTAAAGTTGTATATTTACCATGTTTTTGTTGTGTACCTTTCCAAATGTCCTAACCAATGTATATTTCCATGCTTTTCTCAGCGACAGATCAATTTCCGATGATCCGATTAATGACGACATTAGCGCGTTAACAAATCGTTTGTCTTATTTCGCTGCAAGGTGAAACTGTCAATTTCAGTCAATTTCAAAGATGCACAGCCGGAATCTTAGCGACGGACACGTTTTGTTATCGTCTCGCCGGCGAACAGTCAACAGCGAGAAAATATCTTGCAGTCGGGAGATTTCCACTTGCTCGTATCGCGAACGCGGATACGACGAGGGTTCTTCTCCTTGGCATTAGACCCTGGTCTGTCGTCCGAGTGTTCCTTCACACTGCCATTTTCATTTTTCTGGTAGCATGATTAGATAACTCGGCTGGTTATTGAAAGGAAGAGAGATAGAGAAAGGAGAAACTCGTATCTGGGAAAGAGGAAATCTCTTTCAGACGACGAGATCAAACGGAGCCGTTTCCGTCCGAAATTCCGTTCAAAGTTCAACTCGAGGAGCGTCGAATGAAAATAATGAAAGCGCAAAACGATCGCCAAGGTATATCCATCGATCTAATTTTCAATTAGTCGTGCAGATTCTCGTCGAGGATGCTTGCTTCTGCAAGACATCTTTGTGAATTTGAGATTAGCGCGGCACACATTTCCTCGTGGCAATTTGAGTTCCGTTTGTGCGACAATACGCGCAAGTCATCGGGTGCGAGCCCTCATTTTAGCGTCTAACGAGACACATCGAGAGATTTCATTATCAGATAACGAGCTATTTGTTCGTTGCACGATGCACCATTTCTCGTGATCTACTGTTGAGCAACGGATTCGATTGTTATCGTATTGTCGCGTATCGTATTTGCAAAACTCAACGCGGCAATGAAGAAAAATAGATAGCGACAGACTCGTCGTCGTCGTCATCGTCTATGAGAAGCTAAAACAAAAACTATCGATAAGTGAATTGTAAATGTCGAAGCGAGGTGAGGAATTTCAATCGCTACTTCGATAAGCGCCACGAAACCGCGATATCATTTTTTATTTTAAGAGTCTCGCGGCTTTAATTATCAGACTTATAAGCGAGGAGCAAAGATCACCGTGGAAACTAAGCTAAATTTGTCGATCACAGTACTCCCGCGACGGGCGCCGCCGCTCGAATCATTCGCCACACGAAATATCCCGAAAAATCTGTAAATTTTACGGATTTCATCTCACGTGACCTCCTCATGCTCTCGACTAATTCAATTTCTAAATCTTAAATCCCTCACAAATCTCACTATCATTCGTCAAAAGAGATTCCTCATATGAAATTTCTCCAAAAGAAATTTTGCAAGATCGAGAACTCGACATGAAACTTTCCTGAGAAAAAGAATCATCGAGGTTACGATTGAACCTGACGAAAAAAATTCCCTCGAGTGGATTGCAATTTCGAACTGTGCATGAGAGAGGCTCACATGGCATCGTATGAGTGCGACGAAATGCGACGGCGCTTCGGTAGAATGCAAATTACAGCGTTCTCTCAAATATAAGTTGGGCGATCAATTGCTTCCGCGCGCGAAAGCATCGACTGCCATACGCGAAAGCACATGGGGAAATAACCGAGGAACGGAAATAGCTGACCACACCGATCGGCGAGCCTCCTTTCCCGAGCTCTCCGAGGTCGAAGAGAGGGATTCGCGCGTCCCACGCTGCGCACGTTGTTCGCGATGCGTTCTCGTACGGAAGTACGTGTTACGTTGGCGCGTACGTACGGTGTACGCGCCACGAACGCAGCGGCCACGATGACGCAGTGGCCTTGGTCGATAAAAGACACGTTGTGCGACACGTACAGGAGGAGAGGCCTTTACGGTAATTTAGCGCGATTCACTTTTTCGCGACGCGCGAAAGCGGTCGTGCGCGCGTGCTGCACCGCGCGCTGCAGCTGCAGCGGAGATCGACACGGTACAAACCCGCGCCGTCGCAACACGCGTGTGTGTACAAGTTCAATTGCCAATGCCACAGCATTGCGGAAACGGGTATATATCCGTGCATCTTCCGGTTATCGCGTTTCAACAGTCGCGAGTATAGACACAGGGGTCGTTTTCGTGCTTCCCCGTGACCATTGGAATCCGAACGCGGCAAAATCGCAGCGATTGCGCCTCTCGATCGAGCGGCGATGTTCCGATTTAGGATGTTACCTATATGAGACTTCTATAAATATCGGCATAACATCGTGTTAGATCAGAATAGGCAGTCGGATTCAAGAGGACGCGTTTCCTCAAGACAAGAAAGTGAAAAGGAAGAAAAATAACGCCAAGCTGATTGAGAATTTTTACTCGTATTGCAATTTTTAGCATGCGAGTTTGATAAAATAAAACCAAAACAACCTACTCTCATTTCGAATATCTTCGTTTGTAAATCGTTTTCGATCGATAAGTAAACAAAAAAATAAATAAGTAAATAGATAAATGTACGATCGTAAAACGGGTAAGTTTTTACTAAAGTCTGTGAGCGGTCTTGAAGAATTCCGCGATAAGATTTCCGTATCTCCTAGCGATAACGGTGCACGATGCACGAGTTTAAAATATATCGTATTTTGTAAAAAAATTCGCTAAAATTTCGTATCGTAAACCGTCACGAGGCCGTGAATCCGGGGCGAGCGAGAGATCTGCATCATGCAAGTTTCGCTTTCCTGCGGTGCGACATCGGCGAAGGCCGTCGAGCGTTTGTGTGTGCTCCTGCTTCATATCATACTATCGGCGATAATCTCACAATTAATTCAGTGAAGTTCGCGTTATGCGCATTATGCAACGCAGACGCAAGCGAACGTGAATGTGCAAGCAACACGTGGTGTGAATGCAATTTGTTGATTTCCTGAACGTTGAATTAACGATAACGCGACACAGGACACCCAATGGTCCATTCACGTTTGCTTACGTGGGCTACGAGCCCATCGCAAATTTGACATCACGACAAACGCGATAATGAACACGAAGTCGGCAAATTACTTTCGCTTCGTCGACCCATGACGCATTTGTAAAATCCACTTTCTGCGAATTCGTGAATTTTGGTAAGCTTTATACAAAAAAAAAAAAGATTGACAGAAATTTAAATACTTAATAAATTAAAAAATCTTGTACGCTCGAGACATTTGACAAACAACTACAAGTTTAACTAATCTGCCTTGTAATTTAATAATTTCAACGCTTTAATACATATAATTTGCTGTATTTTTATAATATACTTTTGTTGTTAATTTTCACTTTTTCCTTTCAACGTTTTATATAAACGCGACGTTTCGATGTAGTTCCCATGGTAGATTTCTCGAACAATAACTCAACGATCAGAAGAAAGAGAGAGAGAGAGAGAGAGAGAGAGAGAGAGAGAGAAAAAAATTGTGCGTTTACGTACTGAATTAATTTTACACGGCACGACGTTTCCGGAGAAGACGTCGCTCGAAGATTGCCAAACAACAACGCGAGCCGATTTCATTGTTTTCCACTACCGTAGAAAATAATCAACATGCAAGACACCATAATCGCACTGAATCGCACGTGAATCGTTTTCCTAACTTCAGCGCGGTCTCCGTATTTAACATTGTCTCCGAGAACGAGTCCGACAAATACGTTTCGAGCAACAATCATTACTGTGTCAGCCGATCATTATTCGCTCCATTTATCCTTTTTCCCGCGATGCAACACCCAATGAACGAGTTTCGATCACATCTTGTTATTCAAATTTGCAGACGCGCGCGTGAGAGTTCAAACTATTGGCATTGCAAAACTGCTTCGCTTACGACTGCGAACATCGTTGTTTTTCCTCTCTGGAAAAAATCTCCTTCTGTACTTTGTATAGTCGCTTATTGTCGCGTCTTTAGAATTATCCGAGATTATTATTCGCGCCGTATACGTGACAACAGCAGATTTTACTAATAACTCGGTACTGCGTAACATCAGCCGATTTTCTATTTGGAATTTCGTTCGTAGGAAGATATGAGAGATAACAAGATCGGTCAAGCGTGGGTTAACTCGAACCAAAGTGAGTTTACGGGGCGCACTGAAGTGCGCGTAAAAGGAGACGTTGGCGGCCAAGGGGAAAACGGAAATTGTCCAGCCAGAAGCCGTGTTTCGCCGCGACTTTAGCGAGGCCGCGCTTAATTGCGGTGTTGTCGTTTGGTTCTATGGCCTCTCTTTCATTAATTCAATTGTCTTTTATCAGCGGGAATGCTGTCAGCCCGGCAACCAGCATTTGTCCGATTGCCGGACTCGAGCGAAACGCATCATGGCGCTTTTTTACGCGGATATCGGTTGAATGATACTTTCTTTTCGAATCATTTCGCGAAACAATTCGCAGAGAAGTGTTCTGATATTCGAGATCTGTGTTCGTTCTGGCCGCGGTTCCTCGCTTCTTCCGCATCTCAAGTGATGCAGGTGTACGGTTCAAGGTAGCAGAAGAAAGGAGAAGAAGAGGAAATCTAGTCGCAGGAAGACGTGACTATAACGAATGCGGACTCACAACCAGCGTTTATCTCACACAAAATATTATCTTATTTAATCGGGCGGGTGAATCAACGATTATCGACTCGTACGTGCCTCTTAAGATAGCGCCGTTCTCCACACCGACCTTAGACCTCACATGATACAACGACCGAAAGAGCTACTGTTGAAAAATATCACGCGACGATTCAATCCTCGTTCAGTTCCGATCTTTTCGTTGCATTATTATTTCATCGTGTTGTATTTATATATTTAATGTCTTTATATATTTAGTGACAGATGTAACATTGTGCTCCAAGATCGCTCAAGATTGGTTACTCGGCAACAATATTGTCAATTTAGAGTATCCGGGTAACCGGATATTCAATTATTTAATTTGATTATTATTTCTATATTTATTCATTTTCTTCAAGTTATTTTATACGTAAAAATATTTAAGACAAAAACAACAAAATGTAAATACTTTATATATGAGATATTTAGTTTTTATATTAAAATATAGTAAAATAAAATGAGATTTAAGTATTCACTGTTTCAGGTTATCTCGATATCCTTACATCGATAAGGAAAATATTTATGTAAAGAAAAACGAGAAGATTTATGCGTAAAGTAAAACATATAATTGAAATAAAAAAAAAAAAAAAATAAAAAAAAACTTTTATTCCATGATATCAGCAGGCTTAGATGTTCGAGTTTAAAAATACTCGGTTTTTATATTGATAGCACTACTTGCTATGCATCTACGTAATGAACAGAACATCGGACTTGCCGGAGAAAAGGAAGAACTCACCTGTAGGCAAGGGACATGCACTGGAAGAGCTTGTTCAAGGATGTCTCGATGCTCAGCGAACTCTTGTCATTCGACGAGTTGGCGACGAATCGTTCGACGGTGAAACCGGGCTGGGCGATAATCGACAACCTGGCGGTGACTTCCTCGTCAGGCACCGGTACAGCCAGCTCGTCCTCATCGTCCTGGGCCTCGGCTTCGAAGTCCGACACCATGAAGTGGCCGGAGTGTATGGTCTCTCGGGAGTCCCGGCTGCTGCTCTCTCGATTACCGTTTCCGGCACGATGAAAACCACTCTGACTAGATGAGCTCGTCATCGTCGCAGGTTTTCGATATATCAACTCGGCCTGCATTCCGTGACTCTGTTCCGTAAGAACACAATTTGCCGCTTTAATAAACTTTTTTTTTATTAAGTTGTTAGAGGCAATTAACGATTTTTAAACAAACACACACACACACACACACACACACACACACACACAGAGAGAGAGAGAGAGAGAGAGAGAGAGAGAGAGAGAGAGAGAAAGAGAGAGCTTTTGACTGTACGTGAGTTGAGTATTTTTCTCTTTTTTTGTAATTGAATACGTATCCTCCGATTGTGAGTTTTGGATTATTATGGAAATACTTGGGTTACTAATTAATTGTTAGAATTATAAATTGAATTTTGGATACATATACACACATATAATTATGTGTAGTATGTTTCATCATAGCTTAATTTATTAATATATTACGCGGATAATTAAATAATTTACGTGGTTAGTTAATTTTTGAAACGATCATAGTGGAGAGTTCGAAAAATTCAACCGAATACTTTAAGCACACATCTGATCTGCGTTTTTTGATCTAAAATAGAGCCAGCTAAGTAGAATGCAACAAGATTAGAAGACGACCTCGTTTCAATTCGTGCGAAATCTATGCGCGCTTGCGAAAAGGGAGACTCAACAGACACAACAAACCCCAGTTATCAAACTTCTGATAAGTTTAGCCCGATGCATCCTTTATTTCAAAGCATACTATATTCAATGTTGCGAAAAACTGAGAAGAAAAAGAAAAGAAGAAGAGTGTATGCATAAATGTATGATGTAACTTATAAAACTTTAACGCGTCTCGAGCATTATGTTAACTAATACTATGAAAAATGAACGAGTTTTGTTTCCGCATGCTCAAAATATACACGACACATGCGTGAGCGTCATACCCGGATAGTTTAAATTTACACGGAAATAAAAGTGTGTGGTGCTGCATTTTTATAAAATTGTCGGTAAAAAGGTCGACAATTACGGGTCGAGATACTTAGCGCATGAATTTCTGTGAATGATAACATGTGACGGTGATGATTAAGCATTTTGTAAATTTATGAAATGAATGATGTAGGGTACTTAATGTATGAAAGCGTACACAATAAATAATACACAAGCGAGACATTAAAGAAAAATAAACAAATGTGAAAATATTTAGACGCGGTATTATTTATAGAGGTATCCTTTTCGGAAGTAGTGCACGCGACAACCGAGTAGAAACTCGTCATGGTGAACGCTTCCGGAAAAACGTGCGTTGAGTAACTTACAATCTTGTTCTCATACAATGCTCGCCGTAAGCGAGAACCCGAGGCCGCGATGGCGCCAGGCTTCCTGTCCGTTCGCAATTAACAAGTTAATGTTGCGACAGCGCGTGTGACAAGCGATCAGGTTAAATGACCTTATCTCCGAAAATGCACGGTGCGTTGCATAGTCGCACCGTGGTGTTTCTTTCCCGGAACGATGGTAAATCCAACGGAATTCTCAGTGGTCAGTGACTCCTCTGGGCGCTTAGTGTATGACGGCTAAAATTAAACACAGTCGGGACAATTCGCTGCGAACGTGTCCCACGTACTCTCCGGCACGCGATCAAACGTTGATCTGCTCAATCACGCGCGACGAATTTCTCTACTACGTGCGACTTATCCGAGAGACCTGCACGTTCCTCTCCTATTCGCGTTGACATTCTTACACTTCGACGTGGATTCGCGTACGACACCGACAGTACAAACACCATGGTCGATATTCCCGGACACATTATTATTATTATTTTTATTATTATCGTAAAACTTTCTCCCTCGAAGATGCTTTTGCAAATAACACGAATGAAAAACATCTTTTTTTAAATCTCGCTCGATGTTTATTAACAAATCGGTCATGATAAAATGAGAAAATTTTTTTATTTAATATATGACGTTCAATTATTTTTTTTCTCATCATTCTAGCGGATGCCGCGAGAAACCTTCTAGAGAAGCAAATGACAAACTTAAAATTATGTCCGTCTCGATTTACTCATTCGATTTTCAGTGTCAAACTGGCATGAACTGTGGAGAATCGTTTATGTATTTTACATCGTTTATGTATTTTACAACCACTTTCGATATTGTATTTCGTATTAGCGTAGACTTGACATTCATCTTAACACAAGAACACACGGTTGTGCGCGAGACTTTACAGTCTCTACAAATCTCTTCCGTCGAAAAATAGAGGAACGGTATTCATAGAGGAAAACAATCTTTGTCGGTATTTCGCTCCACGTGGCGACGAAATTCCGAACGGAGGTAATTCGACGACCTGCTGACCCGTTTATCCGAGGAACGCAAGCTCGCCTGTTCCGGGCTTTTTCCCGTTACAACCGGTTCCGAATAGAACCCATGGATTTTCCATGGGCGTTATCAGCCGGCAAAATTAAAAGGCCTCAGATGCCTATAACGGCGCTCTCTCTCTCTCTCTCTCTCTCTCTCTCTCTCTCTATGAGCAGTATCTATCTGTTGCAACGCGTGTCTTTCTTTCGCTCTTGAGTGCGCGATCGGACGATTCGAGTGCCGATTGTCGTAAGCTCACGCTTACGTATTATCGGGCTCTAAGGTCGTGTGCTTTTTTTTTTAGCAACCTTACGCAAGTGCTCGCTACGACGCAAGTCGCTTTTCCAGCGGACTTTCGGTATGTTCGTTGTATGTCGCGAGGGCGCGAAAAGTGCATTTCGCATTTTGGTATCACGAGTTTCGGATAAACGTCGTCAGTACACGATCAAGAGTAATTGAACAAAGAGTAAAGAATAATAGCGTGTAATATAGTATATGTATCTCTTCATATACGTGTTCATCAAGAATAAGCCTCGGATCTATTCGTTAGCCGCGAAGTTTACTTTGCTCGCTAGAAACGTCCGCAATGTCTTCTCTCGTAAATTTTTATTACTTTCCGGGATTGTCATGATAAGTTTACGCCGCAACGTGGAAAATGAATTCAGGAGTTTATGCAAGATACAAGTTTCATTAGAAATCTGTTGAATTACATTACGAAACAAGTAACCGTTTTTCCAAATTTATCTTTTCGTAATAGAACAAGCAATACCATTATCAGCATCTCTACGGTCTCACTGACAGAGTACATATATATATAAAAAAAAAAACCTTAGGGGCAATAAATTTCTTCTAGAGTACTAGGGGCAACCACATGTAAAAGCAATGGTAACAGAGTATTACCATTCATATACACCATTCATATACACTTGTTCTGTTTGTTAATACACTAGAAGAATTTTATTTTTAAGATTTTTTATGTAACCTGCTAGTGACGTTGGGGACGCCAGTGATTGTATCGCATACCCTACACACACCGGTTGGTATTTCTCTGCTATCTATGAAATGCTCTTTGACCCTCTCTCGAGCTGACCGTATCCAACTTGGCGTCGGCCAAGTTAAATGCCTTATCCGTTTGTTCATCAACGATCACCGCTCACGCGCCGTTTGGATTTCGGATTTTTCCTAATAACAACAAAAGAGAGTTTATCCGTTTTGAACACACAGCGACATAACGTTTGCGAGACCGCATTATATGTTACTTGGTGGAGTTTTTGTCTTGTCTTTTCGCCGACGTGTTAAAACAGCTAACGTGATGAAAGTGATATCAAAGCCGAGAGAGAGAGTAACATTACTGTGTTTATCTTTTACGTTAGAATTTACGAAAGAGACTTGGGAAAGAAAAAGCAAACACAACTATCTGTTCAGGCTATTTTGCCGATGTTTACATTCCTTCGCGCCCTGTGTGCTTTTCCTCGAACTTGAAAACGATCTTACGAAACATTTACGATGGTACAACTAGTATACCTCTACGTATCGATAACATTTGTAGGAAATGCAAGTGCAATTTAATGCTGAGAGTTTACGCGCGTATGTCGAAAAGCTGACTCTCACGATATCGATTACGATCGACGCACGTTTCGGGCGCACCTCCTGATTCCGCCTGATTCGTCGGAAAAACCGACGTTGCTATTTCTGACTTGAGTCAAACAGCGGAAAATCTCGCCGTGCGTGTTACGTGGGGTAGAAATTAAACGTGATCTTACGTTTACGGGCGATCTCTTCGCGGATTTAGAAATGTCTGATTTTGCGTTTCCGTAGAATTTGAGAAAACGACTGAACGTATTTTTCCTTTTTTATCGTTTTTATCGTGAATGACAGAGAGATCGGAAAGAGAAGCCCGTTAACTCGTCTAACACGTAATGCCTGTAGCTTTTCGATACATTAACCTCCGATTACGACATACGAACGACTTGAGACTTGCGCGACTCGAACAACAAAAGCATTCGAATAACGAACTTTTCTCTTTCAAAATTTGCCATCGCACAAGCCAAGTTTATATCCGCGAACAATGCAGATATCCTTATTTCTATCAGTTCCACACAGCGTATTATATAATTATATATAACATAAATGAAACAACACAATGTTTGCAATAAGGAGAATGGTTAGATCAGGTTAGATCAAATGAGGTTAGGTTAGATTGGAGGATAAAGTTCAGACACATTCAGCAGCAACTTGTGACTCTCGAACGAAATAACGTGGAAATGTTAGGTTATAATGCAAAATTGACAACTGTCAATATACAGACCTCATTTTGACGCCACCTACAGATAATGCGCACGATGAAAGAAACTCGTTCGCGTTTTAATTACATCTCCCTCGCGGTGGGGCGAAGCAAACAGCACGGAATACAAGGAAACAAAGTGCAGAATGTGTGTGGATAAACGGACATTTATGTACGCACGAGCTCCCTCTCGCTCACATTCTATCATGTTGTCGTTCTCCTCTCCATTTGCGCTACTTCCTATCTCTTTCCTCCCCGCTCAAGGAGCAAAACAATTTACCGACTCATTAGAAATTATAGTTAATCGAATATATGTCAACGGCTCTTCTCATCCTGACGCTACGTAGCTTCGATTTTTATTTCGCGTTCCATGGAAATCACCCGCGCGTTCATCTAACGTCGTCTCCGCCTCTAACTCACTCTTTCTCTCTTTCCCGCACACACACACACACACTCCTTCTTCCTCCCACTCTTTTGTGTCGCCGTTTCTCTCTCTCTCTCTCTCGCTCGCTCTTTCATAAAACAAAAACGGAGCAGTCCTCGCGTCCGCGACGAGTCCACCGTTTCACGATTTACGTATTCGCGGCTGTAAATTCTCGCGTAATCGAAAAAACACGCTCGATCAACGACACCGCGCACCAGATGTTGCAACGATCGACATGCTATGATCGCGCTACGATCGTACTCGTTCCAAGAATGCGCAGCCGAACGTGTGCGCGCGACTACATATTCGCGCGTTTCACGATACACGCGCAAGAACGAAAGCTTTGTTACCGTTTGTCACTCACCTTATGGACCTATTCTCACTTCCTTGTCACCAGCCTTCTCTCGTTGCCCCTGTCGTCGATTGTGGCTGCGCGATGAGAAAGATGATGATGATGATGATGTTGATGATGACGACGATAACGACGACACGACGATGACCAGGACGGCGGCGATGGCGACGTCGATTATGCCACTCTTTGTTCAATTATGGAATCGTCACTGCGCTCACTCTCGTCGTCAAGCTGGGCCGCGGAACGCCCAGGACGAGGCTGGTACGCGTTATTGCACGGCACACTCTCGTTCATTATGATACGACGACGCCATTTGCGCATACCCGCGTTTTCCGCGACGGACGAATGGCGACTGCTGACTGTGCGCGCCCTTATGCACAGCTGACTGAACGCGGCGCCAAGCGATGGAAAACCGCAGCAACCAATGGCAGCGTGGAGCTGGGTGAATCGTGAACCTACCGTTGGCGCTACTTTCAAAAGTGCTTATTTGCTGTAAGTAGTGATATCTTTTATAAATAGTGACATACTATGTCAGTGATATATTATTGAAAACTGGCTGCTTCATCAAAACTCTCGCGATTACTGATACTTGGACGATAGGAATGTAACAAAGTATCGGTTTAACGATTTATTACTATTTACACGAAGACAAAAAATTGATTGAATTAATGCGACAATTAACGAATTAAATGTTCTTAGTCGAAGGGGATAAGACTTTTAGTTCTTAGAACCTAATTTAATTCGTAAGAGTCATAAGAGTTTAGAAGAGAATATGTTCCTAAAAGTATCGAGTGAAGTTGCGCGCGCTCGAACTTTCGAGAAACTTAATCGTTGCAACGTTCATTTTTCAAGAGGATCGGGACGCGACGGTACAGAATCGAGATGCTGCTCCGTATTTTTGGCGATTTCGACTGGTCGTAGATGAATGTCACATCTGAATCATTGTCAGGAGCTTTGGAAGTATGTAAGTACCCCATGTATATATAAAGTATTATCGAATAGCTACCGAAAATGAACATTTCGCGAAATAGTCAGTCGGCAGTGTCGAACAGAGACAAAATATATAGTTTGTGTCACCTATAGATAGATTTCAGTGCTAGGGTTGTATATTCCGTACCCGCGTACCGATAGTTGTCGGTGTCGTTAGCAGTATTTTGTTATATGAGAAACTTGCGCAATGAAAAACCGCTAACGACACCGACAACTGTCGATATGCGGGTAACGGAATACAGCCTCTGTGGCAGTGAATATCGGAACGCAGCCAGAATATCGAGCGTTAGAGCGTAATGGCGGCTCAAAGACCGTTTGCATTTTTGCGATGTCGACACGTTGAAAGAGAAGCTCGTGTGTGTGAGATATTATTGGGAGCGCTAAGCGAACATTGTTTTCTGCGTTTTTTTGGCCATATAAGGAAAAATCAGTAAATGTTAACAAAGCAGAAGAGATTTGTCGCCAAACGACACGCCTGCGATTTTTGCGTATCGTATGGACACTTCATGAATTTTAATCCATATAAAACGGTTCTGCAAAAATTTTCTTGTGTATAGAAAAAAAGGGCGTTCGAAATAATAGTCGATGTAAAGAGTCGTGTGCACATAAAATGTGTGGAAACACATAAGCGCAAAAGTTGTTTGGCGGCAGTTTGGTGCGCAATTCTTACACGGTAAGTTGTCATAAGTGTCCGTTAGATGGTAGCACAATGGTATTAATATCATCGATGCCTCATCAATGCTGCAATATAATCGTAATACTAATGCGTAACGAAAATCATCGTAATTGCGTATTATTATTATTTAAATATGTTGATGCACATGCATGATAAATACAAAATGCAAAAAAATATATAGCAGCTATGAGATAGTATGAAACATAAAATATAAGATTTGTTTACAATCATAGCAAAATCAACTTGCGGATTATTGAAAAAATACACATTTAACACATTCAGCGCTAGATACTAAGAATTTAAATTTTCAAGTTGAAATAACATTAAATTTACATATAATATACGAGCTTTGAATGAAAATCCCAAGCAACTGCACTTGGCTCTGAATGTGTAGTCAGAAAATAGGGATTAATATTTTTTACAGATACTTAACATAATTGTAAATATACTACATTTTAAATATATTACATTTTAAAGCACCAGGCTTCCATTAGGCTTATTCTATTAATATATATTCAATTTTTTATGATTAAAAGTTAGTATCCCAGTCAGAAAAATCATTCAATACAGGTTCACGGTCTGGAGGATATCTATCAAAATTCTTTATATCCAGATGATTTTTTATCTGAAAAGTTAACAAAATATACACAATTTAGTTTTTTTCGCATCAGAACATACAATCTTATTGATTATAAATGATATAATATATATACAATATATCGTCTCTATATGTAGATATACAAATAAATTCCATTTTTTACCACTTGTTGGAATTATTAAGAAACAATAGTTTCATATATAGGATACTCACCGATCATTTAAATTTCTTAAAATCTTTTTTAAGTTTTATGAGAAAAGCTATATGTTTTTTTCTTTAATAAGAGACGAATATGATGTTGTTTTAAACAAAAATGAGTTAATTTAGCTAAAATATCTTTAGATTTTTTTTATAGAAACATATATTTCCTAGTAAAATTTATCGATATTTATCTATTAATATTAGTATTAACTATTACGATGAGTATACTGTACAACTTGACAATTATAGATAAAATAAACTTACTCACCGATGGCACTATAGCAGCAGACATTGTCTGATTTTGCAGTGCTTGCCAGTCAAAATTGCTGAACCATCTGAAAAAGCAATTATCATAATAGTGATTAATTTATTAGGAATTGTTAAGATTGCAATAGAAATTTGAAAGATCTACTCTCAGCAATGCAAATTTCATCAAAATAATAAAATGAGTAAAGTCGATAAAAATCGCGATTTTACATGTGATTGTGATAGGGTCCCAAACTTTTATTGATTTTTGCATGTTTGTCTTGTAAAAACAATACTTACTTGTGATTTCGCACATCCATGGCACCGTTTCGCAAATAACCGAGTCTCTTTGTGGGGTCGAATTGTAGAAGACGTTGGATGAAATTTTTTGCAGTGCTTTTTACTACACTTGGTAAACGAATATCGTCGAAGCCTTTTAGAATTTTCTCACATATTTCTAAGTCGTTCGCGTCTTGGAAGGGCGTTCTGCCAAGAAGTAGTTCGTATACCAAAACTCCCAAGGCCCAATAATCTACAGCTCTTTGAAAGTGAAAGTAAAAAAATGTTAATTATGATATGTAAATCATTTCGAATCATTTTATCGATATATGATAAAAATAGATTTTAAAGGTTTACCTGTTATATCCCTTAACTTGAATAATTTCCGGCGCTAGATATTCAGGAGTTCCCACGAAAGTCGTTGTCTTGTAAACACCTATTATCTTGCTGGAGCCAAGATCAGTCTGCCATAAAAGTTGTGTCATTTTTAATCTCATTGTACATATTGTACACATTTGCAACATATTATTATAAAACACATTTCTTACTTCTAATACAATTATTTGAATCGCATATTGTTAGTACTAAAATTAGTAATTGCACGGGCGATCAATGAGCTCAAGAGAATTAATTATGTTACGATTAACATCAACATTTTCATATAACATACATTTGAACGTACTAGTTTAATGTAGCCGTTATTAGCAATCAAGATGTTCTCGGGTTTCAAATCTCTATAAACGATACCAAGTGTGTGAAGGTGGTCAAGCGCTTCTACAACGCAAGCGACGATAAACTGAGCGGTGGAATTGTCGAATCGACCTTTTCTATACAGAGCTGTTCGTAAATCACCGCCCAGACATGCTTCCATTAGGAAATAGAGATATCTGTTGTCCTTGAACGTCCTATGTAATCTGTAAAGCAAAAGTTAAGGGCGAATGAAATATTCCTTTGTTTAAACATTTTAAAATGTTAAAAAATTAGTGGAACGATTTCGAGTAAAATGTTATTAGAATCAAGGTGGAATGAAACTAGAACAGAAATTAGTATTAGAGAATTAAACATCAGAGCATATCAGCAAATGCACAGAGAGAACGATTTAATTGAATTTAACAAATGCTTATTTGGAATAGTTCAAATAAATTTTTTGATTGATCGAACGAAGTTTTGTTTGACGCAACAAAAATATTTTGTTGCAGCTTAGTTCCGACGAAATGTTTTTGTTGCGTCAAACAAAACTTTGTTCGATCAATCAAAAAATTTATTTGGACTATTCCAAATAAGCATTTGATAGATTCAACTAAATCGTTCTCTCTGTGTAGATACCAGAAATTAGCAATGTATCAAATTACCAAAATCTAGGTAGAATAATTTTTAATATTTTTAATATTTGAAATTAATAAATATAATCGTGAATTAAACTGCAAATTAACACGCAACATAATTTGCCAGATGATTCTATGAAAGAAATGGAAGGAAAAGTAATAGAGCTAATGTGGTGTAGAAGATAAATTCTACTCACTTGCAGATAAAAGGCGAGGTACACAGTCTTAGATTTTGCTTCTCGTTGTAAATTAGTTTCTGGTATCCTCTGATTGTTATCATGTTCTTTCGCACTTTTTTTCTGGCGTAGCTGATGTTGGGTATTGAGTTGACAGTGACCAATTCGACTCTGCCGTAACCACCGGCGCCTATAGTCCCGATGACCTCTAAATCCGATAACGACAAATCGCGAAACATAATGTCCCAGACATCGGCGATCGTTGGTCGTCGATAGACTTGCCAGTTCTTGTTGCGAATTGATTCCAATCCGCCGAGGTAGTCCAGAAAAGACCTCGAATCAATCGAGTGACAAAATGCATTTCTTCATAATTTCTTTTCTATCTTCTTTGATTGACAATTGATTGAAGATTGAATTAGATTGATTAAAATCATGAAGTAATTAAACTCATTAATCATTAAATTTATTAAAATGAATCGTAGGTAGAAAATCGCCGTATAGCATTCGGAAGTAAAGCGTAAGAATTGAGATATGAGTGTGATGTGACGTACTGTCTGTCGATCGTGTAACATTCGGTACCAGGTGGTAAAGCGATAGCATTCGCTTGTCGTTTAGTATCGCCATTGTCATACAATGCTTTCTCACCGAAGTAATCTCCCTTATCCAGCACCGTCATTTCCTCCTCTATGCCGTATGAGTTGGTCTTCGTGATCCTAACGTTGCCGCCGTTTATTATGAAGAACTTATCTCCCGGATCTCCTTCACGTATGATGTACGAATGAGAGGAATAAAATTCCTGACGTAATAACATTCATCGATCTTTTTTATTCGAAAAGAATAATGTGGTTGCGTCGTAACGTCTTTGTTAGGGAAACGTTCGAAAAATCGTAACTAAAGGAAGGACAAATTGCATACGATGTGTATACAGCATACGTACCACAACTATTAAATCGGACATCTTCGCGAGAACTTCCTCGGGTAGCGTTCGTAGCACGGAGATACGGCGGAGAACTTGTAGATTGTACTGCGTACACTCTTCATCGGTCCGCTGCATTATAGCAAGGAAGATTTTCCGGTCTAAGACCCAGACCTTGCCATCCGTTTGCACTGCAATCAAATATTGTCCATGTAAAGTGCCGTAATAGCGTTCGCGAGAGAGTAATATGTTAGATGTTATAATTATATACAGTTTCATCCTTGAATCTCTGAAAACATGAGAAAGCGTGGATCGGTTGCTTAACGAAAATTACGGTGATTGAAGAAGATGATTAATTAACTTATCACTTAATAATGCCATTACCGTCGATGGAGCTCAATCTTTTCGTGTTGTATAACAACGCCAGCTCCCCGAAAGCAACTCCGGGTCCGAAGTTTCCATAGAATGTATTGTCTACGTATATTTCGAAGTTTCCTTTCTCCGAGACGTACAAATGAGATCCTGAAAATATCGTCGAAGTATATAGCTTAGTTGTTTTATTAGTTGCTCAGTGATTAGTCATGTTCGTCGTGAATAAATACTCATATCAAGTATCAATATCACACGTAATACAATACATCGACTCTATCGTAATCTCTTTGGATTAGTTATCGCTTGCCTATTTCATCCTGATGAATGAGTCGCGTCTGCCCTTTGACAGATTTTGGATACATGGCTGAAATGATCTCCTCGATACGGGACTCGTCGAGGTCTCCTAGAAATTTGTTGTCTCGAATAGCGGCTTTGATTCGGTCTCGCGTTCTACAAAGTTCATAGTAGAAAATGAGAGTTTTATTCAAAGAGTTCAACGGCGATATAATCCTCTTTTTACAAGACTTGAGAAAATTAAGATAAATTGAATTTTTCAAATCATGTAAATGTATGAAAAGTCTGAAAATGATTATGTTTACATTTATTAGTATTTTTTGTATTCTCAGATTAAATTTTGTGCCAAATTCCCAACAGACAAAAATTCTTACAAAAATATCTTTAGAGTTTAGAAAAATTAGTTTAACTTGATAAAAATTTTTTAAATTACAGAGTTAACCGTCTCAAGTTCTTGTAGCGGTAAGCGGTAAAGTGGTAAATTGGGTAAATACTCTGGGTCCTTTGCGAAGCGCGGGATTTCGTTTAGCGAGACATTGATCTCACCCAGAACACCTCGTTTGCGCTGGTGAGTCAACATTCGATAAAATTGATCGCTGTCATGGCGAGAAATTTGATTCCTCTTAAATCGCGCGAAATTGGCTGTGGCACGAAAGGTCTTTCGCAGACAGAGAATATGCATTTTGCATAATACAGTCGTCTGCAATAAGAATTTCATTTTTATTACTTTCTTATATATTCGAACTTTAAATTACGTTATTACGTAAATAGTTAAGTTTTAGAAATCGTGAAAATTCACCTGGCTTCTCTTGGCTCGGCTCGATGAGGTTTCTACGTTGTGCTATACGCGATATCAGTAGTTGACTGATTGATCGATGCAATTGCAGTGCTGGCAGATCTTATCTTTTCGCTGGATAGCGACAGAAATTTATGAAGGCTAGTGTTTCCGTCATTGTCATTGTATACCATCATCTGATAAGATCGATAATATTGCAATATGACTCAATAAAACGTGCGATAAATCGTATGACATATTGTTAAATGTCCATTTCCATACAATTAATTAAATTGTTAGCAACAGTTTCGCAAGATAACATCCGTTTTTGATAAAAGAACAATCAATAGTGAACACTAAAATGAAAGTTGAGATTCAAAGGAAATATTGTTATATGCGTAATTTTACGCAAATTGAAAAAAATGATAGTGCAGTTTTGTAGTATTTCGAACAAAAATATTCTCGTCAAAAATTTAACATGTCATTTTTAATAATTTTATGATAGATAAGAAAGATAAGAAAAACAAGTGCCGAGTTATAAATAAATATAAGAGATATAAAAATTATATAGAGAAATTACAGTGGACAAGAGAATTTATGTTGTCTTAAGGTTAACGAGAGGGAGAGAGGGGGAGAGAGAGAGAGAGAAAATGTTTCATACGATACGCTGCTGGTAGTTAACAAATTATTTATTTGAAAATGCGTGACGTTATTTTCTTATTCAGCTACGTGTATGTGTATCGATACTTCATGCAATGAAACCATTGTAATGAGGAATTTAAGTCTAGATTACGGAGGCTTAAATCCTTTTTACGATCGGGAGAGATATAATACATAATGTAATATCGACGTAAGATCGGTTTTTTTTACACAAAGACAATGAAGTATCGCGTTAGAAGAAGTACGTATATCTTCTAATCAAGGTACACCGAAATCTCAGAGTGATTGCTTATAAAGAAATAATAATTTCTCATACCTTAGCAAATTATTTCTTACAAGTTAGTCGGTCATTAAAAATACAGCCGATCGCACGAGAAAATTAGCGTATCGCTTATTAGTGGGAGTAAGCGCGATGCCATCTTAAATAATAACAATAATAATTATAATTCGCGATGGTTATGTTATCTTTAAAGCGGTTTTATAAAAGAAGAATAACACAAAAGTTTTTGTAATCAAAGCCAGTCAAGCGAGAATTCTTTGCGAGATAATTAGCAATCACGAATTGCTACCAAACGTGTTAATCTATAACTCACACAGATAATTAAATCTATTCATTCTTATATCTCGAAATTGTATTGGTGCAATTGTCACTTGATAGTTAGCAAACATATTTCTTAACAACAATTGCTTTAAGATCGCATTGTTCTTACATCTATCATTTAGACGACATTTGTTGGGAAGTCCGTTACGTTCATGTTTTATCTTCAGAAGTTGATATCCCAGCCGGAAAATTCATCAGGTGGTATATCACGATCAGGAGGGTATCTTTCGAAGTTTCGCGTGTCGAGTTGATTTCGTACCTAAAAAAATTAGAATAAGAGGAATCTTCGATAGAAAAAGGGGAATTTATCATTGTAACAATTATTTCGTAAGATAGCATTGCTCGAGCAATTAGCTTTAGTTTGAGATTTCGTCAAGTTGTAATATAAAATGTGAACTTACAGTAGGTACAATGGGAGCTGGTAGAGCTAATCTTTGAAGAGCTTGCCAGTTAAAACTGGAAAACCATCTGTCAATAGGAAAAACAAAAATTATATTTATATTATTCCACATTATGTTTTACTGCTAAAAATTTTCACGTTTTACACGCCGAATAATACCTTCCGGAATATTATGTTATATTATAGAGTGTTCTCGTAAAAAATATTTTTCTAGTATTTACGAATTTACGGAATATTTTTTGATTATATTAATTAATTACGTATCATCTGTGTCATAAGTTTCCGAGGACTTACTTGTGATCGCGAATGTCCTGTATCCCGTTTCGTTGGTAACCCAATCGTTCTGAAGGACTCAAACGAAGTAGCTTCTTGATGAGATTATTAGCATTCTTGTTGACGATGCTCGGTATGCCGACCATCTCGATACCTTTCAGGATCTTGTTGTAAGTGGTCATGTGATCAGAACCCCGGAAAGGTGGTTTGCCGACGAGTAATTCATGAGTTAGGATGCCGAGGGCCCAGTAATCCACCGCCCTGTTATAAAGTCACGGAATAAATGCAACGTAAAAATTTATGGAAATAAATTAGGTAGACGCAATGAGAGTATAAGAAAGAACGAGTTAGGATCTCATACCTGTCGTGTCCTTTGTTCAAAATAATTTCCGGTGCTACGTACTCCGGCGTGCCGGCGAACGTCCACGTTTTGGCTGGTCCGATCTTCTTACTGAAGCCAAAGTCCACCTGTTGTAGAGAATCGTTTTTTATAAATCTTCAATCGTTAGTTCTTTGTGCATTCTTGATCTAATCAGCTTTGCTGTAGTTGTCTTATAATTGGCGACCGAACTGATTGTTGACGCGTGTTACCACTCACTAGCTTTAAGTATCCGCGAGTGTCGAGCATAAGGTTCTCCGGTTTAAGATCTCGATAGACGATATTTAGCGAGTGAAGATGATCAAGAGCCTCCACCACGCATCCCACCATGAATTGCGCGGTGACGTCGTCGAAATGTCGCCTCCTTTGAAGGGTTGTCCACACGTCTCCTCCGAGGCACACTTCCATCAGGAAATAGACATATTTGTTGTCCTTGTAAGTCTGATAAAGTCTGCGAAACAGATAAGTGAAGAAGGCGAGCTCTGATTTCGGAGAGCTGATCTCTCCAGCTTCGTCGTGAAACGTTTCCATGACGACTTACTTGCATACGAACGCCGAATCACATGCTTGCATAATGTGCTTCTCGTTCAGCACATGTTCCTGTTGCTGTTGCTCGACCATGACCTTCTTCTTGAGTTTCTTCAGTGCGAAGCTCTTCTCGGGATCGGATCTCAGCGTGACCAGCTCGACTCGGCCGAAACCACCCACTCCCAAGGTTCCTCTTGTTTCGAGATCAGCCAATGTCAAGTTCGCGTACTCGTTGGTCCACTTCTTTGGAGTCAACGAACGTTTTTGTTTCTCGTATTCCGCCAGCCAGTCCTTGTTGCGGATTTCATCCAAACTGCCTAGGTAGTTGAGGAACGACCTGGCATTTGCATTTCTCAAATTATAACATTGCATTTCAATAGGATAAGAAAGTATTTCAAAATTATCATTTGCCGATTAATTTTGTTAATCGATGAGTTGAATTATGAGATACAATAAATGAAACGAATGAATATCCTCTTTGCCAACAAGAAAAGATGGATTTTGAAACGAACTTGGATATACTAAAAGAAATTCTCGACTTTGCAAGCCGTTTAAATTTAAGTCAAGATTTAAGATAGATTTTAGACTTTCAGAAATATTTTTAAGGAATATAAATTTATAAAATACACACACGCACATTTTCACCGTGGCGTTTTACGCAAACTATAAGTAATTTAAGCACTTCAAGTCTATATAAGACAGTCTTTTCAGAATTATGCTCTTCAGATCTTCCGTTTCAGTTTTACTTTCTAATTAAAAAACAAAAAGAATCTTGACAAATCCAAACTCTAGTGATCATAGAAGTGATTATAGAAATTAAACTCACGATCTATCCAATGTCAGACATTCGACACCAGGTGCGAGTGCGATTGCGTTCGCATGCCGACGGTTCTCTCCTTCGTCATCGTAGAGAGCCTTTTCACCAAAATATCGTCCCTTGCCGAGAACCACCAGTTCCTCTTCACCTCCATACTCGGTGTCCTTCGTGATGCGTACGTTGCCGCCGCTGATTATATAAAACTTATCACCCTTCTCGCCTTGCCGTACTATTCTGGCGCTAGCCGGGAAAAATTCCTGTGAATACACGTCATTTTATTATGGTACACCATAAAATAAAAAGCGAAATTTTTCCATGTTTTACGTGAACGTAATTGGGAGAGATTGACGTTTCTTCTTTTCGCTCTTACCACTCTTATGAGGTCGGATATCTTCGCAAGGACGTGGTCCTTTGGTTCGGGCAGTTTTTGGAGAACAGAAACTCGCTTGAGGAAGCGGATGTTGCCTTCCAGCTGTTCTTGAGCTGTCCTCATCATTACTGTTAGAAATACTGATCTGTCGAGCACCCATACCTTTCCACCTTTTTTCACTGAAATGTAATATCGTACAAATAGTTCAACAAGCAATGTCTATTAGTAATTACAATCAATATCGTGAAAAGTTATAATTAGTCGATTAATTAATACCGTAAATTGCTCTTCAGAAGCATTAACTTAACAATTCTTCTCATTATATTGCATCTCTGTTCATCGAATAGATATTCTTGATCTTTAGTCTCTGATCATTTTCTTGCTTACCACTGATGGATCGAAGCCTCTTTGTGTTGTACAACAGAGCGATCTCTCCGAATGCCACTCCTGGTCCGAAGCTCCTCTGGAACTTGTTGCCTTCATAAATGTCAAATTCTCCCTCTGCCGATACATATAAATGTGAACCTGTAAATGTAAATCAACGACATGAGTGTAAGTCATCATGAAATGTATCAATCATCACTTATCTATGATATTACATAACGTCTGTGTTGCTTAATGATTGATAAAACACACCTATGTCTCCTTCTCGGATGACTAGAGTACTAATGGGAATTTGTTTGGGGTACATGGCAGAGACGAGAGCCTCCACTTGATTTTCTTCCAAGTTACCCAGAAATTCATTTTCTAGAATGGCTCGTTTGATTTGCCTTGCGCTCCTGCGAATGGAAAGGGAAAACAGTAAATATGATACATACAACTCCTTTATGATACTTATTAGTATTTTGATCATACACACATACCTGGCATCTTTCTCGTACACGGGGGTGGGTGCTGAAGGTGGCGTCGGTGTCCTTCCAATAACGCCACCCCTCGGATTGCTCACGAGTTGTTCACCATTTTCTGTTCTGACTGCGTCTTCTAGTTCTGATTGTACTGGATGTATATGGAGGTTATTAACGTGATTATCTGGAGGCGGTAGAGGTGCTCTGGGCTTTGAAGAAGTGAATAATAGTGGTCCGATGCCATTTTGAATCGTTGTACCAGGCAAAGGACGTATCTATTAACAGAAACCGAAATAGAAACACCGTGAAAAATATTTCAAGCTAGAACATCTACAGATGTCTATAATTATTTTAAAATCAACACTTTAAAGTGCTACAAATGTTCTGATAAAATGGCAATCGTTCAAGATTAAAAACATCTAGCAATATAAAATGTAAATCAATATACTTTTGGTTCCGTGAATAAGATCTTTTATTTCTTGGTAAATCTTCTTTTTAACTTTTCAAAAATTAGACAAATTTTTTTCTTTTCAGCTTATAAAAAATTTAATCTCGATCAAATTTTATTTCAGTATTATAGCCCTTTTAATACTTAGCGTTTATAGAGAACACTTCTAGAAACTTACAACACCGTGCGTCAAGTCTGGTTCGCCGGATTGCTTATAGCTAGCGATAATCGCATTCCTTGTGCTTCCATTCTGCAACAAGAGAAGACGCAGAGAAAAGTTAGTTTCTGCTCGAACGCGATCGTAGAATCAGGACTTACTACGCTTAAATTGCCGATGCTGTTGGACTCGTCGTTACCCGGAAGAGGGGTAAGATTAATGCTACCCTTCTTCCCGAGGATGTTGGCAGCCCTCGGGAAGCACGAGAACCTCATGTTATCTTCATCCAACGCATGCCCAAAACAAATTCTTTTGACACCTGCAAAGAATACAGAATTTTCAATATTCGTTTTTAGCAAAGTAGAAACCAAGAATTAGAAAATCCGCAGCCGATGCCATTAACTGCGAAGTTTCTACATAACTTTTCTTTTATTTCTACATTTTAAATGTTACTCATTAAGGTACAAAAGTTTCTTACATAATACCTAACAAGGTTTGAGCAGAAACTTATCAATCGACGTGTTCCATTTATGCCTTAATTACCGAGAATAATAACCGAGAACAAATTCTTTTTTTATTATTTTTAATTGAAAATCTGAGCTTTATCATCGAGCGATCTTTACGGAGCAAATGATTTAATCTCGCGCGATATTTGATGTGTCACGCACGGCATTATTCACAGCGGGGATTCTTAGTATATCTTACAAATAACGATCTCGTATCTTAAAAGAATTTTTAATTAGGTCGGGTGAGACACGATCTGGTCGATCACTTTCGCTCACTCACTGGTCGCGTCGCGTTTTCTTCCTCATGGCGGTACTTTCAACCGATAATCTCGACTAAGATTCGCACGAAGATCATTTACGACTTCGACTTCGACGTCGACTACGTCAATTTAGTCGTCTTACTTCGCGACTCTTCGTCTTAAGCTAGACTGTGTCATTTTTCGTGGCACACAACTTGCACGTGATCGCTCGGTCGCGGTGCAAGCAGCCGCAAGATCGCTTCCACACCAGTCACATGCTTATGCTAATGGTGTTTGGTGCACGAGATATATTGCGTCTTGACGTCACAATACATTAGCACATGCTCACGATGAGAATATTCTCGACTCTCCGACCATCCTTTCCTCTTTGTCAAGATTTCCATTTCAAGCGGCTACACGTTCGTTTTCTTCTAAGGTCGCACTCAAATGATGCGCCGAAGGCTTTATAATGTTTCAAGAATATTACAAACAAGCTGATACATCTTATTTTTATGATATATATATTCTTTTTCTATATTTATTTTATATTCATGCTACACTTTTGCCGATTTTTGTGATGTTTTTGATTTTTGACTCTGACTTCTCAGTGTTTCGCAACAGTCATTCTGCGAATGAAATTATTTTATTAGCTTTAATTTCCAAATATATTTACTTTCAACATGTAAAAAACAGTTCACCTTGTATATGTGTACGAAACAATTGTGAGCTGTTGTTCTCTTCCAGAAAAAATACGCGACAAGGTCTGCGTATCTTGAAGCACGTCGATAATCCAGACCACGCGCCATGCCGTCACGTTATTGTTGATTTTGTCACGATGCAGCGGTTTACTCGTTTTATTGGAATCTCTTTTCACAAGATACACGTGTGTGTATGTGTGTGTGTGTGTATGTATGTGTACACATAGTATCTATTTTTCCTCTAATTTTCTCTCGAGTATTGTGCTCGACCAAGATTAAGCATCGATATGTTTATTGGCAATTATTTATAACGCAAAATCCTTATGACAATATTTTTTAGATACGCCTAAAGTAAAATTGCGTCACGTTTTGAGAAAGAATGTGAGAAGGAATTTTTCGGTATATTAACATCAAAATATTATTACAAAAATATTGTCACGAATTTTTCAGTTATGAAAGTGTCTGGCGACGCGTATCTCAATGCAAAGCATCGCTTCAAATGATGCATGGCCTCGTTATGAGACGCAAGGTCGGCTCGTATCGGATTGTACGCACTATATCGGGACGATGATAATGATATTTGATTAAACCTGCAGGTAGACGATTGCCCAAACGTTAATTATAGCGTGTTCGCCAAGTATATGCATTCGTTACATGAGTATAAACTTCGTGCGCTCTAATTAACAGACAATTACTTTCCACGAGAAAGTTTTTACGATGTCATTTTAGAAGAATTCGCAAACATTTATTACAATTTGATAATTTTATCACTTTTCCGTTTCAGCAAGACTGACAATAAGGTTTGAAACCGCTACGAGAGAGAAGTCCATATTGTGCATACTGCGCATTACATAAATTATATAACTATGGTTAACAAAATGATATAATAATGTTGTTAATTACTTGCGCGGGAAACATCATATTTCCTGTCGTATTTAGACATAATAGCTTGATGTTTCCGATATTGCGTCTCAATTACACAATTTTTACGTAATATAATGTGAGATGTAAAATATCAAAAAGTAACATTTTTATAGAGAAGAAAGTGGTAGAAAGAGAGAAAAAGAGAAAGAGAAAATGAGAGAGAGAGAGAGAGAGAGAGAGAGAGAGAGAGAGAGAGAGAGACAGAGAGAAAAAGAACTTTAGGAATTTAGTATTAAATATTTTGTGCGATAATTTTCAACGTATCAAATAGCGGTGTAGCCAACAGAAGGTTTGTTAGAACATGATCAACAAGTATATTAGAGTCTTCACGCACTTGTGCGTTACGGTGAAATTGTATTCCACCGTCATGCTATGCGTACGAGGAAAATGCGCGAGAAGTCGAGGAAAACGAAAATGTGCGTCGACGATTACACGCATCCGCATCCATACGCTCTGTGTCCTCGCAAAATGACATTTCCGGTTCCTGAACGCGATGACGATGACTCATTAGCGGGCCGTAATTAAAATGAGTCTCGGGCAATAATAGCAGGCGGTTCAATGCGTGTGTCTCGATGTGAAACACGATCCAACGACACAATACGTTGTGTGACACAATGATAAGCAACATATCGCGACACTCGCCGCTTTGCCGTTTGACTCGGCTCTGCTCAACTTGACTGCCTTTTTTCGTTCGTTTTTTTTTACATAATTTCGAGATCGCGTGGCGTGGAAATGAGAAGCGAGAGAACGTAATAATAATAACGTAATTTCTGTTGCACAATGCTCTCGGTGTCGATTTACAGACAGAAAACTGGGTTACCAGCCGCCGCGGTTGGATAAATGATAATGATTTTCATGGGCTTTGCTGAACATTAAAATATTGTCGAGCGATGATTATGCCTCTTCAAGACGCTCGACGGTACTGTTTGCGGACGATAATGGTCCCGATTGTGAGATACTAATCGTTGAAGAGATTTATATGCGGTGTCTTAGTGTCTCGAGCACTTGCTCTTGACTTCGTACTTTTTGACAAGCTTTAGTTCGACTCGTTTTTCCGGAAAATGTCTCCTTCTCTTCGCAACGATCCGATCTTTTCGATGTGTCTCGATTGACACTTCAACACTACCCCAGATAAACATTACGATTATGTCTCGAGATCTTTCTTCACAGTTCATACTTGGAACAAATATTATAATAAATATTTAACTCTCATTTGCATTATTTAATAATCATATGTAAGCGATAATTGTTTATGCACCTAATAGTTGTATTCATTCAGCATGTCTTTAAATATCTTCACTTTCACACCTTTAAATGTGCGAATACTCAAAAATTTATTTGCCGCTTGATTGAAATTGATTATATCGCTTATTAGTTGCATTTATTAGATTGATGTTAAATATACTTTGGTCGCCTTATCGTAATGATCGTACATCTGTACAGCGTGTTCAAGATCGATATTTCAGATTAACTATTTATCTTATGGTGAAATAATTACTTATCATATATTCCGATTGCCGATATATCTATCATTCCATCTTATATAATTTCGAGTTATTGATTTTTCGGAAAGTACAAGAATTTTATCTGTTCTCCTTCACTTTTGTGTAAGAACTTTTCTATAATTTTATCGGTTGTGTTGACATGTCAGAACGTTCACAAATGGATATTAATAGTATTTGTGTAATTATAAATAACCTTTGTATTTCGGCTAATGAGTATTCCGCATACGTGAGTTCTTTTTTCATGGGACGTTACTGGATTGAAAAAATTTACTTTCGCTTGTTTTTAAATATGATCTTCTTGCTTCTTTCTGATTGTTTTATTTTTTCTTGTTTTCCCTGCTTCTTTTAGGCTCTTCGTTTTTTCTCTCATTTCCTCTATTTATCATATTCTGTCGTTTGCAATGCCAATATCGAATTAATGTTGTAAATGTTGGGATAATTTCTCGTTGAATAAACACACATCCATAGTTTGACGTGTTTCTTGATTAAGACGTCGAGTGAGTTCTCAGCAAGATTAATTACGCTTCTCGATCATGTATTCAGCCTCGTCACCGCGCATCACATAGTGATATCTTTCCTACATTGTCGCACACATTTCGTAACGTTACGCAATAATAATATCGACCTATATATAAGTGCTTAATGCAGCGGCCAATTAACGCTGCGCGTTAAGCGCTGTCCGACGTTTTATCGATATTTGCGGAGAGGTCTGCGCATACATTCGGAGCCGCGAACAATTAAGGCAATATTGTTTTGTAACGCCGGTCACATAGGCGCCTCTTTAATACAGGCGCAAGTTTAATCAACTGTATCGACAACCGCGCGCAGGTTAATTAACTCCTCTCATCCGTATACGTATACGCGGCTGTAATTAATTCTCTTGAGGTGACACGATTTTCGCGTCGTACGTTCTCTCCCGAAGGATAGCTAATTCTTCATGTTGTATTTTAGCTGTTCGAACTTTCAGCTACTTTGTCGTATCGTCTTATTTTCCATCTGCCTCTAGCTCTATCATATTATTTGCGTGCAGAAGTGCGAGCAAAACGAGACGATAAAATTACAATTAAGTTCCATGTCAAGCTCGAAGAAAAATGAATAAGCGTCAACAGCGAATAAATTTGTATGAAGACTGTCACACAGAAAGAACAAAATCCAGAATTCATTTAGCAAGTACTTTGTTAATAATGATACAAAATGTATATATTTCTGCAGGAGAGCCTCGTGTTATATCGCGTGTAATTGTACAATTGTATTACTTAATAGTCAAGTATTTACAATTTTGCAATGACGCCGATCGCGAAACGAAAAGAACCTTATCGCCTCGGTCGCCTGCCCATTATCGGCATCGGAATGCAAGCGATTATGGAATTTATCAGCACCAGTATCTGGCTACGAATCGCAGTTTCCACGGATCGATTAGATAATCAATCGCATGGAGCCGAAAGAAACATGCCGAGCATCGCTCGCCAAGTATCACGCTCAACTCGTTGAAGATCGACGCAACTCGGTCGCTTCGTTCTCGCCGGGACTCACCCTTCAGGTTGAAGTCTGAAAAGCTTCAGGGTGGATACGAAATCCCGCGCCGAATGACGGTGGATATGAAAATACGGGCGACACGGAGTTTCTCCAGGAATGTCTCTCTCGCGGCGTATTTTTCGTTCGCGATGGACGATGAAAAATGCGAAATCGCGGATCTCAGTTTCTCTCTCTCTCTTTCTCTCTCTCTCTCTCTCTCTCTCTCTCTCCTCTTTCTCTTTCTCTTTCTTTTTGTCCGACCACAGCGAAAAACGGAGCTGCACCGCACGAATTCGCGCATTCGACTGATGCCTCAAGTTCGACAAAGACGCAGAAATCTTATCTAGCCGATAACAGGACGACGCAGTGTCAACAGGCAGGTATATGTACGGCGGGCATCTTATCTAATGAGTCTATTCTCTTTCCATTAATAAGGCCACCTTCGTGTTCCTCGTCGGACACACGTGCTACAATTCCCGGGAAAATATACCGCGTTTTTTCCTCATCCCTTTTGCCTTTACAATATTAATATCTGTTTATTTGGCTGTTTATTGCTGTTTATTCGGCTATTTATTTTGTGTTGTACAATACGTGGTAAAAGTAAAACAAGAAAAGACAAAGAGAAATGACAAACGACCGTTTTATCTTGGTTTCTACTTTTCTTTACTTGTCTCTCCTTATCTTCAAAATAAGCATATTCATCGCGAATAAATATGCCAGGGTTAAAATCAAGAATTATCGAATTTTTGTTTAAAAAATATATATATATTCGTATGTGAAATATTTTTTTTTCTTCGCGTTGATTTATAATCGGTATTGTTAATTTTATGTGAGAATTTATCAAAATTTTTGAATATTTACTTCTACCTTTCTCTCTCTCTCTCTCTCTCTCTCTCTCTCTCTCTCTCTCTTTCCCTTTTATTCTTTCTTGCTTTACTGCTGTAAAAAGATTTTGCTAATTCAGCAGGGTGTCTAATTCGCAAACGAATGAAGTCGTGATCAAACTCCTAAATGACTCAACCTCCGCTCCAATGATGCTTCGACATGCAAAAGAGAGTGAAATTACAGTAATAGTGTAATATTGCAAATTATTCGTTCGTTAGGCGTGTATAAGAACATCTTTCAATCTTTGTTCCCGTCTTTTCTGATCTTATGCGAAATTTTTCCGCAATTTTTAATACCGTCAAATACTCGAGAATATTTCGTTTCTTGGAACGGCTTGCGGAGAGTCAAACATAGATTAATTCTTGTTGGTCTTAGAAGGAATTTTCTGAGTCTATTAGCTTGTGTGGATTATCGACGGCTGTCTGATCTTTATAACGACATTTGTCGATTTCTTATCTTTGAAACGATAAACTTGCATTATGGGCCCGATGTCTTGATATCGTGTTCTTCGTTCATATGTAATTTGATTTTTGTTAGACAATTGCCGGTTGCTCGACAATGATCAATTGAGACAGTCAAATCTCAAGCGCGGCTTGAGATCTCCATCGTCCCCGCGACACTAGATCTGATATTCTTTTTGCACTGACGATGATTTATCCGACTGTGTACCTAATTTTCCTGATTATATCGTTAATTAATTTGAAAAATTCTGCTCGTTAGCTGCCCACGTGCTTTGACTCAATGAAGCGAGCGCTACCATATGTCCTTCCTTTCTTATCATTGGACATCTTTTTTACCAGTGTCATTAGGTAACACAACCGCCTAGTGACTCACTTCGATTTGAATATGTACTACTTACGACCATGTGAGTCTCACGTACGCGATATCTAATCGGATAAAGAGCGATTATCATACTCGCTGCGGTGTCTCTTTGATCGTCTGGAAAACAGCGGGTTAAAATTTCCGCTTTCAGGAATTTGAAATCTGTATTACTTGCCTTTAATATGTGAATTTGTGACAATTGGCTAATGATAATAACGGTTGATAATGGCGAACTATGATAAATGAAAAGATATGACACGTCCTCACTCAACAATGTCAATGTGAAACTCCTACATGTGCGCTTTATTATTTTTCGTATCCAATTTGTAGAGAATATTATTTTTTAGAGGAATAATTTCTCTTTTTGTAAATTGCACCGGAATAATTGCTTGTAAAAATAGTATATCATAGTTTGTATTCCTTAAATTTTGATAATAACTTGAAAATTGTAAAATAATTTATGGATATTGAAGTTCTCTCGAAATGTCTTAGTTCTTTAAAAAAAAAAATTTGATCTCTCAATTGTCAAGTCCTGATAATCGGAAAACACAGGAGTTATTAACATTTTAAAGTACCGCAGCGTTTCACAGCGAGCCCCGTATAATATGGAAATTGCCAAGATATCGCGATATCGATCCGATCGAGCCTTTTATACCCCCGATGGCATTCTCGAAATCGCACTTCCTGTAAAAACTCCACTTTCCATGTAAAAACTTGCTCGCGCGAACTAAGCCAAGTCTTTCGAGTGCGAGCGCGAGCGTGATAACACGCGCGCCTAGTTAATTCATTGGAAACACTCACCTCTCGAACTTTACGATCTCGAGGCACCTCGTTCACAATTTGTTACGCCGCGAATTATCGCCGCGATCTCGCGCTGACGTTTCGCTCCGGAAACGCGTTCGCAAAACACGTTTACAAACACATCTGTGTCATTAACGCTCTTGTTCCGAGGTGTTCCAAAAATATGATTTCCTTCGAATTTGGCTCGTCGTTGATTCACCGAAATGTCGAAACAGATTGTCGGACAGATCGAGTTTACCACTGCGTTGAAATCTCACTAATAATTATCGCGATTTTGCTTATTCACCGTATCGCCAACTTATCTCCTTTGTCGTTTTTTTTTCCTTTTCTTTTTCCTTCACGAATTTACATCGTATCGGTAGCCTTCATTGTCATCGGTTCACCGTGTCTGTCCGTCGACGAGAGCAGTAATTTTCCTGCGCGACGAAAAAAGTCGACGTGACGATCGTGTCAATAAGAACTTTAATGCGTGCTCCCACTTTCGACGTTGAATTCCACGTGTATCAGCAGGCTTATCGTCTCGGCCACACTGATCTCCGATCCGACGTCGAAAATGACTGATAACCGGCCCAGACGGTGCTATCGACAGGTCGGTCCCTGTGCCACTAACAGAAAGTACGCTTGCGTTTTCCACGGTAGTAGACGCGGCCGACGATGTGGGGGTATTGTTAATTATTATCGTTTGGCACTTGCTTATCCGCGCGATATAACTTCGGGCGGCGTGGTGTGTTTACGGTAACGGCTGGACTATACGCTTCTTCAGACTGGATGCGCGCGTGCGCGAACGCGTAGGATTAATTTAATTTAATATGTGATTCAAATTAACTCATGATTTGATTTTATCTTCGTCTGCGTTGATATTTCATCGCAATTGTTCATTGCACTTACATACTTAATAGTGCTTAATTTTATTCGTTTTCTTTATTTTCTTTGTACTTGATTATTTCTCATTCGATTCCACGTGGTCTTTTGTATATAACTTACACATAATTTTCTTAATGTCATGCTGCATTTTTTACTAATTATTATAAAGAGGCTAAACAAGCGATATGTAGAAAATTATTATCAAGAAATTATTGCCAGCTACGTCATATCTTTCAGAAAGATATGTCAATTTTTATATTATCATATTAATCGAATGCAAAGAAAGCTGAAAAAGAGTTTCAAAAAAAGTTTAGCTGCAGATACAATTCATTGTAAAAATACTCACTTTTCTTTCACTTTATGTTGCTTGAGATATTTTATCGAAACTTTTATTTATATATATTGATACGAGTACAATGATAAAACTATTTATACAGTGTTAATAATAAAACCAATTTTTATATTACGAAACAGAATGGGAAACTAATGAAAGATATTTGAAATGCCTACCATTCACAAAAACATTTTTCTAAAATTGTTTTTTTGATCGGTAAAATATCATTTAATTATATCGTCTAAGATTGCTCGCATCAGTAAGTTTCAATGTTGTCCGTAATTCAAATATATAGTGTTTGCGTATCTTACAGAATATATCTAAGATATATCATATTTACATTGTGTTATATTCACAAAAAATTGTTGTCTCTAATAATATCTATAGTTATTTTTTATCACAATAATTGTATAATATATATATATATATATATAATTTATATATATATAATTATTTTTCTAAAAATAATTATTATATAATTATTATACAATTATTTTTGCTAAATTATTATATAAAGACAGTGAATATTAATTACACGCGCAGTCAATCAGTATAAAAAATAAAACTTTATTGATTCTAAACAGTTAATGTTTGATAAAAAAATAGTTATGAAGAAATATTAGATTCGTACAGCACAGTCTTTGAAATTTCATTTTAAAGATGATTCACAACCCGCGACAGAAGTTGCAAAGCAAAATTTCTCTTATAAAAAATTACTGAAAATTACATTTATACTATATGTAGGCATACAACATATACCTATTATCTATAAACGTTTAAATGTTTCCTGTACTATAAGCAATGTCGAATTACAAATAAAACTTCGAGTTGCGAGTTCTATGATTTGTTTAAAGTTGACATAAATGGTTGTTAGTCGGTGGTAATTATTCGCGTCTTCTTTGTTTTCTCGCATTCTTTGCAATCATCGCTGCTCGTCATTTTAATTGATTGCGGTCACCATCGTAGCAAAAATTCCATCTTGTCGCTGCATTAAATCTACTGGTGAGCCTTCCTCAACAATCTTACCTTCGTCGAAAACGATGATACGATCACAATCTAACAAGGCCATCGCTCGATGCTGCAAGAAAAAGTTTATTTTGTTAGAAATTTCAATCGTGAAATGAACAGTTGGACAAAGCTATATATTTAGTATAACTATATATTTTATATATATATATATATATGTATAATTCTATTAAAATTTTACTCGTGGAAACTTTTTTACTAACTGCAATAGTGATCACAGTTTTATCAGCGAAGGCAGCTGCAGCTGCTTGTAAAAGCAATTTTTCTGTAGCCACGTCGAGTGCGCTGGTCGCTTCGTCCAATATAACAATACTTGATTGTTGAAGGACAGCACGCGCCATGCATAAAAGCTGAAGTTGGCCGGTTGAGAAGTTCTCACCACCCTCACGAACTTCAAAATCTGAGCCGGAAATAATATTTTGATTAATATTTGGAGGATAAAATTTGTCATCGGAAAATCAAAACCGATATAATTAATTAATTTAATTTAATGATTTTTTTATCGCTATAAAAAGACATAGAGATTATCTTTTTACGTGATTATCGCCATCGTAGTAAAGACTTGGAATTTTTTAATCAAGATTTTCGAATTTTTAATCACTAATCAAATATATGAGATCGTAAGCGAAGGAATAATCTGATCGATATTAGGTGAATTTGGGAAGAAATCTTATGTACCTAGTCCATCAGGATGCGAGGCTATGACTTCCTTGATTTGAGAAAGTTCCAAGGCTTTCCAAATTTCGTAGTCGTTATATTTTAACAGTGGGTCCAAGTTTTCTCTGCAGATATCAATTAAGATTAAGTTAGAACTTTAAGTAGTAAAAAGGCTCGATTTATTGCGGCAAAGTGATAAGATTAGATCGCAACGTTGTGGCTATTAATCGCGGTAATAAAATCATGTGTGATAACATATAGAAATACCTAATCGTGCCGCTAAACATTATTGCGTCCTGCGGAATGGCCAACAATCGTGATCGTAACGTACGAAGTGGTATCTGCTTGATGTCGATTCCGTCTATCAAAATGCGGCCTTGACTGATCTCGACCAGCTGGAAGAGGGCCATCACGGTCGATGATTTTCCGCTTCCTGTTCTTCCGCAAATACCCAACTGTCCAATAATATTTAGCACGATTAACTTTTCGTTATTGTTCGAGTATTAAAATGCCAAAGAGAAATCTGACGGTTATTTTTTTTACGATTATCATTTATTACGTCAAATTTCTCGATACTTAATTTTTGATAAAAAATCGCGCTAGCGATTAGTAAACGTCAGGTGTGTTTCCAATTTTTGTTTTATTATTACAGTGTAATCGATTACTTTTTGTCCAGCTGGTATCCTTAAAGTTAAATTCGAGATCACAGAGTCCCTATCTGCGTTGTAGCTCAAAGAAACGTTGTCGAAAATGATTTCTCCCTTGCTGGGCCAATTATCGGGCACTTGTAAACCTGAAATTTGTCAAACGAAAGTGGCTATTACTGTTATGACGAGGAAATTGCTATGTATGATCGTGGAGATTGACAATCACCACTTATTTACCACATCAGATTGTCGCGGATGAAGTACATCGTGTTGATAACCGATTCTCGTGATTTCAAAGTTTACATATCTATTGATTTTCCTCTACTCGAGACATTTGTCTCGATATGATGAGACGTACATGCAAAATAAGGATTTAATGCGAACGACAAAGCGTATCAATTTTTCATGTTTATGCGCATTAACGGCGTGATTGCAGGTCGCGAATAGTTACCGTTTTCGTGATAGTTCTCCGGTTGCGTGTTCCTGTAGGCGGATATTCGGGCCACGCTGCCCATATACTTCTCGATGTCCGTCGTAAACTTGACCACCCAGTTCAGGTAAATCGGTACCACGAGAGTGTAGTTGATCGCCAGACCGACTAAAGCGGGTGTCACGCGGCTAGGGTACATTTCCGCGGAAAGTAAAGCTGCGAAAATAGCTGTCACCACGATAATAGCGCCTAGATAATCCTGGAGGCGGATATTAACAATGTAATGAAAAGTCTATCCGTCATTTATGTCAATGATCTGAAGCTTGACAAATCCACACAAAATAAAACTTAAAAATGGATCGAGTCCAATTACGATGCGCAATTATAACATTTTCAAAGGCAAGGTTTGTTTCTGAAAATTTATATTTTTTATTCATTCAAATGTTCGAATCTAAATCTTCTATATTTCTTTGCTCGTAACACTCACCAACGCAATGCCCAGCCATCTGTCGCTGGTGTTCAGGATAAGAAAGGCGTTAGTGTTTGCGTCGATGCGCTTCATCGCCTCTTCCATGAAGCGGTCTTCTTGCTTAAACGCTCTCAACGTCGGAAGTCCTGACAGAGTTTCCGAAAAATGCGTTGCCACGGGTCCTCTCGTGCTGCAAGCAACATTTGTATAATTATTCACGTATCTTAGTGGAAAAATTGACTCAAAACAGTCTCAAAGAGTATCTTTATTAGAGACGAGGTATTACTGATTACGCTGAATGTTCGAGTGTCTCAATAAAATCCGTCACACGAGGAAACTTCTATTTTTCGTTCACGCGAGAGAATCTTTAAAAACTTATTAGAGCATATTTTTTTGAGATTTTTAACATATGAAAAACGGCGATTATTAATAATACCTGCCATCCAGTCGTTGCAGTTGTCTGGCGCTCTGTCTGTAGAACTTTTGCAACATGTAGTAGGCGCAACCGGTCAGGAAGGCGGCAAAGAAGAACCACAGTGAAATGGCAACATTAAGGATCATCGACGAGCCGCAGAGCAGCACGAAGAACGTCAGTCTCTTGAGCGACGTGGCTAATTTCTTAATTGAGCAAGAAACGATTGCAAGGATTAGTCGAACATCGGAGATTAAGATCGTCACTCATTTTCAACGACGCCCATCGTGAAATCTGATTATCTCAGTAACGATTGTAAGAACGATTGCCGCTGTCGATTATCGAAGCGTGCCAGGGGACTTCCTTTTACCTTGTCTATGACACCCACGTCGGCGCTGAACCTGTTCAGGATCTTGCCGGCTGGATTACAGTCGAAGAACGAAATAGGCGCGCCGAGAAGTCCGGACACAGCCTCTCGGTGCAATTTTCGTTTTGCTTTGGCATCCGTCCATTGACTCGCTACGTTGTACAGAAGCGACGCAAGAATGGAGCTCAGGGAAATAATGATGTACACCTTGAAGTAGGACACCATCTGAAAAGGGAAGAAACTATCCGGTCGAAATTATACTTCATCGAAAGACGTAGCGATTCTACATCCTCTTTATCGTGCAAGAATTATTTTTGCAGTAGATTCTCAAAGAGTTGATTAATTTCGAACGTCGATCGATCGATCGACCGATAGATCTAATTTATTACATATGAATATTTGACGCGAAATATTTCTTTCGCTTGCTGTGGATGGAACGATATACAATTCAGATAAAATGATACCTTTATTGTCTCGAAATGTTATGTAATATCGCGAAAATCTACTTACATCCTGACGTTCGTTGGTTGTCGAACTAGTGTTTTGTTCTGTCCATCGACTTAGCCAGAGATCCATGCATACGCGAAGAACTTGACAGGCCAAGGCTGTTACGATGTAAGCGTTCCCTGACAGCCATCCACCAGCTCGAAAATATTCCATCCAGATTGTTCCAGTGACAAGGCCGCTTTTATCGTCACTCTCGATTGCATTTTGTTCGTGTACGTCCTCATAATTAAATACTGAAAGAAATTTACCTATGAAACACGTTTTATGTCGTAAAGATGGAAGATGGAAGATGAAGGAGATACTCGTGCGAGGAGTAAAAAGTTGCGAATAAAGTTGGGACAAAGATAACTTCGATGTAATTGTAACTAACCCTCTTCCACTTCATCCATATCGTCAAAGTTTTGCGACTTTCTCCATAACAATAGTTTTGCCGGGAAGTGATCCTCTTCCTGGTGTTGACGTAATCTGAAAATAAAAAATAAATTTTCAATTATTTGCGTCTATAATTATTGCAATTACTTTAATTATTTTATCGTTTATCGTTTATAATTACTTGTTTGAACCAGACATTAGTTTTCGTAAGACGCTTTTGTCTCTGCTTATCGTGCCTTCTTCTGATTGCACAATGACCCTAAAATTTGTATTATTATTGCTTTATTCTTTCAACGTGCGCGTCACAACAATAAAAGGCGGTCATGTTATATTGCGAAAAGAAAACTTGAGAACCTTGTAGAGAAGAGTTGTTTTAACACGCTATTGTGTTGTCCGTTGTCGTATGTGTTGTTTCTTTTTCTGCACAGAAATATAAACATGTAAAAGAGAAATCCATTCCCAATGAGTAGAGAGAATAACATGTTCGAGTAATATTTTTCATGAAATATTCATTTAAATAAAAATTTCAGATATTTAATGTTACAATTTGGAATTATATGGATATTTGCGAAATTCAGAAAGTGACAATTTCTTTAATTTCTTTTTATATAAAATTTTACAACAATGTAGATATTGAGGTATATACCGACAATAACCACGACAAATAAACAGCTCTCTTTTATTATACGAGACATTTTGATTAAAAAGTAACCTTTTTGTCAATATTCATACCTTGGTGCCACATGTCGGTTTTCGAGAATTATCGGCGTGCTACTCTGCCGAAGAACAGGCGGTGGTCTTTGAGATTGAAAACTCGCCGATCTGACGGTATCGCGACACGTTTTTGATCGTTTTATACCGCTATTCCATTCTTCTGTCGACACTGGGAGATCTGTGAGATCGTAAGCCAGATATCTCGATCCTAACGTTGTTCGACGTAGTCTTAAAGGAACAAAAACTGACGGACTCTGAAAAGTTCACAGCGAAATAAAATTATTTCGATATTATACAATGTGAATGTACTAGATTGGGTCAAGATTGGGTAAGAAGATAGGACTTTTATGTTTGTCTGAACCCAATCTACCTTCACACTTCGGGTTGGCAGCTAATTACCAGACACCAGACAGTATAATAGGCATTGTGTAATATTTCGTATCTTCCAATCGATGTATCCAATTCAAATAGAAATCTACTTCGCGATTTGTTGTTGAAGAGATAAAAAAAAATTCTTAACATACTTGGTTTTCTGTAATTTACCACGTGGGCATCGTGATCGGCGATCCATGATCCGTCACTGATACGTGCGTCTCTCACGTTCAACCTGGACACTAGTTTGACCAAAGACCACCTGTCTCTGGCGGTTCTCTGAGATCTAGCATCGTCTTGTTGTCTCGAAGCCGCGATCCTCCATTCTGTCGCCAACTCAGAATCTACGTCCTCGATGCTGGACTTTGTCCCAACCGCGCGAACTCGACAGCTGTCCATGACGATCACCTGGAAAAAGCAATTTTTGCTCATCGCGACTCTTCATATGAAGTTATTTATCTCAACTCTTGAAAAAGTTAAGAGGACATATCATTGAGAAACTTGTAAGACCTGATGAGCAGCAGATAACAACTCCAGCTTGTGAGTGACCATAATCACCGTCCGACCGCTCCTCAACAGAAACCTTCTCACGCCATAATCGAAGATATGTTGCCCAACGTGTTGATCTAACGCCGACAGTGGGTCGTCCTGGAAGCAATTTCTAGTTGCACTCACATGCGAATCTAACGCGACAATGCGACGAATTAAAATTATATATTCACGACAAATTGATATAAAAATTGACCATAAACTTGACAAACAGACTAGGAGGATCACATCGGCGTCGCTGTAAATGGCTCGTGCAATGGTGACCCTCTGCTTCTGCCCACCGCTCAAATTGATACCCCTCTCGCCTACCCTGGTCAGGTCCCGATCAGGAAGTATATCTATGTCTGGATGAAGGGCACACGCGCGCAACACGTTGAGGTATCTTTGCGAACAGTACGTCGAGCCGAACAGAATGTTGTCCTTGAGGGTGCTGTTCAAGAGCCATGGCCGTTGCGCCACATAGGCGATCTTCAGGTTCCTAATGGATAATGACGCGTGATGTGACCTCAGCTGACATAAATGTTACTGTAAATGTCAAAAGTTCCATTCTGAATTTTTTGGAATTACTTACTTGGCCCACTCGACGCTTCCGCTCATCCGCTGAATCTCTCCTAAAAGCGCCTGCAACAAGGATGTCTTGCCGCTTCCAGTCTTTCCCACTATTACCGTCAGCTGTCCTAGAATAATGCGAATAAGACATTTATAACGATCGTGTTGGCTGTTGGTGGCCTTGTACATTTTCCGTGACTGAATATTAGACAGTCTTGTTAAAAGTTCTAGTCGTTTATAAATCTTCATGCTCAGATTTCTTTTTCGTTTTGCTTACCACGTGGGAAGTTGAGCTCGTTAAGCACCAATGTGTTGTCGTCGGATCCCCAGGTGAAGACACTCGGTGTGATCTTGACGACAGAATCCGGCACTTTCGGATCTTGCTCGAACACCGTGTCGACCGAGGAGTCTATCTCCAAATGGGACTCACGCGAAACACTCGGCAACTGATTTTCCTCGCTCTCGCTCTCTACGATATCGTCAAGCGATCCATTTGTTGCGACGCTGGATATTTTGTTTGTTTTTATCTTAAAGAAAAGTTAACACGTTATTTTTCAATCTGAATTATATATGATTTTCACGATGGAGAAAAATGACGAGAGACTTGAAGACAGAGGGACTTTAACTTAAAAAGTGCTCACGTTGTTCTCGATGCGCAAAGTGCTTTTTGAAAATCTGTGCTCGACAATACTCGATTTTCGATCTGTTTGCTCAGGAAGAATATTCATCACCTCCGGAAGCCGAAGGAAATCTTCCAGTCTCGTTGTGGAAATCTGCGAGAAAGCATCATGAGAAGTCATTTCGCGAGGATCAGACTGAAATCAGACATTGAATTAAGCGTTATTCCTCACTCTGGCGTTGATAATAATCGACACCATCGTCGGAAAGATGAAAAGCGGCACCGCCATCTGCGAAAAGAGCGCGAGACTGGCAAAAACGTTTCCCGCGTCGAGATTTCGTTCCTCCAGCCAGAAATAAATTCCGAATGTGAAGAGGGTCATCAGAATCGAGGAGGCGTGAGTCACGAAGTCTGTAATGTTAAAATGTGAATTTAATCAATCTCTATTTTACATAAAAATATAAGATAAATTCAGAGTTTTAAGTATTTTCAACAGAATGGAATTGCTCACCGACGAATGTGCAATATGTCGAGTTCTTGTTCAGTAACTTTAATTCCTTCTCTCGGGCTTTGCATACACGTTCTTCGAAGATGTTCTCCCAGGCGCGTAGTTTAATGAGTCGTATCCCTTGAAGAATCTCATTGACTAGACGGAGGCGCGCGTCGCTTTCTTCCTGAAATATTTCGCGAAATATTTCGTTGACACATTGTTAGACACAGGAAATTGTTCCTCACCGTTATGCGCCTAAAATTCGCAGACATTCGTTTTCCCAGGATTAGCTGCATCGGTGTGACGATCAATATGCAGCAAATTGCTCCAAAAATTGCGCTAACACCCAATTTCAAATACAGAAGAAAGATGATAGCAGTGATCTGTAAAGAAATTCGACGTATATCAAAGACAATTAAAGTTATTTTATGCTTTCAACTTTTAACGATTGCGATTCGAACAAATTATTCCAAGATGATGTTTCTAAGGTATCGATAGTGACACGCGATATAATGTACGTGCTATACTAATTTGAACACTTTTATGTACTTTCAGAGGTATGGCCCATACGTAGTGACCGATCCAGAAGAAACTCATCACGTTGTACGCGTCTTCGGCCATGAGATTCGTCAAAGTCCCAATGTCAGCTGCCTGCGAAGGTGAATGTTGTTCTTTGTCCTTGTTGGATGGCTTCTCCTCTTCTGAGATACTCCAAGAAGGTAAGCGAAGTGCCTTATCGTAAATGAGTGCCTGAAAATGGCCAATTCAATGTTCGTCATTTCCTCGACTCTCGGCAAGATCCGAACGCGCCAAAAATCACGGAAAAGAAAGTCGACTTTTAAATATTTACGTTATATCGTTCATATACCTGAAGAGCCGTTCTTAAGCGTATCCCTGTGACATAGACTATATGAGTGTACGCTTGGCTCAGTGTACTCTGCAAAATGATCGCGAGGAAAACTACGATTCCCAGGAAATATCCGTTTTGCGATATCTCCGAAAATGTCATGGTTCTCTAAACAAATGCGAGAGTTAATCATTTCGATGAAAAATAGACGCGTCGTACATCACGGTAATGATAAATAATAGGGAAACGTAAAACTGTGTACCTTCCAGAGGAGATTTTTGTCCGATATGCTGTTTTGGCGATCTGACACGTAATCGATTATTTTGGAAATCATCATAGGACTGACTAAAGTCGTAGCGTCGCCGAGAAGTTTCAAAAGTCCACCCGCTGCGAAAACCATCCATATACGTTTCCACAAACATTTCCATAAAGATAGTTTACGTCCTCGACATCGCAGCTAGGAATTTAATGAGTTGACTTACATGAATATACATACAAAAAATATACATGTGGGGATCATGAATATTTAAAACATTTTACATATTATACGACTTCTATCGCGCTTGTACAGTTCTTCGGTAAATTAATTGTTTCTTAAACGTTTATCCCATCTTGTCAAATACGTGGTGCGTAGTATGACACAGCAATAAAAATTTTAATTCTTAAAATTAAAATTTATATCACGTTATTTTACAAATGAGTACAGATTTAAAAATTAAAAAAATGAAGAAAAAAGAAATTTTATAATCAAATTAAAAATTTTAAATATGTAACGAGCGTTTTATGATAGCGTATAATGATTACTTATATTTCAATTTTTTCTCCAATTTTCTCCCTTCGTAGAGATTTTCTCGGAAAAAGAGACGAACACAAAATGGTATTACCTTCTCGATTTCGTAAATGCTGCGGAATCGTTCAAACTGCCTCTTCATCGTCTCCTCTTTCGGAAGATCTCCGAGGTCATGGAGTTCCAAAGGCGTCCGATACCCGCGCCACAATAGGTCAGTCACCCAGTGGAAGGTGATTTTGCTGAGAAATGGCGAAACAGAATGCCGGTACGATGTACGCCTGTTATTGCTTTTTCTCACGGTGTACCGTCTGCTTTTCTTTATCTGACGACAACCGAAACATCGTCGCTGATACATTTACGATGGGAGAATTTACGAAAGGGAGCATATTCGCATCGTGAGAAACGAAGTGTTTGGCGCATTTCATTTCGCGCAGGGGAAGAGTCGAGAGTAAAACTATACCGACGAGGAACTTCAAAACAGTATCCCTCCCCAATTAATGTGTTTTTAAAGTCGTAAAAAAAGAACTTTTTTCCAGACATTTTTTCCTATTCTTCACGTATTTTTATTTTGAAGATATTTGCTGCTCGGATATTTACTTAAATATGAAAGACGACGTGTTTTTTCAAATTTTTTCTCCTAAATTTATGATTGAACAATTATGAACGATTACGTGTCTCTTATTTTAACTTGGATTACAACATATTTAAAACACATCGAAATCCGAAAAAAACTTTCTTACGAGAGAAGTTTGCTTTTGAGTTGAAAAAGATATAAACACGAACAAGGTGAGAAAGATTTTAACGCGTTCGTTGAAATGGAAGATGAATTGTGTACATATACACATGGTGATGTTTCGTTACTTTTAACGACTTGCAAACACGTATCTTGACGGCTAAGAAAGAGCAGGAGAATTAGTGAAGGTCAATCGAATAATATAAAAGTATAAAAGATATCTTAATATAAAATCTAATTATCTAATGTATGACAAATTAATTCATTTTCTTAGAAAGCGAATCAAAAATATTTTTTTAGTTTTACAATATAATAAAATAAATAATGTTAGATACCGATTTCTTTTTTCTTTTTTTAAGACAAAATCTGCGCTTCAGGGTCGAACAATTAGAATATCGCGTGCCACTTACGAGTGATTCCTTTTTGTTTATCTTTGTTCATTCGGAATTGAAAGTCCGAGTCTAAAAATAGAATTTACATCGAAGCGGAATTTCTCTCCTGGAGGTTTGTCTCATCGAAAAGCACTCACGCTTGCGGACGTGTATTATTCGCCGGTCGAGTAAAAAGCGCGACGTTAGCTCTCGATAAGCACGCCTCACTGATGCATGCGATAATAACCATTATTGTTCAAACAAATTTCATAAATGTAAAACAAATATTTACGCCAGTTGCCAAGAGCGACTGGGTATCGTCGATAAGATCGTAACTTCCTTCTGCTAGTTACTGGTTTAAGTTACTCGTTGTGTAATCCGCTTAATATAATCTCAAACGTTCGTGCTCTTTGACGCATTTCAAAATCGAGAAGTTAAAGATAAAAATATCATCTTCGAGATGGGATAAAAAAGGTAACGAAAAAGATTTATGTATTACATTATTATACACGGTGATCGTGTCCTTAAGGGGATGAACTTTCTTATAGGAGCATTCTGCATAAAAAAAAGAATTCTAAATATCATATTTAATTACAACTTTATTTCGTGACTAACAAATTCTCTGAGGGCACGTCGATAGTAAATTAACAAATGACAAAGTTTACGTTGAATAATTCAACTCACCATACGATAGAGACTACCGGCATCGATGATGGCCATAAATCCGCAACAAAAAGCAACGGCTGCCGTTGTCGTAAACCGGACGTGTTCAATAGTCAGGCTGAATCTAAAATATTTCTCCCTCTAGTTCTCAAGCTGTATCTTCTCATATATTTAATCAGTAGATAAAATAAAATAAAGAGACTTTTTAATAGGTTTTAATAATCGTTATTGTCAAAATTGTAATTTTCATTTAATCAAAGAAGATATTAATTTCTTTTACTTTTCAGTGAAACTGTCGAGTTTCAGAAAAATTATGTATGAATTGCAAGAGAAGAACACACGAGAAGACATTACATTCAATTATGATCAATTAAAAGATATGAAATATATGTATATATATATATATATATATTAATTTCTTTTACTTTTCAGTGAAACTGTCGAGTTTTAGAAAAATTATGTACGAATTGCAAGAGAAGAAGACACGAATTAATTGATCATAATTGAATGTAATCAATCGACTTTACCTGTGCAGATGGTAGAGTTTCCACAGTCGCGTGAGGCAGATTATTGCAAATCCACCGCCCGACGCGGCTGTACCAAAACCGTCCCTGATCTCGGTTTCTCGATGCAATATCCAACAGGATATCACGGCAATAATTGTCAAGATCGATGACAGGACGATCGACGTCAGCAGGGACTCGCATAGCTCCAATAAAAGTGTTAACAGCAGCAGCATGCAAAGTAGCGTCCTGAACGTGTGAAACGGCAAGAGAGACTTGGAAGACCTAAAGGAGGAAAGTGTTCCGTTATTCTCGATCAAAGGTCTCTTTCGTCGTATCAATTGTCGAGTACTGTTCCACGAATTGTCCCTGTGCGATCTGTGACTAATGTTGTTCATCCATGAGATAAAATTGGTCTACATTTAACTGCAATATCGTTATACGCAGGTGATTCATGGTTGCACACGGTGAGGTACCTGACATAATTTATTGTTATTACATAATTGGGATCACCCCCTTCAGTCAGGTTAATGACTACAATGAATCACCATTTATACGGGCCTGCATAAACTCACATCAGAGCATATGTGGCGCAAATTATGATATTGTAGAGGGTTGTTGGATATTTCGTACACTCAGCGTGACGTGAAAACCGCGCGTCTTACGATTAATTTTCCACCGACGACGAGATGCCATTTAAAGACGTTGCATTTACAATCAAGTAACTTTAATTCCCGTTCGAGAACATTTCTTCTTTCTTCTCTTGCCCCCTCTTTCTGCTCTCAAGATTATCGCACGTATAATTAAACGTATAATTTATTCAGAGACCGTTGCTCTACACTTTTCTTCAGACTTTGATTTTGTATCCCAACGTATTATTTATATTCGTACGGAAGATTCAGTTTTGCTAATCCAATGATTAGCGGCGCTATCAATCGTAAAATCGTTAACGCATGTCAGTCGGCAATTGGCATATCAGTCGATCCGGCTAAAGCTACGGAAGTTAAAGAAATGTCGGAATATCTCGTTATATGAGACATTTCGTAATCGCGTCAGGTATGCAAGTATATTATGTATTCGAGTGGAGACGTACGATGAGTGGGATTGGGTTTGTACGCGTCTTAACGAACCTGAATGGCCTCTGAGTCATTCTGTACGCGATTCTTCGGGTTCTACTGTGCGTGACGTTGCCGTGGTACCAATTCGTCTGGCACTTGCAGGTGCTCGCGGTTTGCGTCGCGCAAGTTAAATATGAGTGCGGAAAATATTAGAGGGTGAAACACGACAAACTGATCTTTTCGAAAATCATACTCGACGGTTTAATCATGTTAGGAAAATGATCATCTCCGAATTGACTAGCGACTAGCCACTCAACAAGTGGCAAGTCGAATTGCGAAATTGGTACACGAAGAATTAATTATGGGGAATAGATACGATGATTGAAGCTTGGAGACTCCTCGCGCGGTAATCGTTGATGCAAATTGCCGAGCGTGTAGGCGAATGTATATTTACCCCGCAAGAAAGAGAAAAAGAGAAGTAGGGACAGAGAGAGAGAGAGAGAGAGAGAGAGAGAGAGAAGAGAGAGAGAGAGAGAGAGAGAGAGAGAGAGAGAGAGAGAGAGAGAGAGAGAGAGAGAGAGAGAGAGAGAGAGAGAGAGGGGGGGGGAGCAGGAAGGGTGAGTCGAGTAACCACCTGTTATAAATTATTCCGGTAATTAATACGTCTCCGTGAGCACACAAGTTCATTCCGGCATTCCGTTTCATTAATTATCCATGCGGAATGAAAGTGCTTGCAATGTCGGTGAAGGAGGAACGCGATTAACGGTATCGCTTCTTATTTGCATGTAGCAATATTTTGACATGCCCTAGGAATAGTTGTCGGTTATAATATAGCGATATAGATTGCGCGTATGATATTGCTGAATATAGTAATTGTCGGATAAAATGTTGAGGCGAAATTTTTGATAGCTGCAACACGTTCATTCGTGATCAAGTGTGAGATGCATAATTAGCGGCTGGTACATAAAATCAATCAAGATATCCTAATTCTTAATGGAAAGAAAGTTATTTATATTTATTACGTCTACCATATTTTTTATCTTATATATATATATATATATACACACACACACGTAATATCCTTTAGAGCACGAAAGTTATAGGGATAGTAACTGTTATTTTTTTTTTAAGATTATTGACTATCGCGATAATTTTTCATCAGCTGTTAAATTACTTTTTAATGTTAAATTTATTGCTTAATGAAGCGTCACGTTCATTTTTAAAGGTTGAACAATTTTATTGCAAGCAATATGATAAAATTTCATGTCACTTTACTTATTCGATTCGAAAAACTTCTCGAAATGCTTTACCATGCAAAATTTACGTCAACGAGAGACACCCCGTAAAAATAATAAATATTGATACACACTGTGCAAATGCGAAGACGCCAAAGACGCGCCTTCGTGTCGCCTAATTAACGAAACGTAATTCACGATAAGATAATTAAATCTTCGATACGCAGAAAATTGAATCATTGCGAAAATATCGGGGAATTTACAAACTCGCTACAAAGTCTTTGCAGCTTCCGCGAAACCTAAACTGCGTTACGACGTTACAATTTTAGCATGCGAAAATAATCAATGCGAAGGAGCGCCTAGTTCATCATGTTTAACTTTGCTCGATGTGGTGAAAAGCTGATGTCTAGAAGACTCGATGATACGAGAAATTGTGGATGATCATGAATTTTTATTAACGGCGCGTAATCTTGATATATAACCATCTCCTTATTATCCGACTTAAGGCTCACCAGATTAAATGTTCGGTGCTTGCTTGATGGCAGTACTGTGTAGTTTTACTTAGAAAAACTGCCACAGATTATTGCAATAATGACTTGATAAAGACGATGAGTTTCTCTCGTTCTAGATATTGATTCAAGGATGGTCGCGTAATTAACGATGTGCTTACGCGTCGAGTATCGTCGGTATCAAACGAAGCAAATTCCCCGGAACAAACGTAATCGACATTGACTGAATCATTGGGTAGAGGGAGGGAGAGACTCGAGCGATCCCAAAACAAATGCAACGTGTCGTTTAATTGAAATTTACTCCAGTTGAGCGCGGCTAATCCCGAAGTCACACTTGTTCTGTTTAAACGGCCGCGCCAGATGTTCCGCGACAATACGCCGGCACGAGGAAAGTCTGATATTCTTCGTATTCATCAGCGTGCACCAATATCTCGCCTGTTTCCCGTTTTAGACCGTTATGTAATTATGCTGTTGCGACGCGATTGAATGACGATTCCGCTCGTACGGCTAATCGTACGGAATACATAATCGCTCCGCAACGGTGGAGGATAAAATTAGGAGCGTGGCGCCTGTATGTGTGTGTGTGTGTGTGTGTGTGGCGTTCGATCAGGAATTAACATCTGAGACAGCTAAAATTACGAGCGATCGATAGCTGACGGTTTTTCCTATGCCACGCGCTTTCCCGTTTCGCGTCGACTTACGTTTTGTTGGCGTCGCATTTGTACTTGACAATCAAAATCAGGGCGACGAGCGTCGTGAGAGCGGCAACGGACACGTTCATCAGCTCGACGGTACACTCGGCCATCGTGAGCGGATTTTTCTCCAGGATCTCGGACACTGTGCCGTTTGCTGCTTGCCAAGTCCAAATGATCCGATTCTTGGACCTCGGCAGCATATGCAAAAATCTGTACCGTGCGCAGAACACCATCTTGAATGCGTATGTGCGATGCCTTGGGTAATTTCAATACGAGATATCATTTATTCACGTATATGATTTACCGATCGCTGCTTTATGGAAATCTGGAAAAGTAAAAATTTTTACGCGTTGCTTCATAGATCGGATACGATCGTACTGTCAGGAGGAGAGGACAGCCGATTTTGGCCAACAATGACATAAAATTACAAAAAAGAAAAATTAAAAACATCCAGTAAGAACGTCGTTATTAGATCGTGAAGATAAATATGAAATTATACGTCAAACGTAAAATGTTCATAAGATCAAACTTGGTCCTTATCAGTGATATGCCGGAATGATATCATTATCAGAGGAACACGCTTATATATTTTTCTATCGCACTTGTTGCTTAGTTCTTCAATAATAGAGGAGATTAAAATTAAATCTAGCCTACACGTGCGAGAGCAGAGGAGATTTAAGTTTACAAAGTGTCAATTAAAACAAGCAGTAAAATTGCATCTTCTAATTTGTTAATATTTCGATGAAATCTTTTTATACATGTTTAGGAAATTATATTGTACGAAGAAATCAACTACTAGTTGCACCGAGCGACAATTTTAAATCAGCTTCGAAAATTTTAACATGACTAGTCAGAGATTTATGAAGCTATAATTATTGATAAAACAATCATTTGTTAAGTCTCGTAGGAAATTTCGATTATTACTATTATTACTTATATTATTACTTTGTACTTTTATTTTTGCAAAATTTTAATAAGTCTCTTGGATACACATAGGGTCAAGGAAGGAAAAGAAACTACAAATTGTCTTGATTGAACATTATAAAAATATATTTCTTTTTTCATGTATTTATCTGCCATCTAAATACGTATCCATTTGAGATAACAATCTGACGCATCGCTGGGATCGTGTTCCGGCATTCTAGCGTTTTGTTTCTTGATTCTCTGTCTTTCAGGAAATTCATTCATTGTAAAGGGTGTCCCAAAATTCACGCAAGAAGTAATTTTGATAGAAAACACAGGTTTATAATTAAAAATTGTAAATTTTTTATTGATTCATAAAGTATACAGTATAGGATTATGTATGGAATAGCATATCGGGTAAACGGCCACAGCGAAGAGAGTTCGTTGAATGGATTATGGAACAACAACAAGTGGATGCTGATTTTTCGAACAAAATCATCTTCAGCGATGAGGCTCATTTTCATCTTGATGGCTTGGTTAATCGACAAAATTGTCGCATTTCGGGGTTCAGAAAATCCACGAGTGATTGTTGAGAAACAAATACATCCACAACGTGTCACTGTTTGGTGCGGATTTTGGGCTGGAGGCATCATCGGACCATTCTTCGGAAGAAAATGCGGCTGGTCAGGTAATAACAGTTAATGGTACTCGCTATCGCGACATGATACATCAGTTTTTTGTGCCTAAATTGCAAGATATGGATGTGGACGACATGTGGTTTCAACAAGACGGTGCCACATGCCATACAGCCCGAGAAACAATTCAATTACTGCACGAGTCATTTCCTGGTCGTGTAATTTCCTGTTTTGGTGATCAGATTTGGCCGCCCAGATCACGCGATTTAACGCCGTTGGACTTTTTTCTTTGGGGTCTAAGGTTTTTGAAGTCTAAGGTTTATGCCAATAAGCCCACGACCACCCACGCCTTGAAGGAGGAAATTGAGCGCTGTATCAACGAAATTCAGCCACATTTATGCAAGACGGTCATGGAAAATTTCAACAAAAGAGTGCATATGTACCAGCAAAGCCGTGGAGGCCATTTACCCGATATGCTATTCCATACATAACCCTATACTGTATACTTTATGAATCAATAAAAAATTTACAATTTTTAATTATAAAACTGTGTTTTCTATCAAAATTACTTCTTGCGCGAATTTTGGGACACCCTTTATTTGGTGACATTCGCGTACGTAGATATGATTTGATCGTAGATAAATGTGCTAAATTCGTCACGAAAACGCCGAGATCGACGAAAATCCGGTCAAATATTTCAATAACTAACCAAATATTTTCATCATTAAAGTAATAATTAACATAACACCGGTACATCGCGCGGTGAACGTGTCGCTCATCGACTCGAAACATAGTAAAAAACACTCGAAAAATATTTGAAAAACACTGCGTGATGTATGAAGGCAGGTTTGACCGTTTCAATGACTCGATATGTTTTCATTGTCGTGCTTCGCTTGTTGTTGACGGTTGTTGACTTTTTGTCTTTCTTGCCGATTGTTTCAAAACCTTTTCGCGTCGCATGCTTTTCCGCACTCCAAGTTTCGAGCTGGCGAACGACGCGTACCCCATGATTTACGTATGTCGGCTACATTTCCCGTCAGGTAATTTCGTCGGCACCTGCGATATCGAATCGGACGTTCGTCGGTATCGCGTTAATTGACTCGTGTTTCTCCGAGTATCAAATCGCATTTGCGTATTAGTGATAGTGCCAGCGTCACGATGCAGTTTCGGAGTCGGGAGCAGGATGCTGGATCAAGATTCCAAAACGGAGGATGCAGGATGCCAGGATGCAGGTAATGAAATCACCGCCATATGTACCTCCAGATGTGTGAAATTTTTATATTATATAGGAAGATTCTGTTTTTACTAGATATTTAATGAACTTATCGGGAATAAGGAGATATCCTGACTCGAAATTTACGTCAAAATTCAGTTTGTCATTCGACAAATAATATAGCTTCGTAAATAATTATTGTTTGCTTCTCGATTTGTCGATCTGCTCTCATTCCACACAGATAGAATATTAAGTCAATGAAATGTTATTAAAATAATTTTAAAATAGACTCTTTTTTAAACTTTAACGATTCGAAACGTGTATACAAAAAAAATATGTTTATTCAGCCAAATCAACATGTCGGAGTATTACCACAGACCGGAATAAATTACGCGCTCGGTATCTCGTGTAACTCACTATCGGACAAACAATTAATTTTCACGTCGCCTTTATATATCGACGTCACACAGCAGAACCATTCACGAATTAGCTCTGTCTCTCATTTTGCAAACTCTCGGACACGTGGCCCATTTTCGTTTAGCGCTTTGCGCCTTCTAAAAATACATCGCGCCGTCGAAGAAGCGTTTCGGACACTCGATAAGGGGAGAGCGCGCTAACAATTACGCGAAATCTTTCATAATTCACTTGCCGCGTGCCACCTAACTCGAGAAGGTCAGGCAGATAAAATCGATAAAACGATAAAATCAAATGAAGTCATACGCGAGTTCGCGGTGCACGTGCGGCATGTCGGGAAAAATTGTATCTTATTCGTGGATTTTCACGAGAATCACGGTCAAGGAATCGTCGTATGCCGTCGAACAATCGGTTATTGCAAAGATCTCATCATATGAAAAAAAAAGTATATATATATATATAAATTATTATTGAATCACACGGTTACCAGTAACTTATGACATTGCAACATTTCATTAAGTTTAAATAATATCAAATATAATTTATTGCATTTGAAAAATCGGTTGTACGGCCAATTGAGAGCCAATAAAACAAGATGAACGATGTGTGTGTCCCGAATTACATATTTATTCACCTAAGTATCTTTTGATAACTTAGGCGTCTCAGTTAATTTTTCGTATAATTAATAAAAATCAACGCGATAATCAGTACCGTGAATCAGTATCAGTTTACTGGAATATCGGTTATTATATTTCTATTGACCTTGCAAGTTCGACATGCAGAGAATTAACTATTTGAATGAAACTCGTTTCAAGATACTATGACGATACTATGACGACTCGAAATTTTATCGGTAAGGACAAATGCGGTATTTTCAATTTTCATCGCGGACGAATTCCGGATAAGTCCTTTCAAAAGTATTTTCTTCTTTTCCTGCGAATCCACCTGTATAGGTCAACAAGTAACTGGAGGAGGCGATGCTTCTCACGAACATAACATAAAATTGTTTAGATATATCGAATAAAACGGAATTACCGAGATACACGGAATTACGTCTGTCTATTTTAACTATTTTTGTGACAAACAAATTTCTAAGCAAAACAATGTCCCGTTTGTGTGTTCCACCGAGGACAGTAGCAACATTTCAAAGACAAACTTCGCGGAAGCGACGTGCGAACGCGCGAATTTTCTCGGTAATGATAAATCATCATTTAAGATGGGATTAACTAATGATATCTCTTCTTCCGAAGGCAAGCACTTTTTTTTCTAACTCCATCAAGTAGCAGTAATGCTCGATGCGGCCAAGCACATAAAAACAAAACATTAATATCGCGCCTCGCGCGCGTCACATTGTGCACGATTTATCACGAATAATTGCGTGTGTAACGTCGACGCGCGTTTGCAAGCCAGTGTGCATTAGAATACTCAACAATGCCACTTAATCATGTTCCATCTGACACGAAGTAACGAGATTGCGTCGTGCATACTCACCAGAGGGTCGGATTAACTTTTCACGCACGACTCCATCACACCGTGAAGAAAGAAAAAAAAAAAGAAACAATAACCGCCGACGATCGCTATAATCGGTGCATCCGCGTCACTTTCTCAATTATGATTGTCAATTAGCTTTGCTCACGAGACGGGAGCTAAATGACACTTGACACTGGCCGGCTATCAGAGACGGTCGCGCGTGCCGTCGGCACCGCCACGTGCGCGTCGCTGTGACAGGTGACACAGCAGCCGCCGCCGCGTCCGCTCTCGTCGATGGTTCCCGCGCGACTGAGATGATGTTCGTCGGATAGAGTGCGAATAGCAATTCCGCGTGTGTGCGGTGAGTCATTGATGAAAGAAGGAAAAAAGCAACGCGGCATGCCGGCGTGAGGACGGCACGCGACTCGATATCAGTATAATATATGATAATTGGATCTCGCGCGATATTCGGCTTCATTGTACTGCGGTATATTCCGCAAGGAGTACAGGCATATCCTGAACTCCCACACTTGCTCTGTATGCTCGTTTGCTTTTCTTCCATTTCTCGAATTTCTCTCGACTTGGCTATTTGACTTTTGCGCGCTTAACGTCAGCTGCGCTGGTTTCGAGGGAGTGAAGTGAGTCATGAAGATTTTCCATGTCTCTGTCCATCGATACCTATTTCACCGGCAATGAGATAACATTCTTATATATACATATTATTATTGATAATATTATAAATAATAATAATAATAATAATAATAATAATATTATCATATATAGTATTTGTGAACTTTAAAATCATGCTTTATGTGAGAAAGAAAATAATTTTATTTTATTTTATTCATTCGATATATTGAAATTTCATCCTTTCCGAAGATACATGGCTTCAGTTATAAAATAACTACGTATTACATATCTGCTGCGCGCATGATTTAGCTCTCAGGATATATAAGTATAATTGAATGTGTCAATTGGCTATTTGCTAAATCGCTGTGCACTCATTTTCCGTGCGTCTTTCGTGTCGAAAATCATACTCATAAACATTAATATACCAGTCTCGAAGTCCGGTTTCCTCGGGGTGAGCCGCGCATCTTTTACGAACGCGGACGTTGCAGGAAAGCAACCATCTGGCATCGTCGAGTTTCGCAGCGACGAAACCGACCGGAAAAGAGTGCCAATAGCTGCGTCTCTCTATTAGCGAACACTGTTTTTCCACAAATCGCGTTAGTCACGGCTTAATTTTACCAGCGCGCGGCTCCTGTTTATTTTTCCGCTCTTCCGCTGAAAGGCGTGTTTTTACACGGAATCCTCACGTTCGATATGAACGTTGAGCGACGTTTTGAAAAACAGAATCATCGTGAGAATAACCGTGACATTTTGCACCTGAATTCTGGTATATAGTATTGTATCAAGTGAAAAAAGGAGCGTAAGTTGTTTCGCTCAATTATGCAAATCGGAAACCTTGAATCTCGCGCAGTCGCGTGTCCTATTGATGAAATTGCGAACTACCAAGAGTTAAAACAGTCGAAATACCAATCGACAATGCGCAATCGGTCGAAAATAGTCTTTGTGAGATTAATCGTTCGTCACGTGGACCATTGAACGGCGGGTCATTGAATTTTTCGTTCAGGCCGTTTAATATTTCGGCTCTGAAGCGACACGCGTAATCATGTAATATTTTTATAATTATTATGTGACATGTTATTTGGTAAATAAAATTGGCTCACAATACTTTACTAGTAGTTCATGCAACGTAGACTAGTGACATAAAATTTTAGTCTGGTTGAACAAAACTAGTTGAACAGTGCAGTATTGAACTTCGACTATTAGATATTACATTGCAGCATGCGACGATTTTAATCGCGCGTTCGCACTATTTTCAACCTCGATGATCGCGCTTTATTTGCTTATCTATCGGATAATTAATTACTCCAGGGAAATCATTTCCCATCCGGCTGCACCTCATTACAAATCTGGTTGCCTTCGTAAGTGGCATCGGACGGAATTATCGCGGCCGTCTTTCTATAACGCGTTTTCCAAAAAGTATATTACACCGAGACTAACCAGTTTATATCAGCCGTATATGTAACTATATCGTCGTGATATTCCGCGCAAGTTCTGAGAGAGAGAGAGAGAGAGAGAGAAAGAGAGAGAGAGAGAGAGGGAGGAAGCGAGGGAAGGAAAGAGAAGGAGAGACGGTATCGTTTGCGTCAACTAGTTCGTTATTTATGTCTCTCCCGTTTTGTCATAAATTTCTCTTCTCAGTCCTCCCCCTCGAAAAAAATATATATTAAACCGCGCGAATTGAAGCGAAGCTGACTGACCGGCCGACTTCGTTTATTTAATCTCGTTTCTCCCTAACGTTATTCCTCTATCTCGTTTCGTTCCACGCGTGGCTGTCGTGTGACAAATCACTCGGTGCATCGTTAAATGATGGCTTTTAATTAAACTTCGAGTATAATATTAAACCTCGTCTATCTCGCGAGAAACGCCCACATGTGCGCGCGAGCAAGAGGGAGAGAGGGAGAAAGAGAGGAAGAGAGAGAGGGTAGAAAGAGAGGGGCGGCTGTATTTATTTGAAAAATATTTAATAATAAACATTGACAATATACAGAGAAAATACGCCATAAGAAGTCGCTATGGGATTAATAAGAACCTAACAACTGGTCCAGACTTACAAAATATCATCAAATCAGACAATGATAAAGGTGTCACACGAGTCACACCTTATATTCCTATCAATATTTCGCAAATAAACTTCGAGTTGATCATTTATATTCCTGTTCTCTTATTACCTCTATTTACTTCTTTTTCACCCTTTTTTTTGTTGCCATTTCACGGATTCCTCGTGGATCTCTTGCGAACTCGCGGTGTCAAACTCTCGGTGGCATAAAACGTTCTTACGCGCGCACGGGACATCCGTAAAGGGATCGCGCGTCGTGCGTAATAACGGCGTTTCCCTTCGCGGATTCCGTTGTTTCACACGTTCTTTTTTTTGCGAGAGAAGCGGAAAAACAGGTGACGATTAGCGTTTTTTTTTTTTCATTTTTAACTAGCGTTTCCTCAGTTGTTCGCGTCTCGAACAATTGCTGGGTTTTTGTTTCATTTTTGTCGTTTTTTGTCTTCGTGCTACCTTAACGATAATTAGACAGTGTGCTCTTGATTCTTTTTTGTCATCGATCCAAAGAGAGGGGTACGAGTTTTTTGCTCATTTACCACGCACGCATGCACGCACACGATGACGCATTCACGCACACACATGCACTCAAGCACGCCACACACCCAACGTATATGCACACAATGCGTCACACACACATACACACACACACACACACACACACACACGCATACGCACACACACTGAAACAGCACAGACACGTTAAACTTTACACACGCACGCGTCGCTAGAAATATCGTTAATAATAACGCCCTAATGTCATGGAACATCCTTCATTTATTTTCTTGCAATAATTCGAAAAGAGCGGGCACGACGCCGCCGAATGCCGACGACCGGTTCCTCGCGATATTATTCTCTCGCATCGTCAGGTGTGACGATCGCAGAAACGCGCGCTCTTTCTCTTCTCCCTTTTTTCCCTTTCTCCTTTGTATCGTACGATCGTGCGAAAATCGCTCAGAATCGCGAACGAACCGAGGAATCCCTATGTCCGGCAGCGTCGTGCCTCAAATACACTAGGATATGTTGCTCGTAAGATGTGTCATTACGTAGTCATGTATTCATCTAAATTCATTTAAAAATCCCTTTACGGTATTTATCGTTAATAATTAATTAATTAATTAATAATATAATAATTATACGTATAAACGTACGGTGCGTATCATTGAGTTATGTTACACTGCGCGATCCCACTATGCTCCGGATTTCGTCATCATCGACGTGAAGATAAATCAACGATCGAATCGGTGGTTTATAGGAATTCGGGCCGCCGTTGCTGCATTCCGTCACGTGCATTCCGCCAGTTTGCCGAATCGAGCAGCTAGTCCTTTCACAAACTTTCGGAACCGTCTCAAGTCTGCATCTTTAAAAATCAGAGACTCGGGACGATACCGAGGATAAGTTGCTCGATTCGAGGGGGAAGTCGCGCGAAGGCTGAAGGCCGAAGTGACGGTTCGGTGGGACATACAGAGACACGTGAACGTATTCGGACATTTGAGGATTGAAATCCAGATATGTCACGTTTTTCATAGACAGAGATGTGTTAATCGATTAATTGGTCACGGCCGAGAAAATTTCACGAGCGAAGCTCGTGAAATATATATCTATTTTGTCCTTTTTTATTTTTCGTACGTTGCAAATTAGAGAATTTAACGCAGTCACTTCGGAACGAGGCCCATGTTTTATCAACGCGATATTCTCTTCCAATGTCGAAAAAAAAAAAAAAAAAAGAAGAGGGAAACGCAAAAAGAGAAAAATACAAAGAAACCGACGAGACATTACAGAGAAGGGACAGAGAGAGCTGATCTAGCCTCTAGTTTCTATGAACATCTTGTACGATAGGCCTGTCGTAACAGTTAATGCGCAATAAAGAAGGAGAAAAATCGAAGGAAGTTGTGCACTTGTGACAAAGATGAGACGCGACGAGACCGTCACGAGAAGTTTACACGACCTTTCGCGCGGATTCGCCGTCGCCTCGCTAAAATTTGAGCTTGACTCTCTTACGCTAGCCGCTAGTATTAATAATAGCCTACCGGTAAAGGTATCGATTACGAGTAAGTATAAATTGTAATTACAGGGTACAATATACAGGGATAAATCTCGCAGAGTCTCTCTCGTGCGTTTCGTCGCGCGCGCGTGCCTCTGCCGCCGCGGAAGGTACAGCTGCGAAAATCTCTACTTCCGAACGTAACACTCTCAGTATTTCTTTTCTCCCTTTCTCTCTCTCTCTCTCTCTCTCTCTCTTTCTCTCTGATAAACTTTCTTTGTGCTGTCTTTCGACGCAGAAGGATGCGCACCATCGAGAAACCGTCAAATCGAGTACGACGATTCGTTGCCGAAAGAACTGAAAGACAAGACTTTGTTTGTCCACGCGTGAACGATACATCTTGATGTATCATTCTTCTGTATCTCTCTTCGTTCGGAAATGTTTCGTCGTTTGTGAAAGATTCGAGTTCGTGAGATGAACGCGCGCGCGTGTCTCGTTTTTGTTCGACAGACGATTCTTCCGGTGCTTGTTCGCGTGTTCGTCGCGCGACTGCGTCCTTCCGTAAAAATCTTTCCTTTTCTTCATTACTAATTAATAATCTACATTCAATTAATTTAACATTACGAGAATTATGAGTATGTTGAGTGTAGTGGTTTTTCTTTTATTTTGTTTGCTTGCTTATTCGTTAGTTTTTCTCTTCCTAAGAGTGCGAGTCTCGGCCGCGTTTCTCGGCACACTCCTCCATGTTCTTTGTGCTCGACAACTAGCCGATGATCTATGTACACGTACAAGACGCTCGCGAGAGAGAAAAGAAAAGGCAAGGATAAACGAAGAAAAGGAAAATAGGAAAGGAAAAAAATTATCGCCGCCTTGAGCGTCCTCGGGTTTTCTAAACTTAGCCTAATCCTAGCTGAAGATGCGATTAAAACGTAACGACGGCCAAACTACTTGCCGTACACTTCTAAAACATCTTTGTCATATTTGGCTATTTCACACGACTCCTTTTCGTAACTCTTGAACGTATCCCACGTCCGCCTTCCTCTTACGTGCGCGTTACCACCTTTCTACAACGCTCCCCTTCCACCGCTCAGACGCTTTCTCAATTCGCACTCGCATATCTCATTCTTACAATACTTAGCGCAACATCTTATCTCCTTACGTATAATATACGATAAATCTTCGCTTAACTAGTAATTTATAACAGCGATATCACTCACTCGACTCAGTGTGCGTACCATTTCTTCTGTCGCGTTTTACTCCCAACAGAGCATCTCTCTGTCTTTACTCTATTTTTATCTCTCTCTCTCTCTCTCTCTCTCTCTCTCTCTCTCTCTCTCTCTCTCTCTCTCTCTCTTTCTCTCTCTCTCTCTCTTTCTCTCTCTCTCTCTCTCTTTTATTTCCCGTGTATTGTATTAGCATTACCGATCTATTCGATCAGGAAGCAAATATTGAGTGTCACTGAGAAAAGGCTGGTGAAGGCAAAGGGGGGGGGGGGGCGAACGAGAACGTCGGAGCTCGGAACAGAGAGGCCGAAAAAAAGAAAAAGAAAAATAGGCGTATAATCGCAGCTGCAAGGATATTCTTTTCGCGAATAAATTAATAATCTTGTGTGAGATGGGGGACATAAAAACTATATATTTATATCAAAATGTCACGTGTGCTGTTAAATTTATCAATAATTTTCATAACACATACCGAAAGAACACATATAAGATAATAGATACAAAATTATATCTAATATAATTTCTAAATGTCGAACTACGTCGACCGCAGTTCCCCGTTTAAGAAAAAGGAAACCGAAGAAAAAAATAAAAGAGACACGGAACAAAAAAGAATATCGCACGTACACACGTACGTACCAATGGGTCTACACATTGTTTCGTATACTTCGAGAAAAGAAACTTCATAATCGCGCGTAGGTTTCGCGAACCGCGTCTGTTTCGGTGCAACCAGCTCGCATCGACGTTTTCGGCCGCTTGATACACTTCCTCTTTCGTTTCCTTTTTGTTTTTCGCTAACGATCAGATCGGCGTTTGGCGCAGACTTGTCAAAACGAGAAGTTCGTTTCCCCGCGCGCGAGTCTCTCCGATATCAAGAAACCGAAACGACCTGCCGAGTGTGTAACGTCATGCGTTCAAACGCGAGTGCGTTTTTGCATTTGATATTGCTTATTGCCGATTTTACAATGGTCCGCCGCGGAACCAGGTGTGAGAGTTGGTCAGTGCGTTCTGAGACCGAATATGCTGAGGAGTTTGTCTGCTTTTACGAGTCTCTACGTGTACTTCTCCTCCCTCCTAACGGCGCTGAGATTCCGCGTTTCTTCAAACGTTCTAACAAGGTCTTAACTTATATAATATTAGAATATATAACGTAAAGAAGAGAAGAGCTGTCATGTCGAGTCGCTTAATTAAGCAATAAATTATAGATGGTTCATTTCATCGCGCGGTCAAATCACGATTCGTTTTCCTTCCGCAAGAAAAAAAAAGGAACGGAAGAAGAGAGCGTGAGTGATGCGAACACATTCATCACTCCGACACCTGACTCGTTGATCCGCGATTGTCTTACAAAACAATAGTCATCGAAAGTCGGAGAACAATACGCGAAAAAGCGCAGTGAAGAGGCTTTCTTCCCCACGCGGCAACTCCGACGAGTAAGAATAAAAGAGAAAAAGGAAAAAATCGCGTCGTGTGTTGCAGTGATCGCCGGAGCTTTTCGCTCTTCATTTGTTCTAATGATGAAATGTGAAATAACTCGAAAGACCCGTTAAACAAGTTAATAAGTTACAAGTCACAAGTTCCGTCCAGATATATCTTAACTATTCAGCTAATTAGCTAATTATTCTTGACTAATTGATCTTCATGAATTGTAGGTAAGTGTACGTGTTAAATGATAATGTGTCAAGCTCGGGAAGCGGTGAATCACGTGCAAATCGTGCGACGTAAATAAATATAAAAAAGATATATATATATATATATAAATATATATATAAATATAAATATATATATATAAATATATATATATATATAAAAGATATATATATATATATGTATAACTAAAAAAGGGTGAAAAGTCGGAGGTGTTGCCGTTTTTTCGATATCGAGAAACCGGGGTTTTGACTAGACTCTGCGCGAATTAAAATCCGGGTGTGAAATGTTTTCTTTCTCTGTTTCTTCATTTCCTTTTTTCAACGGTCACGTTTCAAAGCGATTCTTCCTTCTCTCTCAAAGACTGCTACGTCACCACGTGTCTCCTACTATTCACTTCTCCTTAATAAAATGGCGTACCAAGAACAGAGTCTTTCAAGTTCGCGAACCTACGCACACGTATACTCGACGAAAGAGCATACACGCGTATAATATTTGGCATAGAAACCCTACCGGTCACACACATACATTTACACACGCACACGTTTTTTTTTGCTTTTGTATTCGCTATACGTCGCTTTTCACGTTTTTTTCTTCTTCTTTTTAGCTACCTAGCTACCTAGAGAGAGAGGTCTCGCTTTATATAATATATTACCGGACCATCACCTCGTATCGGCTCGTGTCGACAACGTATGTGCGCTCCTTCGTCGACGTTTCGCTGCCTTGAAACAGAGCAAACTGCAATTTTTTCCGCAGGCGGCAGCCATTTACGCGCGTGCGTCCCCACATTATGCTACACGTCTAATCGTAGCGGGAACATGTCGCTAGTTGCCCATATTCCACACGTTAATGTATTGTTCGGTTCATTGTCGATCGCTCTACTTCGTCCTTGTCAATTTCGTCGTCACGATCGATCGTTAACTTTGATCGGCATCGTTCCTTGAATCTACACGCGTCGAAAATGAATTTGCCGAATTGTCGCCTGCTCTACAGCGCTCTGCTGCGTCGGAAATGTTTCTCTCGCATGCGCGCGCGCGCGCGCGCGCGCGAATAAAACCTGCCGGAATTCGGCGTTCAATGCGACGATATAATTATGCCAAATATTTCGTGTGCCTGTCGACGACCGCGGGTCGGTGTATTATCCGCTAATTTAGACTACGAGTACAAACCACACGGTTAACGATGACTAAACAAGAATAATTACAGTAAATGCATAGCTATGTTACAATTGGCTGAGTGAGATGGGCAACGGCGTCGGGCGGAAGTAGCACTGTCGCGACAAACGAGTGAGAATCTCGGCAAGCAAGTATGCGCTCGTAATTTCGCGTATGCGAGACGCAATAGCATAACCGGACTTTCCCGTGAAAGTTACGCAATTGTGTGTGTGTATACATGTATATCAGCAGCATACGGACGCTTGACACATCTCTCTTGCGGAAGCACATTTTTTTGTCTACTAGCACTCCTACAAAGTGTGTGCATGCGCGCGCGTTTCGCCGAATACGCGCACACGAGCGCACAGCAGCCGGGACGATTCCGCGGTTCGTGCATTCGCGAAATGCATTTCCGCCCGCATGAATTGGTGGGCTGATGCGATGAGTGGGAAATGCGTGCGTGACCGCACGCACGTCGTATCGGAGACAACAGTAGTGCGTTTTTTCGCAGCAACTATATAAACAAGAGGGTTATACATAGCTATATCGTGCGCGTCTTTATATTCCGTTGCGTATTGCGCTCAAGAGAAAGCATCTCGAACATCTCGACCCTCGCACGGTCGTTATTAAAAAAACACTTCAAATCGCACCGGATATGCGAATCCCCTTGAGGAAATGCGCGACAGCGCGACTATGAGTGTTACACGCTGACGACGGTGGTGTGCGTCACCGAAAGACTGACCCCGGCTCAATGAGAATTGGATAGAGCTGAAAGAAATGGCGACAAGCTTCATTTCGTCGTTGAAACTTTTGTCAAAAACGTCGACATATCATCATTGAGGCTTTTAAATTCATCCAAATAGAAACGGTGGGAGGGAGGCGGGGGGCCCGGTCAGTCGATCGGGTCCCTCTTTTTTGTCCGCGTTTTCGCGAGCGAATGGCTGCTGCTGCTGCTGCTACTGTGGCTGTACTGGCAGGTAAACGATCAGAGCTACTCGCCGTCGAACGACTCGACACACCTCGGTGCGTCGGTTCTCGACTCAACCGCCGCGCGTTTGTCGAACGAAGTACCGCGAGAACACGGAAAGGAGATATCCTTATTATCGCGTCTTCGCTTCGGTCATCGTCGTGACCGTTGCTCGCAGCTGTTTCGCAGCAAATCTAGCTCGGATTTGTAGAACTGACGTAGACGGACGACACTTGTTCCGACGCTGAAAACAACGACGCGGATTTGCTTGCCGCGCGAATATCGAGCGATCCTTCGCAGGCTGACGATGATGTATCGAGGGATATCTCTCCTTCTCCGTCTTCGACAACGTCGCGGAAGTACGAACGATCTTCGTGAACGTCGCAAAATCTCTTCTCCGCTCCACGGCGGAGAGTCCAGGCGCGTCGCTCCTCGTACGGTGATCCCAATGATGGCGAAATGATGGTGATGATTGTGTCGACTTGTTAACTGGTCATGTTGTCTGCTGAGTATAACGCGGTGTACTTTGTGGAAGGCTCGCTGTGCTTCGCAGTCAACAGTCCGCTTTAGTACGGCGTGAACCTGCTGTAACCACCCCTGTAGACAGTCGCCTGGGAAAAAGGAGGGTTCGTTAGAAACACAGGATGCACTCTGTTTTGCATCTCAGCGAATTGTAAACCGTAATTTATGCTCATTTTTTTACATAGCATTCTCTTTTTTTATCAAAATTTTGGTCTGTTCGTTTTGTCAGCACTTCCTGCATTAGTTACGCATTTCCTTTTCCTTCTCTTATCATCAAGTCTCAGCTGTATGTATATATATATATTTTTTTTTTAAGTTCTCTGGAAGTGTACACTGATTCAGAGAAAAAAAAAGAAGATTTTTTGTCATCCTCGTCTGAACAAAAATATCGGGGTACCGATAGTCTTCGAGCAAGTACAAGCGATCAAGAAAATGGAGCTTTCCGCGAGCGGATAATAAGTTTATTCTTTTCGATCGATTTCAAATAGATTTTATCTCAACTATTCGTTTCGGAATTGTTTCCGAGAGTCTCGAAAAAGTTACTGTACGAAGAAAATGTGTTAAGAGTACCGAAGTAGTACTGAATAACGAGAACATAGTTTTGGCGATTGAGTTTGTCGACGGTCGCGCGATGCTACGATTAAAAATTGATAATTTATGTGATTTAATTAAGGAATCATTTCTCCGCCTTCTCTCTCGCGGGCGATTAAGCGTTCCCCCCATCCGGAAGGGGGCGCGCGTACCGACCGCCATATCGCGAGTCGCGTCGTCATTTACACAATATGAAGCCCGTTACGGCTTCGTCGTAAACGCGAGATGGCGAGGCAGATAGTCACATTTAAGGATAAACGCGCGATGGGAGTACGTGCCCATTAACTTTCGCTGCGACACAGTTTCCATAAGTTGAAAATGCCGGAGCATTAATAATTCATATGTGAGTGAAACGCGGCCGCGGGGCTTTTCCAACTCCCCATTATTTATGGCGTAATAACGGAGTGCTCCATTCTCATACCGCGGGGTACCGACGTACGGACCCGGGCCGTCGGTGATGTACGCGCGCGATTTAACGCGCACTCCCGTTAAATGAAACTGTAAAAAGTAAGCCTTGTGATCGAAGTTGTTTCTTACCCCGTAACCCGTAACGGGTCCAATGCCGTGGCCGAGGTAAGGATCGGCGTACTCGCGGCCATAACTGGAAGCACATAAAAAGATTTTACTGCAACAAGTTTTATTCTAATTCCGTGTCGAACGAGAGGGAGTTCGACGCGGAAAGTTTTTCATGCGAGAAATTTCCGCCCGGAATCGAGCGATCTCGTATGCATCAATCCATTCGTCGACCTTTTTTAATCGATACGACGAAAGAACAAACGTGCGAAACAAGGACGTTGATTAATTAATGAGAGAGCTAATTAATCGTGCACGTTAATTAGTGAGTAAAACAGCCGATCGAATCAATCGATTCATTATAGTTACATTGAACTATATTGAAGAAATTGTATACATATATATTATATATATATATATACTGATCTCTTTGAAAAGTGATCTCATTTATAATGATGTCTATTATATAGCTTAACATGCATAGATTTGATATTCTAGATTTTCCGCGGTATGGAAACATGTTTGACCTGGCTTCTGATTGGTGCCACGTTCTTCATAAATTTATGGCGACACCTCTCGTGAACACTTCTCTGTCCATCTCTCTTCAGAGAGAGGAGCAACCTGAAACTTGCAGGTCATTCCTCTACCTGAAAAAATGAACTAGAGTGTTTGCGAAACGTTGGAAACAAATCCACTCAGGGTATCATACGACACCAAGATAGAAGGCCAGGCCAGGCCAAACAGAGTATATAGATTACGAAATATAAATAAAAAATCTAGATTAGAAAATCTGATACGGATCGATGATAATGTGCGTGAAATACCGAGGTGTAAAGGCGTGCTAGGGTTTCTCAGGAGATATGTCTGGATTTTCAGTGGAACTAGTAGGACTGGTCTGGACTTCGGGAATGTGTTTGCGACTCCTAAGAGCACGTCCTCGTCGCCGGGGCTTTCTGCAAGGAACGGACTCGGCGGTGTTAAGCTGTGCAGTGAGTGATGTGTCACCTCCCCCGTTTCGGGGTATTGGTATTTAGGGGCGGGTAAAATTTGAACAGACATGAAGAGAAACGACGATCAAACGCGCGCGGCTATATTTATATAGCCGGAGGGACAGCGGGGATGAAGTGCGCGCGCGCGATTCACTGCGATGCTCGATACGTGATATACACTTCGACCTCACTCTCCGTAATGGGGTCGAGCCGATGACTTCAAAACGACCGTAGGAGGTCCCCGATCTATACACGTGTACGTACACGTACACGTATGTATCCGCATCGGTATACGTGAGCCTGCATGCCGACCACAGCTATGACGCTCGGGAAACCGTGGCCCTTCATATCGATAATGAAGATAATACGCGTCGGATGGTCATTACTTGAACGCAATGTCGGGAGAGAGAATGAGTTCTAGAAGCGCATCATCATTGAAGAATTTCCAAATACATTCGGGACGCGATTGTTAACGCTCGCGACACAATTCGTTAACTCGCTCTAGTCCAATAATCGCTCGTTATCGTCGCATATATATATATATATATATATATATATTTTAGACAGAGACTGAAAATTTGCAATTTTCATATATTTGAGAAATGTGTAGTAAACGTGTGACGCGATCGTCGCGATAATCTACCGATTTAAGAGCAAAAGTGGTTTCAGCTACGTCGAAGAGATATTACACGGTAATGTAACAAACGTCGCGTAGTGTCTTGAATGTATCGTCGGCGATGCAACAAGAGCTGTATAACGAGTTGTAAATAATTCATGCGAAGTAAGCTAAGCAACGCTTCAAAAGAAATCGCGAAGTATTACGAGAGAAGGACGAGAACGCTCGCGGAGAAAATTTGCAAAGTTCCCTCTCCCGAGGATAATAAAAAGGAGGAGAATCTAGAAATTCTTCTCTTCTCCTCGCGGCGATCGTCGTTTCTTCGAAGGGTGAATGTCTACGGAAGCGTCCCGTGTCTGCATCGCGAAACACCTTTCGTCGCGAACCCGTCAATCAACCAATATTCTTGTCTCTCTTAACGTTGAATAAACGATGTTTCCTAAATCGTTTAAATAACGCAAAATCGGAAGAACTTTCGACAACCAAATTTTAACACGTTAGCTGTCTATTTCAAAATCAGAAATCAGAAATTTATCTAGTCGTATAAATATGCAAAAAAGAACTACTACGAGTATCAAAAACAAAACGTTCCCATCTAATAACGGTTCAGCATTTATATATTTGATGCAAAAATTAGCGAAACTTTTCATATTTATTTTGCATGGATTGAATGTGTACAGCGAACCGCGGTATAGCGAAGCTTTCAATCGTCCGCCGCGTATTGCGGCCGGATGGATGTTTAATGATTGAAAAGAAAAAAGAACGGAAGAGGGAGAGACGTAAGCGCGGGGAATTTTTGCGCGTTAAGACGGAAAATCGAGTCGGGCGATCCGCGGGGCGAAAGGTCGGAGTCTGGGATTTCCTATATATCGAGCGGATGAGAGTGGGAGAGGAAGTCCTGGAGGACTCGGTGTGAGGTGAGTACACAGCGGGGTTCTCGGGGGCGAAAACGGTGCACTTACCCCGCTACTGCGGCATATCCTGCGACCGGTTGTGCCGCAGCTGCAGCTGCGCCGTATGCGCGCGCAGCCACCGCCGTGTAGGTTGCTGCAGCTGCGTAGGTGGCCTGCTGTGCTGTCGACAGGGGTGTCTTCAGCAATGGTGACGCTGCGGCTGCTGCTGCCGCGGCCTGAAACAACAATCATGACCCGCCATGCAAGGCTCAAGCAAGCTCGAAGACAGACAGAGAGGGTCTCAGCGAGAGAAACGATACACTAACACGCTCGTTCCTATAGAGGCTCTCTCTTTCTCTTTCTCTCTCTCTCTCTCTCTCTCTCTCTCTCTCTCTCTCTCTCTCTCTCTCTCTCTCTCTCTCTCTCGTGTACTCGCACACGGAAAACCAAGCCGAGCCGGTTGGCAGTTTCAAATACATACAGACTGCGACCGGAGCTTGGAAAGCACATAAGCGCAAAGATACCGTGTTCTCTGGAAGAAGATGCTCTTAAGGTTTCCGTTTCGTTGCGCGCAAGCTATCATTCGGGAGCGATTCTCTACGACTCTAATGATTGTTTCCGCGAAACAGCGAGAGCTTCCAAATATTCGGCAATCGACAAGAAGCGTTTCCTTGTTTTCCCGACGGTCTTCATATCTCGACATTCGCGAAATCGTGTCACTTCGTTCGTTATCGTGTGTAAATGTCGCTATGGGTTACCGAGACACCTCGTTACCGTTGTTCAACGTTGCGCTCGTTAATGCAATCATCTTATTGGATCACCACCCCGCGATGTCTTCGGGATGCAAGAAAATTGTCGGTCGCGCGCTCCTCGCGATATTTGACTTTCAAATCCGAGCGGATCGATCTCTTGCGCTCTCGCTATCTGCAATTCGTCGGTGTTTTCTGTGTGCGATTACTATTTCAAACGCGTCAGCATCATCCACAACGACATCGATAAAACAGCGGGTCGCAAACGGCGAGCGATATATATATATATATATATCTATTTCGGGGGTTTGAATATACAAAAGAGAGGAAGGAGAGGAAAAAAACATGTCGATGCATACACGAACGAAACAACTTTTACATCGCGCGTTTCCCCCTCGCTGTTTTCAAAATGCCAGTGTGTGGACGTTCAAACATGTTGAGCATATAACTAAACGTGACACTTGGCGCTTGGTAGTTTGTACAATCAGCCTCGAGAGGGATGTTTTATTTACAAGGGACACGATTCGTGATCAAGAGAGGGAGAGAGAGAAATGCACGATATATTTGATTTGCTGATGCTTTTGTGACATTACGTGACTATAAATATATATCACCGATATATATTTTGCGACAACTTAAACATTCCATCTGTTAGCTGTAGTGTATGTCTAGAAGGTGAAAAACAGGAATGCTCCATCTTGTATCACAATTTTTTTCAAAGCCCTTTCTTATAGAATCGCGTCAAACGACAGGCGGAGAAGAAAATCTCGATCTTTGCTGTTCGCGCACAGCGTTGAACATTTCGAGACGCAGTGGAGTGAATAAATGATACACAGTATGTGAGAGCGTCATGCAATATGAAGAAAAACGTTGATGAAAATAGCCACGGTGCAGATTGATAGGAAAATCGGGAAAACGGAGAAAGAGTGTAACTACAAATATTCGAGAGGGGCGAGCGGGAAGGGAAAGAATTAGGACAACGGGAGGTTGCCGGTTATCGATCATTCTTCTCAATCTTTTCTCGTCACAGGTGTGGCCGATGAAGATGAAACCAAGTAAAGTGCTTCAATCTCTCCAAGTAATCTCTTGAGAATTTTCATATGAATAATACAGGACGAATTCTTGTTTCCGAACCGGGGGAGGGAAGGAGAGAGAGAAAGAGAAAGAGAAAGAGAGAGAGAGAGAGAGAGCGCCGAGACAAACTTTCCGACGCCGGGTTTTTGCAATTAAATTTAAAATTATCATTCTAACGCTCCAAGTTTCCACTCGACGGAAGAAACGTTAACGAGAGAGAGAGAGAGAGAGAGAGAGAGAGAGAGAGAGAGAGAGAGAGAGAGAGAGAGAGAGAGCGCCAAATTTTGCATTTGACGAAAAATCTAGCAGAAGCGCGAATTCGAGAAACGCACGATGTCGGCCCAGTAAAGTTTTCGGTAAAGAAATTAAATTGAAAACGGTCGGGAAATTTAACGCAGAGATGGACAGAGGATAAGAGAGACAGAGAATGGGAACAGGAACGAGAAGCGCGGCTCGTGTGCGCGTCAACGACGAATCGACGACGCGACAGGGAAGCGCGGTGAATTTTTGGACAGGAAACTCTTCCGCTCGTAACTCTGGACGAGCGACAGCCGTGCATTATATCCGGGCGCACGAACGCGCGTCCAATAATTTTTGACGTCGCCGCAAATAACGCGGGGTTGCGCGATCCGCGAACGAGAGATAGAAAGAGAGAAAAAGGGAGAGCGCGCGCGAATTGGCTGACCGGCTCGAGCGCATATCGAGCGTGCGCGCGCGCGCGAGACGAAAACACGATTCCATCGGCGCCAGGAACTTTCGGTCGGCGTGGTCAGGGAACGGGTTGTTATTCGATGTTTCAGCCGCGAAAAAAGACGCGGAGAAGTGCCGACGGTTAGGCAGGCAGGCAGGCAGGCTGGCTGGCTGGCTGGCTGGCTGGCTGGCTGGCTGACAGGCGAACGAGCGAGCGAGCGAGCGAACTGTTTTGTCGCCGGCTTGAGGAAAACAGGACGACGTATTGCGATTCGCGGCCGGGCGCCAGGTTGCTGCGGATCTTCTTGGCCAAAGTTTTCGAAAACAGGCGAAATGCGGGAAACACGAGCTAGCTGAATGCCGGGACGCCGACGGCGACGAATTGCGTAATCTCATCGCGCGAAATAACGTGGATCGTCCACTCGCTCTCGGCGAGATATTGTCGAAAACAACGACAGAGCGGACGAAAGAGGGCGGGGGGGGGGGGGGAGAGAGAGAGAGAGAGAGAGAGAGAGAGAGAGAGAGAGAGAGAGAGAGAGAGAGAGAGAGAGAGAGAGAGAGAGAGAGAGAGAGGTGGTAATTCCTCGCGATTTCTGCTCGCGAATCCAATTTCCGGGGGCGGCCAGCCGGAAGTGTCGAGATCGAGGCAAAAACTCGTTCTCGTCGTCGCGCCCGAGACCAGTGATTAGCTTTTTATCTCGCGATTGGGCAAACCGCAGTTACGTCTGATTCAGCATCCTGCTAAGGTCGACCCCGCCGCACTTTTTCTCTCTTCGCCGTCCCGTTCGCGCACCAGCACCAGCACCGCCGGCGCATCTACTCTCGGCTTTTCTTTCCGCCCGCGTAAACCGACCTTGTTAAACGGCCGCGCGCACCGCGAAACCGCAGACTCGAGAGGCGGGCTTGTTTACACTGTGGCTCAGGTGAAACGCCTAACGATTTACCTGAGCCGCTTAACCCTGACAGTGACGAAGAACAACGGGAAAGTGAGCGCTACTCCTTCCTCTCGTTATTGCACCTTTACTACTGAGCTCCACTTACAACCGTAGCGCGGTTGTGAGAAATGTGAGAAAAATGTTTGCGATATCAGAAAATGTAGATGTAGATAAGATACGCGGGACGGTGCTCCAGTCTCAGCGTGTCTCGCGTTGTCTCACCGCAGTTGCTAGGTGCGCAACCAAGTTTTCGGGTTTCACACATGGATGGTGCTAACGACACATGTAGTCGACATACATGTCTGAAGTTGTGTTTGTTTTATAGCTTGGACATCTGTTAACAATAATCAGTCGTAATACCAACACATATCGCAACGCAAAAATATTTCTTCTAACAACGAAGATGTCGAGTTTTGTGTGCCAAATAAACAGCATTTGCGGGAAGCTTTGCTTTTCTGTCTTAACTTAAAAAAAAAGTGCAGCTGAAGCACGTCATTTGCTTGAGGAGGTCTACGACGAACATCGAAAGCTACCTGTGAAGATTGGTTTAAACGTTTCAGAAGTGGCGATTTCGACACTGACGACAAGAAGCGCTCCGAAAGACCAAAAACAAGCCGGAGGACGCCGATCTGCAAGCGTTATTGGATGAAGATGATACGCAAACACAAGATCAACTTGCGGAGGCATTAAACATGACTCGCCAAGGTATCTCCAAACGTTTACATGCCATGGGAAAAGTTCAAAAGGAAGGAAAATGGGTGCCACATGAGTTGACTGAGAGACAGATGGAAAATCGAAGAGCCACTTCCGAAATTTTGCTTTTGCGGCATGAAAGAAAGAGTTTCCTGCATCGAATTGTTACTGGCGATGAGAAGTGGATATATTTCGAGAATCCTAAATGCAAAAAATCGTGGCTTTCACCTGGCGAAGCATCAACATCGACGGTACGGCCAAATCGCTTCGGAAAGAAGACAATGCTCTGCGTTTGGTGGATCCAGAAAAGAATCGTGTACTATGAGCTGCTGAAAAGAAGCCGGGCGAAATTGTCAATGGGCATCGCTACCGAGAACAACTGATCAATTTGAACCATGCATTGCTCGAAAAACGGCCAGAATGAGACACGAGACACGAACGAGTGATATTGCAGCGCGACAACGCTCCGTGCCATCGCACTTCTATTGTCCAGGACACCATCAAAAACGCTGAAATGGGATCTGCTATCGCACCCGTCGTATTCGCCAGACCTGGCCCCTTCCGATTATCACTTGTTCCGGTCGATGGCGCATGGCTTGGCTAGGCAACACTTGGCCAATTTCGAAGAAGTGCAAAATTGGTTGGATGAATGGTTTCGGTCCAAAGTCGTTCTATCGTCGCGGTATTCATGTATTGCCAGAGAGATGGTAAAAATGTGTAGCTAGCTAGCGAGGGACGATACTTTGAATAAAGCATTTTTTGTATATCTCTTGAAATTTTCCATTTTTCACTGATAAAAAAAAAACCCGGCTACTTTTCCTAATGTTCCTGCAGCGGAAGGTATCTCGCGCGTTACATTTTTTGTATTCTCAGTTTTCTCACTTTGAATAATCGGAGGGTGCGGTAATTAGGAGTAATCGGCCGGTGGGTTCTTGCTTTGCGTTTCTCTCTCTCTCTCTCTCTCTGCTTTCTCGCGGCTGCTTTCTATACCGTTATTACTATCGAGATGCGGGGATAAGCGAAGGATAAGGACAATTTCTGCCGCGTCGTTCTCTTTGAAAACGTCAAGCACTCTGGTAAATAACGAAAAGGCAGCATCATTCCTCCCCCAATTACGGTACACAAGCGCACGAGCCGTGTATACATCGGCTGCTGATTAAAAAACTTAGTCGCCACTCGGCGGGTCCCTCAATTAAGCCGACGAAAAGACTTGGAAATATTTCGCGAATACGGTATTCAATACCACCCCCTCCTTACCTTCTCCTCTTCCTCCCTCTCTTCTTTCTACCGGAAAAGGAAGCGCGGCTCACTCTCTTCTAAGCCGTTGCAACCGAACTAATTATCGGACCGAAGTTAAACAAGTCGAGTATCTTAACCCTACCGCGAACTTGCCGCAATTACCAAAGTTCCGTACACGCTTCTTAAAGTACTCATCATCCCCGTTTGTTCACGTTTGATTACATTGTAGTCGGGAGTGTATTCTGTGTCCGCGTAACGAACGCGGGGAGTGTTCTTTTTTTTTTCCTAATGTAGGCGGGACTCGCGCGAGCAAAAATGCGAGACTGCGAATGTATTTTTACCGGAGCATATATATATTTCCGTACCGTGTGCTACATCGTGCTGAGCCACGACACGCGCTTAACAACCTCATTGCTCGGTGTGACGTTGTCGCGAAGACGCAGCCCGGGATGAACCCGTCAGCCGTTTAAATGACGAGCGCGTCGCAATGACGTTGATTTATGGCGTTTCTCACAAAGTCGGGGAGCTCGGCCGACTGCCGACTTACCGCTCTGTTCACAGACGGCGGTTCGTAAATTCTCGGTACGAATGAGGAGGAAGTTTCCTCCGTCTTTCGGACGGGCAACGAGATGACGGTAATGGCGACGGTAGCGGCAATTGCGCGACGGTTTCGCCGACTGGCCGTCGAATCCGCAGATTGAGCCCCCGTCCAAATTAGCCGCAAAAATTCCTCGCGATTCCCGGCACGCGCGCCTACACACAATTTATGACCCGGCTCTCTGCGCTTCCGCGTTTAAAGACACTACTCACGCTTCCCGATAACGAGTTTTCCCGTTCTTCCTCTTCCACACGAGTATACGCCGCCAGTTAACGTCTCGTTAATCTCCCCTGAATATTATTTACGTATCGGATTCTCGAGCCGTCGAGCGCGTTTTTCGCGCCGTCCAGAGGGAGAGAGAGAGAGAGAGAGAGAGAGAGATAAAGAGATGATTTATTAAACACTCGCGTCCGCGCGATAAGCGGCTTTACAGTCACGATAAAAGGTTGATAGACGAACCGCGGTTTGTTTATAGTATCCTTCTCCGGATTTTCCTTTCGATACCAAAACTTCGTCGATTTGCGTGCTAAATAAAAATGGGCAGTGATTCGATGTTATATATATATATATATATATATAATATATATATGCAATATATGCAATTCTTACATAAAAGGTAATATATATGTAATATCGAATCGTTGTCCACTTTCTCGTTATTTCCTCGTTCCCCGAAAGTGGATCGTGAGAATTCTTCGAGGCGACGCGTATTCACGGCATTCGTAATAAATTTTCACGTCGACAGTCATGAAAATTCTCGGAGCGATGTACTTTGACGTCCCGATAGTCACAATAAAGCATTTGCGTAATAACGTTTTAATGTCGTAAGACTCCCGAGAACGAGTGCCAGCGGCATTCTCGTAAAGCAGTTACTTTCATCCGACAAATGGTCATTGCTTGCTGATTCACGATCGTGAAAAGCTTTTTATCTTCGTATCCACCGCTCCATATTTACGATCGCGAATGTGTCGTCAGTCTGATTTAGAGACTTATATTTTCGACATGGATACATCTTCTCCGTTTGACGTGAAACAACGGATTGTCTGTTAAAGATTAGCTACTATATCATGTCTCTCTCTCTCTTGCAACTGAATGAAACAGATTCTCGAGCGCGAAGTCGTTAAAGTTTATTCTTCGTCAATTCTCTCTGCGATACCGCAATATTTAAAGCGACGTGGAAAATTAGCGCACCAACGTACGTAACTATGTCACGATAGATGGAGAAATTTAGTCGAATTTTCGATTGTACAAGTACTTTGGATTACTCAGGTACCTGAAACAGGTATCTCGAGATATAAAAATTTGCTGAGTTCAACCGTCACTTTCATTCGTCAGCTAGTCGCTCCGAGTGAATCGATGTACTTATTGTAACATCTTTCTTCCTATTCGTTTATTTATTAACGGCAAAATCTCTTTTGACAAAAATAATACAATTAGGGAAAATAACCGTAAGCAAACAAACATCTTTCACAAGTACACGTGATCACTGACAGTAAAAAAGCACGGTACTTAGATAGATAATGTATAAAATTGTAAAATATTTCGGGAAAAAAAAAAAAAAAAAAAAAAAAAAATTCTTGTAACCGAAAATCGGTCCAAATGGACATTGGTCCTCTTAACACATCCGAACAATCGCGTGTAGTAATCCTCAAAACGTGAATTTCCGCTCATTCAGAAGTAATGTGCGGCCAAGCGTTACGGTCTGCCAATATTCGTAATTAATTCGCTACGAATTATCTTCACCGTGGCGGCGGGCCTAATCTGACTACGTTACCACATCAAAATCATCGTACGACTACTAGTCTACCTTGTGTCAGCTCGCTAATTACACACGGAACTTGCCTACTGTACTCGCGTAATACAAAGCTCCCTCAAAACAAGTTGAAGAGAGGCATTCTCTTCATACGACATTCAATTTGCGTGCACTTATCACAACGTTCGCTACATTCTCTTTCTCTCTCTCTCTCTCTCTCTCTCTCTCTCTCTCTCTCTCTCTCTCTATCTTTCTCTTATACGCAGCCTCCTACGACGGATTTTCTAGATCGGTGCGACGCATGCTCTAAGTTTGATAGGAGGAAATAAACGACAACGCATGCTGTCTCACGCTAATACCCATCGAGAACAAGGGAGGAAGGAAAGAAAATACGCAAATACGGTCGAAGGGAGGGAAGTTGGCGGCTCCTTCGCGACCGCTTGAAATTCTCCTCTACAGCTTCCCGCGAAAACGACTCTTCTCCAAGGCAAAGCTGCAGACTTGAGACTTTCACGGAGCTGGTTGGAACGGATTGTTAGCGAGGGAGGATTGCGAACACATTTAACTAAACAGTCTCTCCGAGAGATTGGTGAGGTACTTCAATATTGCGAACAAACGAAAACGTGGAAAAAAAGACAGAGAAGAGAAAGAGTGAAAAAGAGCGAAAGAAGGGGAGATAACGAGACAGAGACAAAATGAACGATAACAAGAAAAGAGAGAGAAATATATATATATATATATAAATATGTAATATATATATGGATGAAACAGACGGAGAGACGAGAAGAACGGGCGGACCCTTAATTCCTACCTCCAGGGCGGGCGCTTTAGCCTGAAACACAAACGGCAAACCTGAAAAGAAATTTCACTAGGATCGCGCGGCGGTAGGAAACTCGATCTCGAGTTGCGCGGAAAGGGACTTTGAGTCCTCGTTAAAGGCAAGAGCTAACTCCGTTCCTCGTGCCTTCCAGATGCGCGAGCACGCGAAAATCGGTTCTCGCGATGCGATCGTCGCGCATTATCCGCGCCGCAGTGGCGCTACTTCGCGCTCATCCTCGGGATTATTACGCGTCGGGTCGAATCGTTTCTTTGAATGGTCGTGAGACAGGAGGAGAGAGCAAGAGAGAGAGAGAGAGAGAGAGAAAGAAAAGGGGGAGTGAGAGTGTTGCAACGGTGCGACGAAAGTGGCTGGGGATAAGGGGAGATGCAAGGATGAGTGCAATGTGGCTCGCGATGAGATGAGATGCACTTAGACAGAACAAGATGCAACAAGATGCCTCGATATGCGATCGACATGAGGATCTAATCTTCATTTTCCTAGATGAATTAATGAAGCGGCACGTGATTTCCGTCTTGTGTGTGAGATTTCTTCTGTACCGAATCTTTCGAGAAGATTGCAAATTGATACCATGCTTCATTACACGCGACGACACGAATCGCTCAATCATCCGAAGAGAACTCTGAGAATTTACTATTTCTCTTTTCTTTCTTTTGTTAATTCCGTCTGCCAAGTTCTATATCGAATCGCCTATTGAACGGCTTCGGTCTGAATAATGTCAAATTCGATTCAACAGAACCACCGTTCGCTCGCTCGCTCGCTCGCTCGCTCGCTCGCTCGCGAGAGAGAGAGAGAGAAAGAGAGACGATCCTCCCTCGTCGATTGAGAGATTATTTCTTTTGTCAATTACGCACCGCGTTGGTCGACAGAGTCGAGGAGAAAATTCGAAGCGTCGCAGTCAGCGTATAGTATATATATACACGGCGCGCGACTGTGGTCATTTGAGATTCGACGTTCGCTTTTCGACGAGAAACTGCTTTCAAAGGAGTCCCGTCGAAACGGGCACCAGTGTAAAGTCCATTCACGCGCGAATTGTTGCCGGGGAGACGCATGATCGAGGCAGGGAATAATCATCTCGACGGTTGGCGGAGTCCGTCGCGTGTACACTCTCTCTTCCTATCAGTCGTGACGTCGGGATACATCGGGATTTTTGTGCGAATGAAACGATAGTGAACGAAAGAGAGAAGAGAATGAAAGAGAGAGAGAGAGAGAGAGAGAGAGAGAGAGAGAGAGAGAGAGAGAAAGAGAGAGAGAGAGAGAGAGAGAAATAAAGGGAGGCAGGCGAGAAATGAGATACAATGAGAACGGTGAACGATCGGAACAATGTAGAACGAGATAGGGAATGGCGTAATTGTTATCGGTTTCTCCCCGCATTCTCTCTTTCGTATGGGTTCGTGTACGTGAGTGTATGTGTATATGTGTGTGGGTGTGAGTGTGTATGCAAGCCTGGCAAAATGTGTCAACTAACGTCAGCTGTTGCTTGAGGCCATTCCAGCTAAACGGGTCCACCAAGAGTTACGGACTTTAGTAAAGATCTCTGCGTTCACACTTGTTTATCGTCTTACAAATATACCGCGCCGTATTCCGCTTCCGGTGCATGAGCGAGCGTTTTCCATTTACTCCCGTCGTTACAGGAGACGGTTTCCACCGTCGGAGAAAGAATTGCATACTTGTACATTGGTTCGATGATTACGTTCGTTATTATTCTCGAGTTTCCCTCGCGTTTTCCTCGCGTACGGAGTCTCGTCATCGTTGAATTTCATTCCGACGGACTTTCCCTCTCTGGTGGAGGAAATATTCGCACGTATTCATAAGTAAATCGGGCTCTCTTCGGAAATCAATTTCGTGAGATTCAAATTAGTACTCGTTTCCCGGCCACTAAAAGTCGCTGAAATGATTTCCGCTCTCGCGAGGAGAAAATTACATCCATCCACTTAAGTATCCAGTCGCCAGTTGCTATGAGCAAAAAGTTGCGACTATGAACACGAAAGCGAGTTGAATGAAAAATCGGAGACATTCACCGGCGAGATTTCATCGGATCGCGCAATACCCTCCGCCGCGCGAAAGCCGCGCGCGCGCGCGCATGCACACATCGACTCAATCGCGACAGTCTGATTGTCCGATTAATTAGCTCCGGCCGATGGCTGTCCGTGCAACGCAACATAATGAAAACACGTCAACGTTCGCGAGGCTTTATTTTCCGATTAACGGCCAATTATCGGACGACGATCGCGGTGATCGGTGATTGATTATCGCATCTCGGTCGTTCGGTCGACCAGCGTCTCGTATCCGCGTTTAGCTCCACGTTTTCCGCCACTCACACACGTGTACACACGCGCGTGTTCTCCGATTTAATTCAAATTCTCATTCCCCGCGCATCAGTCGAGGTATATCATTCTTGACGATGCCTCGCGGTCGCCGTGCCGTCGTGCACCGGAAGCGCGGAATAATCTCCGCGCGGGTGTGTAAAAATCGAGAGACATCTTACCTGTAGCCTGTAGTTGGAATCTTGTGTAGCTGCATGTGCTGCGAGGAACGGATCATAGTAGACGCTGCAAAAGAAAAGTCACGAATGAGCACGAGCAATGTGTGTCGCGTCGCAGCTTGCCTGTCGTCGCGCGTCGCGGGCGTCACCGAAAATTTCGCGTTCCCTCACGGCTGGTGTCCGCTGGAGGAAAAAAAAACAACAAAAAAAAAAAACGGAAATTCGACGTTTCGTTTCTTCTTGCGAAATTCGCGCAAGTAACAAAATTTCGCATATTCAACGACCGTAATATCAACGACGGGAGATAAAAAAGAAAAAAAGATATTTACGAGAGTTTGAATATTGACCGCGCGGGATAGGACACGCTCGACTTACGCGAACAAAAGCTGTTACTCTTCGCGTCGGGGAGCAGCGAACTCTTTTCAATCTCACAACTCAATAATGTAGCAACACAATGCTCGCGCGTGCCCGATGGACGTCGCGTATTAAATATCGCGCTCGGCTCGGCCCGATGAAATTGCAAATTCGCCGCTCGGCAGCGCAACAATTGTGCCGGATAACGCGATAAACTTCGTTCTCGCCACGAGTGCGCGCGAGGCGCGAGCGAAGTTTGTTTTACGCGCGAAGACCATGAATTATGTTCGACGGCAACGGTGACCGGGGGAGGGAAAGGAAGATTGAATAAGGAGAAGAGAGGTGAGGTCGCGCAGGGGGAGGCAGGGGGTAAAAAGTTGATTGCTTTATATTGCATCTGCTCGGAAGAGTATTCGCAATGGAATTAGTTTTATGAGTAGCCCGCGCGCGCGCGCTCCCATTTATTACTCCGCTCGTTGAAGATCGTTGTTAAAAGTCTATTTAACTTGGCCAAGTAATAATCTTGTTTTACAAGAAAGACTTGCGGACCTGCAAAAACCTGTTTGCGAGAGTGCCACGGGCTTTGCGGGCTCGAGGATTCTCACGCGTCGCGTTTCAATTGTACTCGCGACAGAATTGGCCGTGGAAATATCATGTGTATCGATTAATGTTTCAAATAACAATAATAATATTAATAATAATATTGTCGCGTACGAGCGTAAATTGAAGATAAAACATCGCGCTTTCTTTCGAGCGGTTATGTCGGGCGTTAATAATTTATTTTTACAAATAAAATGACACGAACGTTAAATTAAAATGCATAACGCGACACACACACACACACACGAAACGTATGCAGATATTGAATCTGACAAATCTGATTTCGCGGGCTGTGCGTGCGCGCGCGCGCATCGATGTAACAGGCCTCGAAAATTGATTTTCGTTCGTATTCAAATTTTTCATTCCCCGCCGCGGGCGCCGCGTCTCCCCGCGATTTCGAAATATTAAAACGAACGATTGACGGTTTGACGCGAACGCGTGCTTCTAAAAATTCACGCGATAGCGAAAAAAGCGGGAGAAAGAGGGAGAGGGAGAGGCAAAGAGAAAAAGTGATAGGATCGTCGAATCACACACGGCGGTTTTTGGCGAATAAGACAAGAGGGAAACAGCCAAGGAAGGTAGAAAGAGGACGAGAGGGGGGAGAAAAGAGAGCGGAGAATCGCGTTATCGTCGCGCGATAATTCGCGGCGCGTCGTCGTACACAATCACGCCCGGATCTCTAATCAGTCAAAGTGCAGTCGGTTATTTCCCGAGTCGAGCGGTTTTTTCCCGGTTTTGTTCTTCTCCGCGCGGGATCGGGGCAGGGAGTGAGCGCGGTTAAGGGAGGGGTGTAATCGAGCGTCCCTCGTTTTTCTGCTCGTCCTAAGTTTTTCCGCCACGCGCGTAGCGGAGAAATGGACGAGCGCCATAGGGCTCTCTCGCAAATTATAATCCGCATTGTGCGCGAGCGAAGTCAGATCGGGATACGGACTGAGGACTGGTGCGCGCGCGTAGGGAAACGTCGAAGGGCCCGCAGGGAGGAAGGGAGACAAGTTTGTCGGACGTCGTGTGGAGAGTGCAGTGAGATTGACAGGCGGGAGCCTTAGAGTATCGGCGTGCAACTCGTTGTAGAGTGAGTAATTTCGACGTTCGGCTCGGCCGAAGTAATCCGTCGGCGGTATCGGATGACGTATCTGCGTGCGAACGATGGTCTTCGACGACGGATGCGCGACGAACGCGACGGAGCGCTGACATATGAATGGAAATGCGATCCTCGATTGACATTCTCCCCGCATTCATTTGTATTACAGTCTGAATGGCCCGCGTCGAGAAAGCCGGCGCGGGTCGTTAGACTTGTTTACGGCCGAGCGTTGATTAACTCGAGTGCTCCTCTTCCTGCGTCCGGTCAATGCTGCTTCCGCCGTGGAGAGGGGGGGGGAGCCCCGAGTCGGCTTTTCTCCGCTGGGAATTTCGTCTGTAAGACCGCCGCGCCGATCCAGACGGCTCGATCTCTCGTAGACTCTCTTTGCGGTTTTCCCTTCAATCTAATATTAAACCGCGCGCGCTGAGAACGGGACGCTCGCTCGAGAGAATCAATAAGCGCGAGCGGATAGGAATCGCAGATCGATTGAGGAGCCCGTGAGTGATCCGCAGGCTTAATTGCAGCCGAATGAACGGACGAACAAACGCGAGGCCGTAAACGGCGGCCCCCGAGGACGCATACTTTTTAATTCGCGCTCGTCGAACAACGAAACTTAATCGTCGCCGAGGGACGTCCGTCCGCGAAAAAAGCACTACGGGGCATGTAAATCCCGCGCTAACGACATAACCGCCGATCGTTAAGAGGAGAGAGAAAAAGGTCCCGCCGTGAAGAAAAAGTCTCTCGAAACGTCAACGACGCTTGCGGACACGTGGCCTTCCCCCACGCGCACGATGCCCCGTTTTCTTCCCCTTTGCCCCATCTCAGCCATCAACCCTCCCCCCTCCGCCCCCCCCGCGACGGCTCGTGTAAATTAATTATCGTCGTTATACCGCACACGTCGCCTTCCATCGTCCGACGCGAACCGCCACCGCCGTTAACCCCTTCTCTCCAAGAGTTTAACGTCGCGTCTGCGGGAAAGCGCAGATTGCCGAGACGTTCGCTCTCCGTCACTCACTGCAAGCGTAATTTTTCCTAAGAGGAAAAAGAGGAAAACGCACGCGCTCGCGCGCGCGTACACACACACACACAAGCGCGCGCTCATACAGAGCACATTCGCACGCAATGTACACAAAACAAGCATCAGGCGGGCGAGTTATTATTACTACTAGGTGAAATTATTTACACTATCAAATTGCACGATGAAATGATTTAGCCGAGAGGAGCTGGAGCCGACAAAGGTATTCTGTACTGCGCGAATGATACTCCCTCGTCGATGAATCGCTCGCGGCGCTAAATCGACGTAAAGAGTTTGGACATTATATTCATGATTCGAGGAAATTATTCTTGGATGTTCGCGATTGGAAGTGGCGAGAGAGATTAACCTGCGCGCTGCTACAATTATCGCTATGTATTTTCGACGATTTATGATAATTATGATAATTAAATCGTGATTATGTTGCAAATTGCTGAATAGCAGAATAGGTAGTTTGAAATTTAATCAAAATTCAAGGCACCGTCGAATATATAGTATATAGGATTTAGTTTAATTCAAGCCTTACAAACTGCTACAATGGGATGCAATACTACCGAAACGCATTGAGTTCAACACGAATTAAAATACACTCTCCCCTCCCCTCCTCTCTCTCTCTCGCACTCTATCCGTGGCAAAAATGATCTAAAAATACGACGTAATGCCTGGAGGTCTGCGTAGGAGGACAGAGCGTAGACTGTCGACGTCGCTGTGACTGTCGCGCAGCACAGAGTGTACCTTTAGCGAGTGCCAAGGGCGTTAAAATCGACTCCCGGGCTCCACCGGGCTGATACTTACGTCGGTGCGAAGGGATGCAGGGCCGTGGCTGCAGCTGCTGCCGCCAGTGGCCCCGGATTCCTGGCCAGGGCTAAAGCTGCTGCACCCGTCGGGAAGGCCGCTCTCGCTGCTCCGACTCTACCTCGCTGTATGGCGACTCCACGAAGTGCCGCGGCTGTAACACACACGCGTACGCGTGCACATGCTATAATTACACACATCGCCTACCTTGTAGACACCACGTTGCTCGTATTATCGGCCACGGTGTGCGTATCAGGCCGCCGGTCTTGCCGTCGTTGCTGCTGCTCGAGGAACCGCGCGCGGCGCGCCGCCGGCGCACATCAGCGGTCGACAGCCGACGACGAGACGAGGTTTTCGCGTTCGTGAGAGAGAGTTCGATCCCCCCGTTAATAAATTTCGGCGTTCGACGTTCTCTGTAGCGCGCGTAACGAGCGCTCGTCGAACGTTTCAATTAGCCGTCGGCCAGCGAACTCGCAGGACGACGAATTTCTAGGGCCCGCTGCGAGCTTTTCGCTCGTTCCCTAACGAGTCGCGGCAGTCTCGGTGAAATCGTTGCGCGCCGTTCTAGTGGAATTTTCCCTCTTTCTGTCGCAGTGCTCGTAGCGCTGAAATTTTCACGACCGACTCCATCGCGACACAATTGCGACATCGATTTTTCCTCGGCGGAGGGTCGTTGCTCATTACTTATTGTTAATTCCTAATCGAGTGCTCTCTGAAATTCCTCGAGCAAATATTCATTCGTGCGAAGTGAGAGTTCTCCGAGTCTGAGTCGTCGAGTCATCGCGCGATTTTGAGTAGCCGTATCTTCAGCGTCATTTTTCCCTTTTCGTTCCGTTTCCGAGTGAAATTCTATTTTGAGAAATTTGGAAAGTAGGTCGGTATATCTATTTCGTCGTTCGTGCTCACATCTTTAAATTTAAATATCTCTACTGTATAAGCTTCATAAGCATAATTACAATTAATTACACGTAATTAATAAAATATTAAAACTGAGCTATTCTCGTTCATTTAATTTTTTCAAAAGAGCAATTAAACGCGGAGTTTGCAATCGCTCGCTCTCTTTGCCTCAATTTTCTCCGCTTCGATTTCTCATTGTGGAAAAATCGAGTCGAAATTTGTCGAAGAATCTGTCACGAAGATTTCGTACACATGACACGTTATAGCCGAGGCTATGAGAAAGAAAGGGATAAACGGCCACACACTTGACACATCGCGGCTGAAATGACAGATTCCCAGTGACGCGTCCATCATACGGACGACGCAAAAACAAGCACGATCCACCGACAAATATATCCGCCCGCGTTCAGGATGAAGGGAAATGTGGGGCAGAGAGGGTAAACGTGTGTCCAACGTGAGAAAACGGCGGGGCGGGGCGGGGCGGTGCGAGCAGGAAATTTTGCTCTTCCTATCAAAGATTGACTTTGGGAAATTGCGGCCGAGAAGTAAATACAGGCGTGGAAAACCGGAGGAGGCCCGCGCGACGGGCCAGAGAAAGAGAGAGAGAGAGAGAGAGAGAGAGAGAGAGAAAGAGAGGGGGGAGAAAGGGAGAAAAAGAGAATGCACAGTAGACTTCGGAAAACTGAAAATAGAGAGAAGTCTTGCCGCTTCTTGCTCCGCCTGCGGTTGACACTCGTGAGTGGCCCGAAGCGAATGAAACGACAACTACAACTTCGGTAAACGAAGTTCATCCCGCGAGAGAGTACACACCCTCTACCATTCTCCCTTTACGTCGATCAATTTTATCGACTGTAATCCGCTTGCAATGGACTATCCCAAACCCTTTTCGAAGCGGCACTCGGCGAGTGGCATAAATAGAAGAACGATCCTCGCGCGCTCCGAAACGGAAGAGCCGCGCTCTACTCGACAGTCCCTCTTGAAGCTCTGAAAAGCGGAAGTCGCGCGTGGCTGTATCGGTCACGTCATCGTATCAGCCTCGATGAAAATGGAGGAAACGACAACAGGGCGGCGGGGGACAGGAGAACGAGGAGAACTCGATGAAGAAAAAACGTCGACGCGGAGACGATCTCCCGCGAGATGATCTCCCGTTTGTTTTCCGGTCGGTTCGCGCTCGCGCTCGGGCTGCGGGGAAAATCTTTTCTCTTCCTTTCTATGAAAGCTCGGCGAGCTGACGACACATGGAGTCGATCCGTCCGCTCTGCGAGGGCAACGGTCGCGCGCGCGATCGACGTGGAAAGACGACGCGGTCAAGAGAGAAACGCGCGAGCTTCCGGAAGCTGACGATGCACAAGCATCCTTCCTTGGCCACCGGTGGCCGGGTTTCGTCTCGGCCGATGATGCATTTCGGATTCACCGAAGCGAGCTTGGCTCGGTGAATTTCGACGAGATCGCGTAGGGTATCGGCCGATTTATCAGAACCATATCAGAAACGAGGCGGAAAACAATCCGGCGTCCGTTACTCCCGCGAAGCTATGAAGAATCGCGCGTCCGAAGGAAACGGGGAAGAAGCGCTCGTGGGAAGAATAATTTCGATGGATTAGAGATCAATCAAATCTTATTCAAACCCGTCGACTACTTCCCCCATTTCTCTCTCTCTCTCTCTCTCTCTCTCTCTCTCTCTCTCTCTCTTCTCTGTTGCAAATTATAAATAAATTGCGTCCTCTCTTGTGACCATCGTCGAGAGGTCGAATTCGGAATCTCGGTATCACAACGAAAGTATCAAAATGCAACGACGCCGTCATCGCCGCGACGCGATCGTCATTCCGCTGAGATGCGGCGAGTGATTTATGAAGCTGTACAGCGACAGATTATATTTTCAAAATATATATTTCTCAGGTTATATTTCAACGGTGATAGATGACACGAGGGAGCGAAAGTAGGCAACTTTTGATGGATGGATATTGACTTTAATGAATAGCCGTTGTACCGACTGGAGACGACAAATGGCGTTGAGAGTTATCGACAGATCGGATAAAGAAAAGAAAAAAAATAATAATAGACGAGAGAGAGAGAGAGAGAGAGAGAGAGAGAGAGAGAGAGAGAGAGGAAATGAGGAAAAAATGGATCGAAGAGAATAAAGGTGGCACGGGGAAAAATCGCCTCCTATCTTCGGTCGAAGATAAATAAAAACTGACGATTCCGCCTACCTTTTCATTGGCGCACGGTCATCTCGTTCGGATCGGCTGCTGATGGAGTGATTCAACAAGTGCTTTCTCATTTACGTACGTTTCGCCTTGAGCGATATTCACCTTGAAGAGAATAACGTTCGTTAAAGGAACGGGCATTTCACATCGCGCGACTCCGTTAGAGAAAAGAAAAAAAAAGAGGAAATAGCTCCCGAGCGCAGAACTTTTGCTCTTCGTGCTCGCTCGCTTTGTATCTACTATACATACCGATAACTATTTCTCTATTTCTGCGTTAATTAGATTTAGCGTCTAAGTTATGGAGAAAAAACAGAAAAAATTAATCATATGTGCTTATTTTGCTCGCATACTTTTACAATTATAAGAAAAAAATTGATAGGAGATACTTGTTAGGTTATAATTCTACGAAATACTTGCGCGAATTGAGCGAATTGAGTCGCGGGGAGATATCTCTTCAAGGTGCGAGCAAACAAAAGTGACTGGCATGTTAACGATAACACGCACCGTTATTCTCGTTGTTGTCGTTGTTGTTGCTGTTGTTAGGCTAGTGAGTTGAATTACGATTATGCAGCACACACATCAACAGCATCCTCAACAGACTACTGGTGCAAGTGACGCGCGTGATGTTAGCGCAAACCAAACGAAAGTTAAACGTTCAACGACGGTTGGGTTGGTTAATTGGCTCGACCGGCGGTCGATCGCCGGTCGTCTAAAGAGGGCGGCGGAGGTTCAAGAGTAGATAAGAGAACTAGAGCGTGATGCATAAATAGCAGGCGCATTCCAAAAAGAAGAGGGGGTGGGCTTTGTGGGATCGTTGTTACAACCAGTGTCGTAACTCCGCTTTTCTACGAGGCTCGCGTGATCTGTGGCGCGGAAATATAACTCGATTGTCAACGTTCCCAACGTACGCAAATTGGTAATGACCGCGCTGCTTTCCGGAATCTCGATTACGGAAGAAAGTACTCTACGATGTAGAGTATTTTCTCGAAATTTTCACCCTTGCGATTATGTTTCTCTCTCTCTCTCTCTCTCTCTCTCTCTCTCTCTCTCTCTCTCTCTCTCTCTCGTTTTAACCGGTTTTTGTGTCTGCTTCTCGCTGAACAAAATCACTTTATTAATACTTAATTATAATTAGTATGCAATTTTATGTTTCTTTTTCCCAATTTCATTTTTATATTATCACAATCTTAAACCAGTTAACAGTTTTAATCTGAAATCTCTCTCTCTAGGAAATAAAAACTGACTGTGCCTCTAATTAAAACTGCGAAATAATTATAGCTCTTGATAGATCAAGTCCCGCGCGATTGACATCCGAGTGTAAGCACTCGCGTCGCGATTCTCCTTTCATCTGATTCAAGTTCACGTGTTAGCCCGTAAATCAAATCGCGACCGGCAACGCAGTCTCGCGAGGGACGCTCGCGGTCGGCGGCGTTTCGGGAGCTGCAATTCGCGATACGAATGCGAATTTAAAAGCCGACCGCGCCGGATGACTGCTGTCTTCGGGCCGAATTTTACGAGTGCTCGTGACATGCCAATTAGCGGCTATTAATTAATCGACTGCGCGCGCGACATTGGCGGCGGCGGCGGCGGCGGCGGCGGTGGCAGATCGCCCGGTCAACCGACACACTGCGCCGCGCCGCTCTGGTACGGAGGAAATTCAGATTTATGGAAATACGGTCGCGATAGCGCGTCCGCCGAAGAGCGGAGGGATTACACTCCAACAATGAAAACGTTAAATACGCTGTCGCCGGTTTAATCGGCCAGGTCGCCGCTTATTCGCGATCATACGTTGCGCTCGCTAGCGCGAAATTTCGGCCACCCACACGCCACCCGGTATAATACCCGCGATAACGGAAGTGAACCGCGCGTTGTAAATTCCGCCAAGCGACCGTCGCATATAAATGGACTTTTCGGTGGCGGTGGCGGCGTGAGTTTAATCGGAATCCAATGAGCTTACGAATTAAATATTAGCTCGTTCGCTCGTCTGTCTGTTCTCCCTTCCGTGTCCTCCCTTCATATGTTGTTCGAGAGCTCCAAGTGTTTCGATCGCGCCGCTTTCGTTACGATTCATCACGCGTGAAAAAAAATATCCCGCGGAATCGCTCTTCCAAAATCGCAGTAGGTGAATTCGGCAAAATAATTTGCAGAGAGATAGGGAGGGAAAATTCGCGCGGTTTCGTCGTTCTCGGAAAGAAAAGAAGACCGGGCGAGACGACTGAAAAATAAAATGAAATAATAATAAAATGTGGGAAAAATGCCGAGCGCGAGATTCTCGCGGCGATTCGTCGCTACCAATTTTCGCGTGTCGCCCGTCGAATTCGACGTCGATCAGTTGGCGGTTTAGTCGGCCGCACGATTATTTCCGGCCACAGATCGCTCGACCACCGGCGTCGCCCGACAACGAGGACTCCCTATAAACACAGCTGATCGGATGGGCTAATTGGGTGGTAAAAAACATCGACATGTACGTATGCGTGTCCTAAGAGAGCAGGTACGATATTTATATACATGTACAAATATATATATATATATATATATATACACATATTTGCACACACACACACACACACACACACACACACACACACACACACACACACACACACACACACACATATAAGAGAAGGAGAAAAGGAACAGCCGTGTTCGTCCAACTAGCATCAAATGCAACAACCATGGCGGAGGGCATTCGAGGGAAAGATAAAGAAGAGGAGGGGAGGAACGAGATGGTTCCGCAGTTCGTGCAAGAGTGAATGTTCCAAGGGGGTAGGTGTGGGGGAGAGAGTACTTTCTTTCCACTCTGGTGCTACACTGTCGACATACACGAGTACAACGAGAAGAAGTGGGCAACATTAATTATCGAGTAACAGAAGAGACACTGTGAGTACGAGAGATAGAGAGAGTGAGAGATTGCGAGAGATTAACGGGAGCGGGTAGGAAGACCTCAGGTAACGGTAAAACGGGTGCGGGAGAAACGAGAGGGCGAAGGAATACGAAGGAGAAACGGGAGACGACGGTCGTTCGCCGGAGACGCGTGTTCGTGCTCGCGTTCGATGGTGGATTTACGTCAAGCTCGCGCGCGCGCGCGCGCGCCCACAGAGGATCGCATTTGAAATTCCGGAGTGTTGGAAGCTGCGATAAAATATTACAGGAACATTACGCGTTCGCGCGACACAATAATAAGAGTAACGCGCGAGAGCGCGCGAAATATCGTTCGTCGATGAATCCGCGTAATGAGCTAACCGATTCGCATCGAGGACGCTCGAGAGCACGAGGTCGTGGACGTTTAAATAAATCGCGGATATTTCGCGACTCGCCGCGCCTCGTAATGGAATCATAATGGGATTTATTCCCGCCGGCAGAATATGCCGATGATTAAAAACGGAACGTTGCCCGGGGCGCGATTAACTCACCGAGATACGCTCCGAGAAAAGCAGCGCCGATAGATCTTCATCCCCCAACCCTGCTGCGCGCGGGATTTCCTTTGCGTAATGCACCGCGACGATTCCTCAGAACTTGTCATGTTTCGCTTGTGTGTTCTCGATAATAATCTCGTCCGCGGGGAACAGGTCGCCCGGAAAATTACCCACGCTAACGCAATATCCGAGCGCGTTATTATACGATGTAATATCCGACGCGATAATAACGCGATTATTTTTATAATTACCATTATCTTTCAATTAACAGGGAAAACAAACTCTCGTTTTTGCGAGAACGAGCGAAGCGATTACGCGAGGCGCGGTAAGGTGAGGCTTTTTGCGAGCGAAAATCTCGGTTATTACTCGTCGTCATCTGCGCATCCCAGAAAGGGGACTCGGCTTTCTTTCCGCAGAGATCGCGCGCGAATCGTACGTACGTAGATCTCTCGAAGATTACCTCGGCAACTCGGCGGGAATTTTTGTCGAGCTCTCTCGGCGCAATCGACCTAATTACAGCGAAAGAGGCGAGGGAGTCTCGAAGACGGAAGAGCTTCTCTCGCGCGGATGTTAGCACGCTGGCGGCATCGGCGACGAGGAAGGCAAGTGTCGACGCGTTTCAACGCGGCCGCTCGGAGATTTAAACAATTCGACTATCGCGCGCTACGACAGAAAGCTTTTAGCGTTTCTTGTGCGTTTCTCCTCGACAGCGACGTCCTCTCCCCACCCCTTCGGAGGAACGATGCGCGCAACTTCACCGAATCGACATCCGGATGCCAAGAGCGAGGGTTACGATGTCTCCGCGTCTCGACTCTCACTTCCGGGTGGCCCGGAAGCCACGCGCGACACAACCGGGCGAAATTCCAGTCCAGGAAAATTTCGCGCGACACGCGAAACGTCTCCACCGATTCATCCACCGTCGTACCGGCTCGCCAATGAAATTCCTCGATCCTTTGGGATCTCTTTCTTATCTCGCGGAAACTCTTTTCGACGACGACGACGAAGGGGAGCGGTCGAAGGATCGGCGGGCTGGAGGGAGGGAGGTGGGGTGTCAGGGCGTCGGTCGGAGGTTAGTTTGAAGGATGTTCGTGCTCGTTTTATGCGCATCGCTGCGACATATATAAATGTTTGGTATGTTGGTATGTATATATCGGTGCCGCTTGTTGGTTAGGATCTTTACTGTCTCAGTACCTCCGTCTCGCCGCCGCCCTGGGTGCAAGGACGAGCGGTGCAGCTGCAGGCGATGGGGTCACCGCGGCCGCGGCGACCGCTGCAGCTGCGGCTGCCGATGGCGCCGCCGCCCCGAGCCAGCTCCACGGCATGGCCGGCAACCTGTATCCTGTTTTTGTCACAGAGCGTTAGTGCGTCGTGTACAGCACCCGGTGATCACGACGAGGCGCGCCCGCCCGCCCGCGCGTGGCCGGTAGTCTTAAATCCACTCGCTCGAAACTTGGGAGAGCTGCGTCACGTCTGCCCCCCGCGGTTTGGCCGCGGAGAATACCCGCTGCACACAACTTGTGCTGGCGGCCACGCAATCGATTTAACATCGACGAGAGAACGAGATTACCGAAAAGCGCGGTTAGCTCTTCAAACGCGCCGAATTGCGAGGAGTCGAGGAGATTCCGACGTCGCGTCGCGCGTTTCGATCTCTATTTTCCTCCCTCTCTTCTTGTCTCGACCTCGCGGATCCCTCAACTCCGAATGAAGTCGCGCGTCGAACGCGCGACACGAGGATAATGACCGCTAACGGCCGCTTATCAATTTTGCCGTTTTGTCTACCGCTTTGTCGCGGCAAACGTGTCGCAGCTGTGTCCCCTTTCGAAGAAGGGCCGAGAAGGCCAGCCGGAGCAACGCCTTTACCGACGGCGGGGAATCAGCGGCGGGGGCACGCCGCTGATTGTCAGTTTTCATTATGACAATATTTCGGCGAACGTCGCGGGACCATTGTTGCGTTAATTCCGCACCGTGAATAATTGGCCGGCTTAATTCTCCCGACTGTCGGGGCGGGGCGGGGCGGGGGGGGGAGGGTCCGGACGCTCGTGAAATATTGTTGTCAATTAAAATTACGGGCGACGCTAACCGGAGACACGAAAATGCGCAGAGAAACGATTCAGTCGCGGTCGAGTTATTCCTCGCTCGCGAGTTCGCCTCCGTCGCTCTTTGAAATACGAAGTCGCCGCAATAAACGACCGATGTATACATGCGCGCCTGCCTCTGCGTTTGTCTGCGCACCAACGGAGCGACGAAATCGCCGCCGAATATCTTAGCCTATTATTAACAGTTCGACTTGGTGAGCGGATGACAACAGAATGGCACGTTTGCTGTGTTAATCGGCGAGTTCTCTTTGAAAAATCACGGCAACCGGTGTCACCGCACCGTTTCTTCGTTGCCGTTTTCATAATTAATAAGGAGCGCGCGAAAGTTGCCGCGTGTTCGTCTGCCGACAATCTACCGTTGGAACGTTATTTTTATTCCCCGCGCGAGTCAAACTAGGCGAAAAAGGAAAGAGGGGGGGGGAGGGGGAAAGAGAGGGAAATTAAATTGTAATCAGTTGCGAGCTACGCATATGGCGAAGTATATCCGCGAATAAAGTGTCAGTTTCGTTATTTCTGTCGTCGTCGAGTGCGAATTAACGTGTGCGCGCGCGCGCGCGCGCGCGTTTGTCGAGTTTGTAGCTTTAGGTTTATAAATTGGACGAGTGAGCGTGTGCAGGTGATCGACGTACGATCGGGCGCGCATAGTTGCTTGCACAATTTCAATAACGTCATTTGAATCGTCAAATCCCTACCTCGTTTAGATTCGAGATTAAAATATTCAATATTATATTGGGGACTGCTAGGGGACAAGTGGGTATAAAAATGATAATTAACGCGAGAGCTGTGCGCGCGCGTCTGTGTGTATGTATGTATGTGTCGCAAATCGAATATGACGCAGTAATATGTGTCCTCGAAGTACCGTTTCGATGCGATATCGCCCTCTTTAAATGTAATTATTAGCGGGTCGCGTAATGGTAACATCATTATCGGGATATTACGCGAATTGCGCGCACTTTGCGATTGGAAAACGCTCGGCGAACATTTATTCGCCGCGTCGACGAAACGAAACGTCGAGCGCATGTAATGAGAAAGAAAACGCGCGATAAATTTCCGCCCCCGTTTCCTATCCCCCAGAGCGAAATTGAGTCCGGAATATTTCCGAATTCCGAAACGTTCTCTGCGTAAAGATCTCCAAGACCGCCGCGGCTAAATGCACCGTGGAGAAACGAAGACCGCGCTCCGCGTTTTCTTTCCTTTTTCTTCTTACACGAATTTATTTTACGGATTCTCGCTGCAACGATTTTTTTTTCTTAACAGTGGACGTAATCGATGGATTTTCACAGTCTTTTGTAAGACTTGGACGAGCGTGCGATAAAGAAACGCAAAACTATGGATAAGATTGGGTAGAGCGAGTTATTTTCACCGCGACAACACGATACTGAGAAGAAACATTTCGACACTTTGCTCACCTCTGCATAATACCTTGAGAGAGCGCAAAAAGTGCTTGATATTTGCGGCTGTGATTGCACGGCAAGATAATTACAATCGGGGAGTCCCTTTCTGCGGTAAACGTTACTGTAATGTGATGCCGATAATGATTACCTTATATTACCACTACCAGCTACCGTTCTCCTATCAGTACGAAAAAACGAGAACGTGCTTGGAAATTACTAGATTTTTAGTGTGATTAGCTCTTGTTTCTTCTCTCAGTGCACGGTGAAATTTCATGTCGCTACAATGTATCATAAAAAGTTATTGCTGTTGCACGATACGCGACGTCAGTCGTGCGTCATGTGTATCGCGCGAACGTGTTAAATTCTTCGTTCGATTTCACGAACTTTGAGCCGAAATTACACTCGATTGCTTTCGGGAAAACGGTCAAACCGACGAAACGTTCGGCGCACATAGTTAGCGCGGAACGAAGCGCGTGAATGTGCGAGAAAGAAAAAAAGAAAGAAAAAAAAAAAACGGAAGGGAAATAACAAATGAAGTCGGAAATGAGTTACCGCGAATGCGCTCCGCTTGTCGGCTTGGCGGCGGCGCGCAATTGCAAATGCACGCGGCTAATGTATTGTTAATTGCCGCTCCTTTTTCATGCGCTAGTTCATTTGCTAAACGGCCGCAGCGTGTACGTTTAGTCGGTCCCGACGAAATATTTATTACAATATTTACTCACTGATTTATTGCCAATCAACGCGCGCGTGTGTGTGTGGCGGTGTGCGGTGCCATTCCCGCGTAATTGCATATTTGATTTTCGATATAATTTCATATCGCGCGATACCTTGCGTGTCGGTCGCGCGTCAGCTGCTTTTCTCCCTCAATCTTTGCCCTCCTCTCCTCTGTTCTCATGCGAGTGTCGAAAATCGTCTTAATAACAATCGCGCGCACATCCGCGAAACAGCGATTCCTCTTTGTCGTTCCGTAAAAATGTGAAAATAACTTAAAACGCGTACTGTGTTTCACGTGATTCGAATATTGGCTACGGCGTTCGTATATCTCTCTCTCTCTCTCTCTCTCTCTCCCTGCTTTCTCCCTCCCTCCCTTACACCCGCCCTAACCCGGTAGCAGAAAAAAAAAAAACAGCGTCGCTAGGAGTACTCGCAAAATGTCGATATGCGTGTTGTAGCCGTAGGGTTGGGAGCAAAAATTTACCGGTTTCCATTTCGTTCGTATCGGAGAGTGGTATCCGTACGGTATAAAAAAAAATTGCCGAACGCAGGATCGGCCCCCTCCCCTCCTCCTCGTCGCCGAAAAAGAGAGAGAGCTAGTCGAATAAATTCCCGAGAAGGCTTTTACGTTATTGTAGCTCGAGAGGCGCGACTCGAGAGGGGGGCACGCACCACTGCGAGCGTTAGGCATAATTAAGATGCAAGGGCGAAGGTACTCTCACACACAACGCCGCTAAACTCGTCAAAGTATGAGAAAGAGGAGAAAAAACCGCGGCCGACAATTTACCGCGACTCGAGGATTTACCGTGGAAAATGCGTAGCGGATAAACTGCGAAACTGTGTCCGCGCGAACAGCGGCTTTGGGGATGTGCATTTGCGAATGCATTAGCTTATATTTTCCGTGTACCGAGGTATGCTTGCAAATGTATGCTTTTACACATCGGCGTGTATACTTTATGCGGGCTGTCGCGAAACTATCGCGCGTCGCACTTTCAACGCGCCCAGCGCGAGCTCGTGTTACGGATTATTAAATCGCGATAGATTGGAATTATCGCAATCATTAGATTCCCTAATAATCGCTAACGATACAATACTGCTCGGAAATGCGTTAAAACAACGTCGCGAAAATACGGAACGCATGCCACCGAGACGACGCAGAACGCTCGAGAGATTAATCGATATTATAAATTCGATATTACAAAGCGTGCAATACTATCTGATGCGATATTAAGCTCAACATCGCGGTAATAACACGCGTAATATCGGGGCGACATAAAGATTTCGATACAACGAGTGTGTGGAATGATAATAAAAAAACCGCAACAACTCGCTCGTGTGTATATCGGCGCGCCGGTGCCTGGCCGACCTTCTCGCGTCCGGAAGGTTGCCGGAGACGTATTTAAGTATGCTTGCGTCTCGATCGCGATTCATAACATTGCCGAACGTCGCGAGACGGGCACATCGGATCGCGTCGCGAGTGATTTTACGGTTTCGGAGTTAATTGCGACGCAATCGTCGGGCTAATCACACGATCGAGCCCCCCACGCGTGTGTATCATCACCGTGTCACTATGCGAATGGCAATGTTCTGATATCTCAGAAGGTTTGTTATTATATCGCGTTTCATTATTATCAGACATCAAAGAAAGATATATGATCGCAAAAATATATCCTTCGATCACTCTTGATATCGGTACAACTAATGAGAAATCTTTTTCTGTCTCAGTTTTTGAAGAATTGGTGACGACAGTGGACGCGGTTCCGGAGGGTATCGTGCGCGGGGGAGGGGGAGGGGGGAGTATACGCGGATGCCGCACCGGAGGATCCGGTTCGGGCCGAGCAGAGTCGGCTTGGAGGTACGTTTTGCAGACCTTTGTTGGTTTTAATCTTTTGTTTGAAATTTTGAAACGTTGGAAATTCAGATATATTTTCAAACGCTACATCTCTTTCGATCGGTACAACTAACGAGAAACCTTTGTTTTCTTTTTTAATTTCAGTTTTTTGAAAAGCTGGGCGCGGATGTCCTGGGAGATACGTAGATGCCGCACCGGAGGATCCGGTTCGGGCCGAGCAGGGTCGGCTTGAAGGTATGTTTAGTCGACTTTTACTTTCGCTCCTTTGAGTTTGAATCTTTACCGTTGAAAATTGAGATATAGATGCTATAAGAGCCTTTTTATTCGCTGCGTAGCGTCTCGAGGTGAACTTGGGACGATCTCAAATGCAATTTTAGACTATGAATAGTCGTTGAGATGAAAATTGTCGAACTACGATTGCGAAGAGTTGAGAAATTTGCATCAACGCGTATCTTCATTTTCGAATCCGACCGTTCGAAGCCGATAACTAATCAGCGAATCCATCTTTTTGTTACAGAATTGTAGCAGGACGTGGCCGGCCTTGAGCGGCAGTTTGGTGAGTCAAAGAAACGGATATAAAAATAATACGGTGGTGGTTATAAATTATGAAAAAAATTTAAGGTGAGTGAAGAATCTCGTAGAAACCAGTGCGATTTATTCCGTGTTGAATAGCGCGTTTGTCGCGATCGTTTCGGTTCATTTAATAAATACCTGAAACGTTTTCACATTATACGACATATATCCCGGGAAATTGAATTCGATATCGTGGGAATTTTGATAAGTTAACTAGTAACGTATACGATGATTTTACGCAGTGATTATTTCATTCACGCAAAAGACCACTCGACGCGTTTCGATGATCGTCGAGATTGTGTTTACAATTTTTTCCTATGGAATAGCTCGCGTGGAAAAACGCGATTCGTATACGAGTTCAGATACGAGTAAATAGTCGCAAAGAAAAGAAAATGTTTACTGAGGATGTAAACTTGAAACTTTCTTGTTTACGCGTCGTGATGGCGTCGTTGGAGAAATCGAATCTCGCGGACGGTTTTATTATAGAGTACACAGTATTTTGCTCGCGTGCACGCCGCGTCAGTAGAACTTGCGATTGCGATTTGCATTTTCCCGATTTTCGTGCTTGCGTTTCCGTTCGTGACTACGTCAGCGGACGATTGCGAATTACGTCCGATTAAATTCCTGGAAAAATCTGGGAAGTGAACATCGCGCAGTAGATACTTTTTACGCGCAAGAGATAGTTTTTGCGAAAATATCGCAGAGCCATTGTGCGTGGGAGTTTCCCACGCCACTTTTTCATGTCACCCCGCCGTTTGCGCGACGCGGATTTGACGGACTTCACGAACGGTGCGCGATCGGCCTCTTTAATTCGCGTCGCGTTTACTTCGCTTTAATTTCGCAGTTTTCATGATCGATTTTCTGCGCGTCACCCCCGCCGCATTACGTACATATACGTACGTGTGTATGTTGAAGCGGACAGTAACCCGAAACGAGCTCGATAAAATTACGGTTTAATTCGAAATGCATATTTACCGTTTGTTTAATACAATAGAATCTTCACGGAATTTCTCGAAAAAACGTGTGACCATCCCCGCGTCGCGTCACGCAGATTTTTTTTCCTTTCCACTGATTTCGTCGAAAGTATCGCGCCGATCCTTGATACGCGATTTGCGACGTGGCATTTTTCACGATGATCTGTCAGAATTTATCGTACATCTCGTACGTCGAATCGTCGTTGAAGTCGTATCGCGTCGTCGCGAGTGCAATGAAATTAGCGAAGTGCAATCGACGTGGGACAACGCGCGGAACGCTGACTGGACGTGCTGGACGGATACAGCGGCGGGTTTTGTCGACGGCGAGGCCGTCGATATAATTTTCAATTGGTGAATACATTGGTAAGCGATGATACACTCTATTACTATTACTAGTGCATAACGTAACTCGCACTGGTTTCTGACGAGAATAGTGAGGGCGGTTATACCGCTTGAGTCGAATCAACATTCAGAGATGTATAATATATGATATGTTATATATTAATTTTAAAAATAATGCAATATATACGAATGTTGTACGACACCTCATAATGACGTATTCCGGAGAATAGTTGGAGCTTAAAAAGAAATATCGAGAACGTATTACAGTTGGCCGCGTAACGATATCGCGTAAACGTTGCACGTAAAGTGCGCACGGATTTGATTGTTATTGATTTGCGCAGGTCAGCTGATATTGATTTTCGCGGTCTAGCTGATTTAGTCTTTTAGTTTCTTGCGTTATTGTGCGCACCGCGGCTGATATCGGCTGAGTTCCATTAACATAATAACAACAGCTATCAATTGTTACATATAAATTGCTTCTTTGTCTCGATAAAAATTTCAACAAGAATTTAGACAAATTATTTCAACTACAAAGGATATAATTATGTTGTTTTGATATCATTGGCAAATTTTATTTTTTTTTTAAGTGTTTCAAGTTTAATATCTTTTTTGTATTATGATTTTGGACTCCTGATTCCCTCCGGAATACGCTTCGTTCAAGTATAGTAGTATTAATTTTAAGGCGCAATGCGCTAGTATGCAAATTAATATTTCAAATTGATATTTGTTATTCTCGAATATATTATATTTACAACCTGTATTTTTCGAACATATTATGGCATATTGTGCAATACTCTGTTTCTGCTATATATTTTCCGCGGCTACTTTTAAGCCGCCTCCTCTCTTAAATATTCTTGAACGTGAAATAATTCTTTGAGATATTTACTCACAAAAACATCGTTGGGACGAGCGACTTTTCATTTCATACGTGTGCTAATAATTGATACTCGATCATTGTCTGACTTTGAATAACCGAACCGACAGGCCGATATATACGGGATGTTTTATACATTCGACGTATCGTATCGAAAAACAAAATATATTCTCTATCTCTATTCTGTAAAAGAATAGTTTCAAGTGCGTATTTAAAGATTAAAAAATATTTTGAAGTATACAGTTGTGTTATAGTTTGTGCGGATGAACATTATTCGGACATAAAATTGACTGCAAGTGAATATTAAAAATCGATATTCGTTATTTACGAATGCATTTTTCTTCAAACCCGCTGCAAGCAATTTCCCCGACTATTTCCGAGATAGTCCCTTAGGCGTTAAATAATAATAATAATTTCCCCCTCTCGAAATAATTACCGTCGGGACGCGCGCGACTTTATCTCAAATGAACACTAGTGACACGAGCAGACGAGCATTGTGCGATTTGAAACAACCGAGTTTGATCAATTGATATACGGAGCGTATGAAATATTTCATACGCGCGTACGAAACGAAGAATAATCTCGGTCGCGCGAAAAATAAATACCACGTAATGAGAATTAACGCGGGCTATTCTATTTTCCTATACGTCTATTCCCATGAGGACATGCGCGCATTGGTGGTGTACCGCGCGTGAGTGTGTCTTTGTATATGTACGTGCGAATATTAAGTAGAAAAATGGCAAAACTCTGAGCGGAACCGAAGCGGATTTTACGAGCTCGCGCGTAAACTAATTAGCGACGAACGAATAATTCCCCGTTTCACATCGCCGCGGAGTCTCCTCTCGTTTAATTAATTCCGTCCGCGAAGATATGACAAGTCGAATAACTCGAGGAGATTCAGTCGGTATTAATAAAACGGCCGAATCCGCGTATCGCAAAGTGTTCGCTTAATTAAACGCACGTAAGAAAGCGGGAAGATCCGGTGCGCGCGCGCACGTGCATTCGACCTGTCAGAAGTCTCTGGTAAAAGGGAAGGGTAGGAGAGAGAGAGAGAGAGAGAGAGAGAGAGAGAGAGAGAGAGAGAGAGAGAGAGAGAGAGAGAGAGAGAAAGAGAAAGAGGAAGCTTTACTTGTTTTTCCGCAGAAATGAAAATCCCACTGAATCGGAAAGATAACTATAATCGGGAATAATTATCGAGAGCCGCGATAATTAATTGTAACTTCCGGTTGATGGGAGGGTAACGAGCTCTTTTAAGCGGGAAAACAAATCGGCGCGATCGGATTATAACAGCGCGCGCGCGCGCGCGCGCTCATGGAACCGAATCGAATTATATCTCGTAATTTCATGCGAAGGTAAACGCGCGGCAAATAATATTTTCGGACACGAGGTCTCTTAACGTTTTCGTGCTTATCAATTAACGCGTGGAATTGCGCATCCCGTCCCATCCTGCCCCGCTTTCAACGCAATTATAGACGCTTCGTTCTGGCTGTTAATGAGAATATTGGAGGAAAAGGAACTTTTATCGCGTTACATCGCGAAACTTGGTTATTGCGCATCTGGCCCAGATGCCGGTCCGCTCGAAATTATTTCCGACACCGCGCGCCGCCGGCCGGCCGGCCGGCAAAGGCGGTGCTTTTATTTTATTACGTTCGCGGCCGTCTCTCGCATTTTGCGATATCTATCGGATTACTGCGTTCGCGTTGCGCCAACTCCATTTCACCAACAATGCCTCTCCTGCGGCCATTAAAATTTACTTGGAAAACCGTGACTTGCCAACGGATTCTTCCTACGGTATGCACGGAGTCACCGGCCTCTGCTGCCTCCATTCCCCACGAACGCGATGTATCCGAGCATTCGGCGTATGCATATGCGCACGGTATACATGCGCGGAATTTTACCGTATCGTCTCGCGTATGTACCATGACTCAAGGTATAGGAACGTTCGCGCGATCGTTTTTGCGGCGGGCAAGGGAAGACGTTACTTTGCGAGATCGTCGAGTTGTTCCCCGAAGAGGAGGTTGGCTCTTCTTTCGAAATGCCCCGTATTGAATCTCGCGGTCCGCTTACTACCGAGACGCATTTTCGGTAATTGAAGGGTCGACGAAGGCGCGGTACGTTGTGAGAGTTAAATGTTGAGAAGATGACGGCAAAGTTTTCCCACTCGATCCTTCTTTCCCGTCGAACGTATTTTTACTTGTGTTCGTGAACGAACGCGTATATCGGTATATCGGTATTTGAAAGTTTCGCTTATTTTTATTTACTATCTATCTAATATAAAGCACGTCGGTCGTTTCACTCAGCGAATCGGCGAGGGAATGAGGAAATATCGACGTTGAGTCAGGCGTTACACGTTTATTCTCTAATTTTAAGCGCACCTTTCGCGAATCTCCAAGTAGTAGACTAGGACCTACTAGGAGGGGGGGGGGGCGTGTGTGTGGGAACATTTCTGTATACGTGAAGAGATGGATTACTTTGATCTATTTCTCTCTTTCTATTTCCCGACGATGAAAGACTTTGTCAGAGATCCAAATAATGTGCAAATTCATTCGTTTGTCGCGGGGAGAACACGACGGAAGAGGAATTTTGTAAACCAACGGCTCGCGAAACGTTGAAACAGGCGATATTTGTCGAGAAGCGAACAACACGCGCGCGCTCCCGCTTATCGCGAAAAGGTACATCTTTCAAGAGCGACGCGACACACGTCGCCCTTCTCCGCTCCCTTCAATCTCGAAAGCCGTCAGATTCCGCCTGCCGACAACTCTTGACAATTTTTCCCCGTATCACCATAATGGCACTGTCGCATCGGCGTGTCTCGCGTCACTTTTACGATGCGACGTTCATCTCGAGCCGAGAATCGAGCGCGCGTCGCGTCATCCCTGCGACGCGCGACAGGGAGAAGCGATCCGCGCGCGCGAATCCGAACGATCGCGGATCGGATCGGAGCGTTCGCACCCACGCATCGTCGACGAGTCGCCGGCTATGCTGTGAGTAATTAATACGATTGAATCTACGGGGGCTTGCGCGCAGCTTTGAGGCTTTCGTTTCGCGGCCGATGGCGCGCGGGTGGACGAGAGGGTGACTCATGGCGCGAGGAGAGTAGAAGGGTAATGGGGGGATGCAGAGGGGATGACGACGTTGGTGGTGCGCGGAGGGTGCGGCGAGGTGAGGTTTGCTGGCAGGGTTGCGACGAGCGATCAATAAATGCCGCTGCCAGCATCCACCCCTGGACCCGCTCCCTCCTCCCCTGCGTCTCTCTCTCTCTCTCTCTCTCTCTCTCTCTCTCTCTCTCTCTCTCTCTCTCTCTTCCTCTCTTCCTCTCGTCCCGTTCCTCCTCATTCTCTTCTCGTTCTCTTCCTTTCCGCTCTCTCTCTCTCTCTCTCTCTCTCTCTCTCTCTCTCTCTCTCTCTCTCTCTCTCTCTCTCTCTCTCTCTCTCTCTCTCTCTACATTCCTCTCTTTTTCTGTTTCTCGCGCACTTTTGCGCCTCGAGGCTCTTTCTCTCGCGAGTCTACGCGCCAGTCGATACAACGGGAACAAGAGAGATGGAGAACGCGAGTTTACGTATTCCGGAGCAAAGCTGCACGATCGTCTCGCGAGAGAAATACCGACGTTGCGACAGAGTGAGAAATAGAAAGAGAGAGAGAGAGAGAGAGAGAGAGAGAGAGAGAGAGAGAGAGAGAGAAACAGTGAATTCAGCTATGACGTTCGCGATGATCGAGGAACGATTTGGGTGCCGCGGAATGCTCTATCCGTTTGCATTTCGGGCGAGCAAACGAACAATGTCGCCGAGTCGAGTCGCGCGAGATGCTCGATTGATTTTCTCGCAATGCTAGTAAGAGGCGGCTCGAGAAAAAGAAATGGGCCCCATTTTTGCGCCGCGGCATGTGAGAGATAGGAGGAGCTTCGTTGCAAGAACGAGGTTCTAGTCCAGGTCGATCGCTCGTAAGATCCGCTTTAACCAGCGGCGAACGAGACTAACGGGGTTTAGTGCTGGTTATCTCTCAAATAGAAACGGGATAAAAGTGCGAAAGAAAATAAAGTCGTACGATATACCGAGGCGAAATTGAATCTGAATTTTGACACGTGGAAGAGTTTAACACGAAACATAGCGCGGGGCGGGGGACCTTTGTTTCATACGCGACGACTATAACGCATTACTCGTCCGTGATCAAACACCAAGTTGTTGCTTGCGATTGACGGACTTACCTCGTGCTTGTATCGAATCCAGCGTCTTCAATTTTGACGCGCTTTCAAGAGAGACAGAAAGTCGGGTGGGATAGAAAGAAAGGCTGAGAACAGGAGGAGGATGCCTCGGCTTCGTCTTAATCTCAGACGACGTACAAATTATGCAGAGGCATGTAACCTAGATTGGGAGGGGGGGGGGGGCTCAAAGAGTCGAGAAAACGGGTTGAGGATTCTCCCCCGCGAGATTCGACGTTCGTGAGAGTGACAGCTCACTCGTTCGCCTGCACGCGAACGAGCGAGACGAACAATCGAACTCCACTCGCGTTCGCCTTTTCCACGTCGCACGTTCGGATCGTAAATCACGAATACTCAAGGCGTAATTAAGCCGTATTAACTCCAACTCACAAAGGGGCCGATGCGAGCGATCAAGATCGAGAAGATCGTTTCGCGAAGATTAACGTTTGCATTGTCCGAGTCGACGATTTCGCTCGGTCGTTTCGAGAAATTGCGAAACCCATCCTCGCCGCCGGCTTGTACCGACCGTACTTTAAAACGACGCGCTCGATAGCGACTCTACATTCGCGAATAATATTTTATAGGATTGTAAAAAAAAAAAGAAAAAGAAAAGAAAAGAAGCAGCAGCAGCATTACCGACGCGGTAACAGATTCAGCGGAATCATCGACTGCAACGTCTAAAAATATGGAAGAATACAGATTAATGATAAAATTTATCGGATTAAAGTCGCGCCTAGCGGCTCGTTATTAATAGAGGAGACACGGGGGGAGAATCTGCGCGTCAAACGGACGATTCGACACATGCGTCCATGAAGATTGTGTTTTGTGAACGCCACGTCTAACACATTGCGAGCGCAATAATTACGTTGTTACAACGCGCGTAATTCGTTTCTCCGCGATAATAAACGCCACCGTCTCGCTCGCGAACGAACACGCGAAATATCGTCGGCCCTGATGGCCTTCCTCGCGAAGTTTATTAAACTCCGCGAAGAGGGATAGGCGGCGGAAATTAAAGCGTACAGCTCTCAGCATTTTAGCCTCCGCGCGCTGTAAATAATTCTGCCAATGAGCCATCGCGCCGCGGAATCCCGGAAATGTTCGGGTCACGGAAGGTTTCGGGCTTTGCGCGCGCGCGCGCGCTCGCGGTTGAGATAAAACCCGGATTCTTCGCGACCACGCCAAGAAATTCCACCAAATGTGCCTTTTTTGAAACGTTATTGTCGCGAGAGACGGCGGAGAAGGGAGCAAATGTAACACTGACATCGCGAAGGAAAGAAAAGAAGGATTGATGAGGGATGGGCGACGATGGGTAGGAAAGAGAGAGCGCATAACGCGAACGAAGTGAGAGTAACAGAATGAAAGAAACGGCAGAGAGAAAAGTAGAACATACACGGAAAGACAAGACGTGTCAAAATGTGTGTGTGTGTGTGTGTATGTGTGTGGCTATAAGTGTGTATACGTGTGCGTGAATCGCAGCCCAGGGCACAGGCTGAAGAGTCAAATGCACTATAGGAACCACAGTCGCATAACCCACGAGTAAAGCAACAGTGATTAAGTGTGGTGTTTACATTACGTACTTCTCTCACGGTGAATTACTTGGGATTCAAATCAACGTTCAGGACTAACGACGTCAGCAAACAGGCGCTACCGCGCGCGTGCGTACGTGTATACGTATATCGTCGTGTATGTGTGGGGTGTTCGCTCGAGTTCGCGCTCGCGCGCGTTCCGACGACGAGGGTGAATTCGAGGACAGACTTTGTCCTTTGTGTATGCGCGCGCGTTCCGAGACACCGGTTATGTCCATCCTCGTGCCGTGAGGTCGGCATTGGGATATACAGGGATAACTCGGAGGAACTGGGCTCCAAAGTACGAGCGATTACTACGTACCTCTGTCCAAAGTAAAAGATTTCGAACCGCGATCAGGTTGGAAGGTAAAAGCGGAAATCGTCTTGGAATTCGGCACGTCGTCGACTTGCGACAGAAAGCAAAACTGTAAATAAATGTCGAATATAGCAACACGCCCGCGCAATTAAATGACACTCTTGTTATCAATTTCGTTATCGGAAGATGCACGTTCATTCGAGCGGTTATCATTGCGTGTTATTCGGCTGAACGCCGAAGCGATCGATCATCTCGGGGTGAGCGAGAAAGAAGGCCCTCTACCACGTTTCGCTCGCGATTCTCGAGGGCTTGGAAAAAAAAAAGAAGTTTGCTCTAATTCCTCGGGAGCACGCCCCCCGAAATCTTCCACTGCTATCCCATCGATCCGCGCGCGTTTAGGGGATGAAGGGACCCGTTCTGTCGTTGCTCTCTCTTCCGAGAAGTATTCGCGGGTATACACATATGAAATAGTTCCTTCGCCATATCCCCAGCTCTCGCGATGATATATATATATATATATATACACACACACACATATATATATATATATCTCGTTGCTGTCCCCGTGCTATTCGCGCGGGGCCAACCCGCAAAAAGTAGTTTCTTGAAGCAGTGAATGAAGGCATTCTCGCATCGAGGTAAACGCAATAAACAGGTACAATGTATGTCTTGCTACACAGATATAGATCCGAGTCGCAAAAAGGTCAGTCAAATACTCGGCCTCGACTCGTGTGCCGTTCGCTGATATACGATCCATGCACTAAGAGATATAATATTCGTTCCAGAAGTAACAATAACGATTACACGGTCTCCGAACGAAAGCCATTCAAAGATACTTTCCGAGCAATGGTGAGTGAGTAAATTACGCCAAAAAGGTAGATGCAGAGATTAGTATATATAGTATATATAGTATGTATATATATATAGTATATATAGTATGTATATATATATATATATATAATATATATAGTATTTATATATATAGTATATATATATATAATATACATATATAGTATATATATACACGTGAACGTGAGCTCTCTCTACTTTCACATCTCGCAAATATATATAATCACTATCTACGGGACACGATTACAGTGATTTAATTGGTGCTCCCGGGACGCGAGACGCGGGGTGCCGCGTTTCCGCCTCTCCATTTTGTTCCGCGTATTCCGCGACTTGCCTCGATATCGATGACGATTTCACGCGACGATGATAAAAACGTTCCTCGCTCTGACGATCGGAGATTCGAAATCAATCGATCGATCGATCGATCGTTCGTTCGTTCGTTCTCGCTTCTCTCGGGCTCTCCCCTTCAGAGAGGACGGGAGAGACCGAGCGAATTTCTCGGCGAACTACTAATCCGTCCATCTGAAATCGCTTTCACCGTGCCGGAGGCTTTTACTTTCGTCGAAAGTTTTTGCGAACAATTACCATCGGGAATTTTCACGGGCGTCGTACACGCGCGGCGATAGTTACTTGCTCGTTCTCGGGGATGAAACAACGGCTTTTTCTTCGGATGATCGTCGCAGAGAGAGAGATTACTTAACCGAGGTCCTTCGGTCATCAGTGGCTCTCAGATCCGCGCTCCTTTTTCCCGACCGTTCGGCTCGATCGTTTGCGTAAATGAGAATTTTGAAGGATCGTCGGGAGACGAGAATTTTCGCAAACGCGAAAGAAAAATGTTGTATTTCCGAGGGCTTTCCAGTTCGGCATATCGATCGTTCGCCCGATAAATCGTTCCACCAGCGACGACAGATGTTATTCTCCCGCCCGGTAGATCGTGTCACGAGATATTTCATTTTATCAAGGCTCTTCTACCGACGTTGATATAACGACACAATGCGTCGACGCGGTTATAACGATCCTCCTTCGTCCCGAATTGTCCAGAAACAGCCGCGACGAGCCGTTAAGCTTTAACGATACGCCGACGATCGGCGCGGATCCCGATGACGATTCGATAAAATTTCACCGTGCGACGAACGAGAATCCGAAAAGCATAAGACCACTGACGGACCGTTTCGCGCATTGAAAAAGGCGTTAACGCGCGCGCGCGCGCGTCATAACGATAGAAACGTCTCGTGATCGGTCGTTCACGGAAGAACCTGTACGCGGAATACGCCGTCGAGGCGCCGAGTGCGGCTGTTTCTCCATGTATGTGTGTGTGTGTGTGTGTGTGTGTGTGTATGTGTATGTATGTAACGACGATCATTTAATAATAATTTAGTTGACCGATAAAAACCACTCGATAGGCGCGGGACATTTTACGGGATGCGATCGAATTGAAACGGCACTCCATTTTCTTCGTGCGAACGACGATGATAACGACGATGATGACAACAACGACTACGAGTAGTCACCTTGTCTCTTCTCTTTTCGTAGAGCTCGTTTTTGTTTTTTTTCTTTTTTTTTTTTTTATCAAAATAAAGCACACTCCCGCTTGCGGCCCACTACTAATTGCTGGCGGTGCTTGCACGCTCAGCGGTAACTAATTAAGGCTACGCACTGAGACTAATTAGTGGATGCCAGGCTAAACAACCATTAAGAAAGGTGGACATTATGTGTACATGATCGGGCAGTCTCTGAATCAACGTCCTCTTGTTCTTTTTCGATAAATATCAGGTAATCGACATTACAACTATGTCACAGATGCATCGTGGATTCGATAATTCTCTCGATAATTCTCTCGATAAAGCTCGAAATTTATTCTGGAATTTTTCTCCTAATTGGATTATCTCGCTTGAAACATCATTTGACGTTTGAATTGTCCTTTAATTTGACTATTCCGATTAGATTTCACTTGGCACAATTATAAAACGTCACTTTGACTCGTTTAGGAATATAAAATCATACTTTCACGCGATTATCCAAGGCATAATAGAGGAATGCATTGAATCGATCGAAAGATCCGCCGCCTGTCCTTCGTTTTACTTTACTCTTGCACAAACGGAGAAAAAAGCGGACATATCCCTCTTGATCCATTTGACACTCGCAAGAAGTCGTAGTTGATTTGAATTCTTTTCCATGCAAAAAAATTACCGATTCCCGTGACACACAGCTCTCGATTATGTAATATCGATGTTGCGAGGAAGCGTGATTGATCAGAGACGCCCTGTCTATTTTATATATATATATATGTATATATATTCGTGTGCCTGCTGAGGTAACGTCGACGACGACGACGACGACACTCGCACGATTCTTTCGTATCGTGTGCGGTTAATCACGACGAAGTCGAAGATGAAGAAGGTATGTGTATTTTAGTTTGTCGAGTGGGAATCCCGCGCGTGAACGAATACCACACGTTGTGTTATTGATCTCGATTTTCGCTCGCGAAGGAAAGAAACTGGCGAGCGACGTGGCCGACACGATCGGCGATTGCTTGATTATAAAAACGAGGACGGTATACCAGAATTAATTAGTTACCACTAAGTCAAAGGCGGCATTTGTCGAGCATGCAGCAACCTTCGCCCGTTCAAAAAATTATTGTCATGTCTCTCGCCAACTAACACACCGTGCCACGATCCATTAACATTAATCAATGACAATTAATAAACAGTTCCAAAAAAAATAATAATAATAAGATCAAGAGAAGAGTATAATAAGTATTACAGACTATGCCGCCATGGCAGTCCGTACGTGAAGTAGTGACGTAAAATTAACGAATGGAGAAAGAAACAAAAAGAAAAAGAAAGAAAGGGAAAAAAAAGGAAAGAAAATATTAGAAATACAGAAGGAAATCGTATCGAGAGAGAACAGAGAGGAAAAAGTGAGACGAGCATGCGTTTTCGTGTCTATTAAATATATATCTGCTCTCTCTTGCTCTCTTGCTTGACTGTTAATCGACGTACGCGATGACTCTCGCGCGCCGGTTAGCTTGTGCAATATGCATCTCGATTGAAATACGATACGTAAAGAGAGATAGACAAGAAAGACAGGTGAGACAGAGAATCGCGACGTAAGAGAGATAGAGAAAAGAAGGGGAACGTAAAACAAGAGAGACAAATAGACAAAGAGGTGAGAAAAGGAGGAAAGGGAGAAAGAAAGAAAGAAAGAAAGAAAGAAAGAAAGAAAGAAAGAAAGAAAGAAAGAAAGAGAGAAAGAAAGAAAGAAAGAAAGAAAAATGAAAGAAGAAGAGACACGATACTGAAAGAAGTCGCTTTCCACAAACTACTTCGCAGCTTGTAAATGTATACATTATATAGGTGCACATATGTTTGTTAATCGTACGATACTGCCAGGACGGATTATAATACCATACGTGTGAAATTACGATATAATAAAGTATAGATACGCGTGTTCCCGCGCGTGTCGCACGTCTCTCTCTCTCTCTGTGCATCGAGCGTGTACACACGCGGCCACATCTATATATGCAGATATCGGTATAGGTACACATATATGTATATATACATATCGTGGAAAAAGAGATACATATGTATACATGTATGTGTACGCTGTATATATATATATTCACAGGTGAATCTCATATGAAGGCAAGCCAAGGCCACGACATGAGACGTGCAAATTAAAAAAGGTAATAATATTAAAAAAGAAGCAAGTAAAAAATTCTCTCCCAAAACCGCTCCAACCACAACCAAGCACAACCACAGGCAAGATACGGGCCTTGTCAACGAGACAGTCATCAACCAGTGAATGTGGCGCATTACCGTGATTATTAATGTAATAGTAACAATTTAAAAAAAAAAAAGATATCTATATATATATGTATGTATATGTATATATATATATACGTATGAGGTATACGAAAGGCAAGTGGGGTTGAGAGTGGGGCAAGATTAATTATTCGACGACGGGGAGGATAATAAGAGGGTTGGGTGGAGTAAGACAAGGGAGATAGGAGAAAGTGAGTAGGAGAGCGCGGAGAAGAGGGGAAGAGACAGCTAGCCGGAGAGAGAGAGAGAGAGAGCTGGTCGCGCCGAATTTCAAGATCGGCTGATTCGATTAACTTGGCTTCTGCCAACCCGGACGATTCGTCCTCGCATCGTTTCTCGGCTACGGGTCCGTTCTCGCGGACACGTAATCGCGAACGTAAAGGGGAATCGCGCGGTTAATCGAAGCGCAATTCGCTCGACGTTCGCGCTCTCTCTCTCTCTCTCTCTCTCTCTCTCCCTGGTGGTCCTCCTCTTTCTCTCGCGCGGCAGTATACTCGAGAGGTCGGGAACTAGGGGGAGGAATAATTAAGTGTAGGAAGGTGGGTACGAGTCGACGGTGCCTCGATTAATTAATCGAGCTGGCGGCTGGTGAGTGATCAGTAGTAAACGTATAAGAGGAGACATACACGCAAAACAAGCGCGACGATGCCGGTTGTTCGGGTGAACGGATGGATTAATCGATTAATCTGCTTCGGGCAACGTTTTAAGGACTACTTTTTGGCGGCCCGGACAGGCGGGACGATACTGTGAAGCGAGACCAAGAGTGTGTGTGTGTGTGTGTGTGTGTGTGTGTGTGTGTGTGTGTGTGTACGTGCTTGGGTATGTGTGTGTGTGTGTGGTGTGTTGTGTATGCGTGCGCGAGGAGGTTAATGATCGTTAAACGACAGACTATAATATCTCAGTCATTCATACGGAATTATTGCGCAACGTGAATACCTCATGCTTTTACCACTGGACAGATAGATAGCCCTACAGATATTAAAAGCTACCAAGAGGCGAGACTTGCGAACAGACTCTGGAGATTCTCGGGGGGGTTCTCTCAGTCGGCTGTGTTTCCGAGACCCCGGCTTCCGAAATGGCGCGCGCCTCTTCTTCTCCGAAACAGCCGCTGTTTCGAGCGCGTGTCAATTGAGCGCTTCCCGTTCAAACGCGTACTGAGAGAGATTAAATGACAGGCCCGTGTTGAAAATTCGCGTGCCAAGCGCCGATTCCGTCGATTCTTCATTCGGTGCGCACGTGACGTGACACTCTTTTTGACACGGAAAAAGAAGACTTCCAAATGTCCGCAATTATTATTGCCCATTCTTTCTTTTTTGCCGCTTCGCCGGATAACCGTGTGACATTTTCGTGCAAATTTTGAGCCGAACGTTACTGAAACGGAGAAACGGAGAAGAGACTCTCGTAGGTTGCGAGAAAAAGAGGCGCGTCCGCAAGACAGACTCTCTCGCGTCCACTTCGTCTTGATGCAGATTCTATGCGTTTTCGAAACTCCTTCGTGCATTCCGTGCCTACGTGTTACTTTCGTCATAGCCGTAACTTCCGCTCTTTCCGAAATCGTTTTGTCGACTTTTTCGTGTGGGAAGGGGCCGCCGTACCTTTCGCAAAACCCTCGGCATTCGTGGCCTATTATTCGATTATCACTCGTGTCTTCGTGGTGCGAGAATGTGTCCTTCTCTCCTCGGTTAGCGAGCGGCGAGCTCATTTCCTTCCTTTCTCTCTCTCTCTCTCTCTCTCTCTCTCTCTCTCTCTCTCTCTTTCTCTCCAAGGATCCTCAGGTGACGGAAACATGGTCGTGTTCGGGGCGTTTTTCTTGCCGAGAATGTCGTCTTTCCTGTCGTCGCTCCTTTTCCGGTGTCCTTCCATACGGTTTCCGCAGGGCGTTTCGTTCGCAGAAGCATCGCTCGCGGTTCGCATCTCGTAACGCATCTTCGAAAGCAGTTTCGCGAGAGGCGCGTGTTGTTTGGTGCAGAATAGCTGAATTGGCGAGTTAACAAGTCGCGGGAGATCGTGCGTCTCCCGGTCAGTTTGATCGCACTTTCGAGCAAAAGGGAACGGCACCGCCCCGCGCCTTCGTTCCTTTCGAGCTTTCCGAGCAAAATTTCCCGACGGAGAAAACGCGTTTCCGGCTCAGGCACCGCCGCCGGTGTCGTTTCCGCTTAGTTTCCGCTTCTTCGAGCGAAATGCCCTGCGCGACGTTGCGAGTGCGTGCGCCTGGTCACGCTCGGTGAATCGCCATCGTGAATTGGAACAATATGAGAGACGATCGCGCGAAGAGACGACGAGAGTCGAGAGTGCAGGAAAACGGGAAACAGAAAAGAAAAGCGACAGCGCGCGTAGACGATCGCGATAATCGTGGGCGCGATTGCTCAAAGTAACACACACGTGGCATGCACGTGTATCGCGCGCGACTCATCAACACTTCCGAACATCTCGTTCATCTTGTTCATGTCGATACAAGGTCGGGAATAATTTCAGCATCGCGCGACGAATTTTGACAAATATACTTTTCGCTCCATTTTCTTGGATCTGCAAATCCTTAGAGTCTTTCCGAAAATTCGTTGTTAAATCCATGATTCTTTCGTTTCTCATTTCGATCTCGAACCGTTTCAAATTGTGTCAGATAATGAATCTCGCCGTGATTTTTCTTACTCGTCGCTCGATGCTAAATTTATCCGCTTATTAACCGCGGTGCGTCCACAGTCACACACGAATCCATTCGGCATTCTCACGACGCGGTTAATTGTTACCAAGCAAACGCGCGGCTAATGAGAGGATAAAAAGCCTACTGCATGCATCATCGAGAATCCGTCGTCGTCGTGATGAAAATCCCGGCGGCGTGCGACGGAAAAACGCTCTTTTTCCCCGCACAAGTCCGCCGCGCGGCCCAAACTCGCGCGACATTACCGAATTTTTGCCGGAGCATGTCGCGTTCGTGGACGTCGGACGCGCGCGAAGGCAATAAAGTCTCTCTCGCGCGTCCAGCGAAGCGGGTCTTTTTCTTCCCCGGCAACGCCGGGCGATATCAATTTTCCTCGCACGTTCCCCGCCAGACCGCGACAGCGTGACTGTGAGGTGAAAGAATTCTGACGCGGCGTAAAATTGGAGGAAAGAAGAAAGAGCTGGCCCGGGGAGCCACGAAGGGAAGGGGAGTGCTGGCGGGTGGAAGTGAGAAGGGTGGGCGGACGACGGAAAGCGGTATGAAATGGAATGAAAATTGTTAGGAGAAGCGGAATGCTACGGGAAACTGCACGACGGGTAGTAATATCGTCGCGAAAAGGCGTGACTACGGATAGAGAGAAAGAGAGAGAGAGAGAGAGAGAGAGGGGAGGAGCGAGAAAGAGAGGGTGGGACAAGAGACGGAGGTCCAGGAGAGACCTCGTCTTCCGGCTTTTCTTCGGACCGGATAGCACTCGTTCTTTCATCCTTTTTACGTTATCGTCGTTATGTCCGCGCAACGTTGTCTGTCCGTTTGAGCGTCATTCGTGACGGACGAATTTCCGACCGATCAGAGAAAGAGAGGCGATCTAGCGCGCGATCAATGAGACGCGGGAAATTCCGCTCGCGTGGCTCACATGAAGATTGCGAACGAGATACTTTGGAGAGGACACAAAAGTGGCCGCGATTACCGATAATATTCTCGTGAGCGTGATTTTGCGGCGGAGGAATACTCGCGCGAGAGCGTCGAACAAGGACGACGACGACGACGACGACGACGACGAGCGTTTTCGATGAATAAATGGAGGAATGGAGTAGCGCGACGACGGAAATATCCCGACTATTCGCAACGGAAAGTTCAGAGACGAACGGAGGCGAGATATTTTCGTGAGAAGACTGGAAAGCGCGTGAAATGAATACGTCGACGAAGCGATCGCATAGTTAAACAGCCGGCGAGAAATAGAAAGAGAATGAGAGGGGAGGAAAGACAGAAAGAGAACACCAATAGCGAGAAAATTGCGCGCGATTCGTCCAATTTTCATTTTCAGATCGTTCCGCGAATTGATCGTAGATTATTGACCTTTTGACCGCGTAATATACTCGCTGAACAACAGCTCGAAAGACAGCGTCTAATGAATCACCGTCCAATCGCAACGAGCCAATTTGTAGCGCTCTTTCGGTTTCACCGCTGCATTGAGAAACAAGACCAAGGAAAGACATGCGAGTAAAAATAACAAGCGCATTTTTCGTGTTCTCTCTCTCTCTCTCTCTCTCTCTCTATTTCTCGAATATCGCAAACATCTCTCCGTTTGCCTCCGCACTCCCTTCGTTCTCTTCGCCGACCAGCGGATGCATGCAATGGTCGTGCAAGAATCACAAGAATCGGTTTTCGATTGACTCCTCTCTCGACGTCGTACGGAAAGTAAAAATTCTTCTTTATTGACTCAAGTGTGACAAATCGATTTCGCTCTTGCGCCGTGTGCAGATCTGTTTCGGCGCACGGCGCCCGCTGCTCTCTCTCTCTCTCTCTCTCTCTCTCTCTCTCTCTCTCTCTCTCTCTCGGTATCGATTAACGATTTGCCGCCCTTTACCTCTCTTCTCTAACCTCGGCGGACCCCGCTGCACATATTATTTCATCCCGGTTCGCCGATACCGAATCACACACCTTGTTCAATCGTGCACATACTTAGCTCCTAATCGAATATGAAAAATACACGGCACATACACACGCACACACACACAAACACACATACACGCGCGCGCAAAGCAATCACACAGTAAATCGCCAATTCGCCGATTCACTCGCGACACGTCGAATTTTCGCACAACATTCGCGCGCGCGAAGGCGTCACCGAGCATCATCGTGTTTGACTTCCGGCGTGTGATACGAAACGCGTATCCGTCGTTTGTATATGAAATTTTGATCCGTTGCACCGGACAACGTAGTGCAGCCCCGTGGCGGAAAATCGTGATTTTTCCTTTTTTTATCTTCCGGCCGCTCACGTCACGTCTTTTCCGCTCTTGTTTGGCCTTCGTCGCGCAAATCATCCATCATTCGCGTTCTGACTGTCTGTCTCGTTTCCTCGCTTCGGCTTTTTGGATATGTCGATTTCTTTCGTACGTTTCGCCTAGATAAATAGACTGGAAGAGAGGAGAGAGAGAGAGAAAGAGAGAGAGAGAGTGTGCATGTAACATATACACATACTCAATCGTCTGTGTACACAAACATTCGCGTGACGATTTGAAATATGGCACGTATAAATAGGTTGCTATTTTTTTTTGCCGTTTCCCGTGAAATGTGTATTTCTCTCTCTCTCTCTCTCTCTCTCTCTCTCTCTCTCTCTCTCTCTCTCTCTCTCTCTCTTTCTTTCTCCTTCCCTCTTTTACTCGGTAAATTTGACCGAGAATAAGTCTCCTTTCTATATTCTAAAACGTTCATAAAATGGAATATTATAAACATACGCGATTGACCGGCGAATCGGTAAAAGTGAAACAAATCACGTCGGCGGTGGTATCTATTTTCTAACTATTTTCTAACGAATTAGCCCAGTTTATTCGCGCTTAGTGGACAAATGTCTCTTTGGAATGTTCAGCTCGACCCTGTAACACTGCAATTGCGCACGACGGCGGTTACCGTGCAGTTGCTTGCGTAATACTGTTTCTACGTGGCTCCTCCGCGACGATTATCCGCGTGTCATCGGCGACTTTCGACGCCTGAGAGACACGGCTCCGCTCGCTCCTTCTTTCGCTCCCTCGGCGAGAGAGTGAATTCTATGTAAGAAAGTCGTAGTCAAGTGTACAAAAATAGCCGGGAAAGAACCAGCGATCCGATCGCCGTATCTCTCTCTCTTTCCTTCTCTCCTTTCTTCGGCGGAGCCACGCGAACTTAATGCTACGTTAATACCCACAGCGTTGCCCGAAGGGCGTGCTCGAGCGTCACTGCCTCCTGCCCTACGTGTAAAATGCACTCGTAATAATCTACCGTCCTAACGCTAATTAGACGAAATGCCTGGAAGGTAACGCTCTCGCGTGTAATCACTAAAATCGATACCCTGTGTTCGTTCGGCACGATAACTCCTCCATTCGTACATCAATATCGGCCCGTGCCATGTCTCGTTTCTTTTTCTCTCCTTTCTTTTTAACAATCGACCGGCAAGTTTGACCGCGAAGAGACAAATCGCGTCGAGACGACAAACACGGCGCCGAAAGGAGTGGTTTCTTGAGGCTTGTTCCCAGTCTCGTGGATACGTGCGCGAGAAGAAACTTACAACTATCGCTGTACCGTTAATACTATAATGTACCCTGTAGCCGTTTCGTTGTGACTCTAAAGCTACGTATTCACACGGGAGAACACACCAAACTCTCTCTCTCTCTCTCTCTCTCTCTCTCTCTCTCTCTCTCTCTCTCTCTCTCTCGTATCTGTCGTTCGATGTCTCTGCTTTCCTTTTTTCCTTGCCGAATGCACGCGCGCACAATCGTCGGGCCGAAGAAGTGTGTGTATCACGGAACCGTCGAGAAATCTAACAAGGAGGAACACAATTGGGCGCAACGTGTGTCACATTGACGAACTTCCTTTTTCCATTATCGTAAATTATCTCAAGCGCGCTTCACTTCGACGCGCTTCTCTCTCCTCGCGCGAGGGAGAGAGAGAACGGTCGCGCGAAAGCCGCCGTGTGATTATTCCTCGTAGCTTTCTCACCGCAAAGTAGAGAAACGGGTCGACGATGATAAGAGAGTGGGTGGATGGGTGTAGGTGTGGGAAAGGGGAAGACGACGACTCTGCTTCGGCTCGAAGGGAAAGACAGCAGAAAAGCCGGTAGTGTGAAAAACTGTAGGAGAGGGAGACTGAGATATGAGCATGTTTTTTCTCTCCTGGTTGACAGAGAAGACAAGTACAGTAAAAAAAATTATATACATATATATGTATATGTATATATATATATATATATATATACATATATATATATACATATACATATATATGCATGTATATGTGTATATATATATGTATATATGTATGTATATATATATATATATATATGCGTATATGTAACAGGAGAGAGACAGTCTTTTAATCCCGAGCTGGCTGAACGACGAGCAATTAGTTGTAGGTAAATAAATTCTGAACACCCACCTTGCTTCTGCCGGGATCATCGAGAACCTTAAAACGAAGGGACACGAGCGATCCCGCAAATGCGCGCACGGCGCGACATTTCTGCCGAGCTGGCCGTTTGTATCTCTTAAAGATCAGTGTTTAGACCTGTGTCACACACAAGCTCCGCGATGATCGAAAGCGATACGCGAGAGGATCGCGAGTCGAACGAACGGAGACGACCGACACGGGAGAGAGCCCGTGCTCTCCTCCGAATCCGGCGGTGCTTTCCCAGCGGGAGCGTCACTGTCGCGTGTGAAAATCAATGCGCGATCGGCGGTTAATTAATTAGATGCGTATATGTGCGTATACGGTGATCGAGAGTATGCCGAGTGTCCATCGTCATTCTCCATTTGCTCAATGTGAGCTCGCTCGATGGAGTTCGAATTTGCCGTGAAATGTGATTAATTAATCGAACAGCGGCGAGTCCCCGAGTCGTTTGACGTAAATCATTTCGTCCCGACCGACAACTTGCGACATTTTCTCCTTGTTTTTTTTCCGTCTCCATCCCCCTTCTCTCTATATCTTTTCTCCCGTCGCGACAGATTCGCGCGAATTCACGTGATCCGGCTTTCGATTTCTACACTGCGCTTCTCGTCCCGCGACGAAGTCGTACTCGGCGGTCGGTTTCGTTCGTTCGACTGCGCGCTTCGAGTAAGATCGCGCGACAGATCGAGACATCTCCGCGATATTTCGGGATGTATCGAGCGTGAGAACGAAAGAAAAATGGGGAATCTTGTCCCTCTTTTCTGATTTTTTTTCTCTACTCAGTATGGTTCATACGGTCACTCAGCGTGGTTCATACGACGTTTTTCCTTTCTTTTCCTCTTTTCTTTTTTTTTTGGCTTGGTCGTGGTGTGTGGCGGCGGTTGGAAAGACTTTAAATAAATACGTTATATCTCGAGATCGTCTCTCGCGATACTGCGCGCGGCAAGAAGTAGTAGAAGAGGAAGAAGTAGAGGATGATCCGCGCGCTCGCTCGGTCGACGAGCGCGAGGCCGTCATCGTCATTGTCGTTGCCTGTTTGGTCGTTGCCTTCAGGAGAAGCCGTGACAGTTCTCACGGATCTCGAAGTAGAGATTCAGCAGTGCCGACTCCGGCACGTCGTGGAAGCACCTACCCTCTGGCCACTGCACGCAAACTGCAACAGACAAAACAGACGGATATGTTTCGTTACATGTTTTCTCGTGTCTTGTAATTTCTTTTCTTATGTTTCTTCGGCGAGTTTGCGAAACTTGCGTATTCCTTCGAGCGCTCGAAAAATAGAGCGACAACCGAGTCAATCGAATGACATTTCACTCATATGGAGTGCATTTTCTACCTTGAATCGTCGAGTCTTTTCGTTTGAAATTGAAAAACGAATTCCGTACATTCCATAGTTTCTCTGAAACATTTGCTTGTGTGAATCAATAATTCACTTCAAGTTTCAGCTTGATGTTCGCACTCGTGATTCAGGGTAGATAGATATACTGAGCGGAAAAAAAAGAAAAAAAAAGAAAAAACGGTTGAGCTCACTAAAACTATCGTCATTTTTGCCATCAATTATGTTTCTCTCTCTTTCCAATAAAAAAATAACAGTAACGTGCATATTGAGTTATCGTCACTAACAGTACACAGCAGCACTTGCTACAAAGCGCTTCTCCCTTTGCTATGCGATTACTAGAATTATAAATATCAGGATCTGTCTTTTCAGTATATTTCCGAAGTTGTCGCTTCGAGCAAATTTTCTCTCGTTTCAACTGAGAGCTCAATCCAAGAAACTTTGAGAGTTGGAGGAGATCCTGCTGCGCGAAAGAGCCCTTCGTAGCGCGATCGCGCGCGCGCACAGCTGGCCGATTCGTTGCCACGAGAATGCTTCCCAGTCAATCTGGTGAAACTGTTCTATTCGTCGCGCGACTGGTGAAGATAATTAATGGGATATTTAGCGGTGTTAGCAATTTCCCGGCGTGACACGCTAACGGAACGTACATGTGCACATATATGTGTGTGTGTGTGTGTGTGTGTGTGTGTGTGTGTGTCTAATTTGAATTAAGCTGAAAATACCGCCATTAACAGTTTGCCAATTAAGAACGTTCCGATTGGTGGTGAAATAAATCTGGCACGCCGCGCGAAGAACGATCGACGTAACTGAAATTAAAATTTTCATACGGCGTGAAACGCACGCTGCGTTGCTACATATAAAATTGTCGTATAATTGGAAACAATCGTACGATTCGGCGTGAACAACGTGACGGCGCAAAGTCTCACGAACGAGCGAGAAAGAGGGGATAGAAGAGGGCATGTTCGATTAATATCAATTCAAGCGGTCGGACGAGGGGCGATTCCGCGGACGGTCAACCCCACGGCTGTGATTAAAGCAGCCGTTTTTATTAGCCGTAAACCGCACTAATAATCGTTGGGCGTGGTCGATTGATTGCCGCCGAGTTTTTAGGGCTCAAGGGTTGCAAAGCGCACGTAGCATATACCGCAAGCGCATTCTTCCTCGTGACCGTAAATTCTACCTGGCATTCTTTTTCGGATGAGAATGGGGAAGGCGCTTCAACATAGCAAATTATTTGTGTGTTGAAAAGGGAGAAAAGAAACATTCACGTGCCGCGAGGCAACATCAATTTCGAGATTTAGCCGGCGCGTCGAGAGAGAGAAAGAGAGAGAGAGAGAGAGAGAGAGTATCTCTTCCACATTATTAAATATTAAATCTCGAATATTAAAAAAGAGGAGGAAAATGAGATATTAACCAAGCTAATCTGTTATATTCAATATTAATCGAGCCGAGATGCGTTAACCGAACACTCGAACGCGGAAATATTTTCCTTTGGCGATTTCCCCTTTACACGAGACTTTACACGAGAGATGCCGATTACGTCGCGCGATATCGTAAAGTTCTTTGCTTTGCGATCGTATTATCGTGTACCGTATGCTGATCGAAGAACAGTCTATACGGGGAGTACGTAATACGGACGGAAAGTGGATTTTACGTTCGCAGGGCTAACCGATCTCCTCCTACGTAATTGGCCGCAGGAATTATGTAACAGGAAGATTGGCTCCATCGAACGGCCAGTCGCGAACGAACGAACGGAGGGACGAAGGAACGAACTATCGACGGCGCACTTTCCTCGTCTTATAAAACCCGAGATTGCAATTTTCCTCGTGCACCCGCGCGCGCGCGCGCGCGCGCACGCCGATTTTCTTGCCGCTGGCCAGATGAATAAAGGCGGGGACGAGTCAACTTCGGCGTTGAACGCTTGGTGATTTATGGGACACTTTTTTCGGGATTATGTACATGGAGGTGCTGGAAAATCGAATCGCTCTCTCTCTCTCTCTCTCTCTCTCTCTCTCTCTCTCTCTCTCGTGGAGACACGCGGTCGTTCGCACGGTTCCGCGAAAAATCCTCCTAAATATCGTCGATGATAACGATCGATGCCCGCACGCACGCGCGCATCCTGCGTGTATCGCAATTGTAAGCACCTTCGATCAAATCCGTTTCTGATTAATTGGTAACTTAATGCCCTCGTATAATTAATTGCGAGATAACTGGCGACACTATTAGTATCCGCATGCGGTATTACGGAAAAGATCAATACGTTCGTTATATTATTTGAACGAACGAACAGAGCTCAAATAACATCTTCGATAAATACGTTCGATGTACGAACAAACGCAACGCTCATATCAGATTTTTCGCTCGACCAATCAAACATTCCGTTAATGAATTACCACGTACAAGTTTAAATAAGGTAGGAGAATGTTTTTCTCAGCACAAAAGAATGCGTGGCGTTTGACAACAGTGTTTATCGTGTCGTGTTAAAGTCGGCGCAGGTGCGTGGATGATTAAATTATTAAGCTTTCTCTCTCGCTATCCCGTTCTCAACTGGATAATTATGATTTGAACAATTGATACATAAATTAACGACGCAACGTTATGCTGAAAAATTTATCGAAAAAATTTTGTGCATATTGTTTCGATAAGAGCATACGAGGGGGCGCACATCGCGCGCCAGCGCGAGCGCTCGTGTTTCGCCAAGAAACGTCATCGCTTAAATGTTTGCTTATCTACGCGCTACTTGGGTCGCCTAATTACGTTTATTACGTTATTACGTTATTGCTCGAATGAATATATGAAACAGTAACGTCATCCAAAATTACGCCGAATATATAGGGTGTGACAAAAATTTTTACTGCTCCAACGATAGCTTTGTTTAATTTTACGTAACCAAATACGTTCAAATGATGAATGTCCCGTCAACTAATATTACGTCGTAATATAACGTCGAGAAATCGAACATGAGAACCTCCCAGGCGTTACCGCCGACGAATATTTGCTGGCGCACGCTGTGCGCCAACGCGAGCACTCGCGTTCCTCGCAGAAACGTCATTCGCTGTTCGCTTCGTTTGTTTACGCGCCAATTCAACCGAGTTAATACCTTCATCGTTACTCGAACGTGTGCGTAAAGCAACATTTCCGTCGAAATTAGCGACTATACGGGAATATACCGTGTGTCAACGTTTTCACAGTCACCCGCGCGACCGATCGTGCCACTTTAAACGTGATAGGTCGACACACGCAAGCTCGAGCGAGGGAGACGCGCGATTTTTTTTTTCGCCAGGTATAAAATTCCTCAGATGTACTTCGGTATCTCGCGTTGGTCCATCGTCGATTGTACTCAGCGGTAAATGCGCTTTAACGACGCGTGATCTACGTGCGCGCAATCGGACGCGCGATTTCGCGTTTGCTCAGTGACGGACGAGGAATCCAGCGGGGCAAGATTGATTGCGCGATTGCGTGCCTCGCGACTGTATCTCCAGCAAAGCAGCTGTAATGAAACGGAAGGTGGCGAATTACTCGCCCCCTTCGCCCTCGCCTTGTCCTCTCCTCTCGTCCTCATCGTCGTCCTCCCCCCTCTCCCCCTCCGTTCCCTCGTCGTCGTTGTTTCTATAGTTCTCGCGACTGTGAGCCGCGCCGGTATCGCGTCGTGGATGAGCGGAATACGATACACGACACTCTATGCGGTATCCATCAAGAGTCCCTTCCCAAGAGTAAGGAAGTGCTTATCTACGTCGAATTTAACCCCGATTTTTGCGCGATCCGCGATGCCGATTCGGCGCGGGCTGACGCCGCTATGTAAATCGTGCAGGATCTACACAAAAGCTTGGAAGCACGATAGCCGATCTGGAGTAAGGCGGGATCTAAAGCAGGGCCGAAGAGTCAGGGCCAAGAATCCAAGCGATCGACGTGCCCCGTCGTGTTCACGGTGCATGAACATAGACTGTATACTCACTCAAGTACATAGACTGAGCGCTTCGCGCGAGAGGCTGCGTGCGAAGACTGTATCCGAGAAGAATAGCCTGTACCGTACACATTCGATCTTTGTCTCGCTTCATTCTCACGTGGGAAAAAGGGAAGACGGAAGGGATGTAGCCCTGGCCTATTATATATCTCGTCTTGAAATCTCCCTCTCGTAAGGAGGCGCGTACAGTCTACGTACACAAGTTTACGCTTACCGACCGTCCGGACGCGAAGCTCTCGACACGACACGAGGCGGAAATGAACAATCATCGGTCCTCCGATAGGTGATTAGCGCTTGCGGAATTGAATGATAACACGGCGGGTGCTAAGAAGAAGCGGCGATCGATTCTCGTCCTCGCGTGTGTACGACCGTCTCTGAAATCGCGGGGTTCGGAATCTGCGGCTGCGTGGTAAACTCGGGCGACTTGCGTCGCGAATTCTCGAGTTCTTCTTCGGTGCGGTTTGCAACGCAGATTGCAATCGCGGCGGTGTACCCCGGCGCCGCTCTTAATTAAAAGCGGGTGTACGCTGTTATTAAGATGAAAATTTCACGGAATAATTTGTTGTCGCTGGTATTAAACGCTCCTCCTCGGAATAAGCGCCGGCACAAGGCCGGCGAGTTCGGTTAATCGTAATAAAAAGCTCGGGCTGCGAGCACCTCGCGAGTAGTTGGCGAACTTGCCTTCTTCGCTCTCCGCTCGGTCGTTCATGGGAAAAAGGTCCTCTTCAGTGGCGCGACGGCCGTGTTGGTTTGGGATTTAGGGGTTGCAAGGAATGAGCGCGTGTGAACGCGAACATGCGCCTTGCAAGATCACGGGGATGATGAATTTACGGTCTGTGGGAGAAATTAATTCGAGCTTCAGGAGAAACTCCCGCGAAAATGTTATTGTTGCGCTAACTGCGCTCGCGTAATGTATTCTCTTGCTCGCGACTGAGTCAAAGAAGGGAAAGATAGATAGATAGACAGATGGATAGATAGATGGACGGATGGATAAATAGATAGAGCTATACAGAGTGTACAGAGAGAGAGAGAGAGAGAGAGAAAGACAGAAACGACTTCCGATTTCGCAAGGTTCAAAGACACGTGTCCCGCACTGGCGTGTTATTTCGCCGATATCTCTTCGTTTTCGCGGAGACGGGAACGGTCCGGCGAGAAGTTGGCCGTGCTCGGCGTGCCGTCGCAGCAGGAAAGACGAGACAAATTGAATAAAAGCGGAAACACGGCGCTACGGCGCGCGCGCGCGCGCTTGGGGGCTGAAGACGAAGGTAAACGTACACGAGTCGTGTTATCTAGCATAATAATTTCAGTGTTGCGCAACGGTCCAAGTTCTGTGCGAAGTAACGAGCAAAACGACTCGCTCGCGTCTGCGCCTCTTTCATACCGTAGGAAAAAACAAGGTGTGGCTGAGAAGAAAGGGGGATAGTCTTCTTGCCATCGAGTGCGCCTGCGACGCGTTCTTGCGACAAAAGCCCCTTCTCGTTGCGTTGCGCGATCGGTTCCGCTTTAATTGAGTTACACGCGTCCGGTGAGTTGCGAGCTTTGTGATTTCCCGGCGAAAAAACGGGAATCTCGCCGATCCTGGCGTGATTTTCTGATACGCCCGAAAATTAACCGTTTGAGTCCCAAGCAGCGCGATCGCGCTGTTCAGATTTGATGTCGAGAAAACCCAGTACATTTCGATCATTGTGGACAACTGACGGTGCGTTACCGATTGTCGAAGTCGCGCGCTCAGATTTACTGAAGCAAGTATATCACACCGATCCTTTTAATGTAAATAGTACATTTTATAATAGGTAGAATAATACTATAATAATGCAATAATACATTACAAAATAAAAATTTTTATTTCATTGTTATCTTCTCAATAATTTTTATCGAACAAAACTTGAAATATTTATAAATTTACATTACGCATATGTAATAATACAGATGTATTTTATAAAATAACGAATTAGAAATTAACAATATTTTTGTGTTATGAACAAATAATTTAAATGGAGAGTAACAATTATAATTTGTAACATCGGTGTTTATCAAAACATGTTGGATGGATTCCTTTTGCTTCGTTGCTCCGTTGCTTCGTCTAATCATTTTGAAACACACAATTATTAACAATGAGAAGCACTTACGCAAGAATACGTCCGATCGCTTTGCAAACTACAATAAATGTGACAGAGCGATGAGAAAAAGACGAGAATCGCGTTACCTAACAAATACAAGAAGCGGTATTGGTCCGATTGGGATTCATCGATGTAAAATAAACAAAGCGCTATCGCGCTGCTTGGGTCTTTTCATACTCATTTATAGAAAGCGCGGTTGCGCTGTTTGGGATTCTTCGACAGTGTTTTTTCAACACCCCCTGGGACTCAAACGGTTAAAGTCTATCCCGCGGAAGTACGATTTTCAGAGTGTGGCGGATATTTGGAGGAAGGAGAGGACAGGCACATTTTGGCATATTTTTTTTTTTTGAGTAAGTTAATCGAGAATAGATGTGTACGAACGAGCGAAAACAGCTGCCGTGTGCCGCGGAATTTCTTCGCATAAATTTCTCACCGACGAGAGATGGGCCGCGCAAATACTCCGTCTATCCATTGTGAACGCATCTTAATTACGCGGAAAATTATGCGCGAAGGGGAGAACGCAAGGAGTGATCTCGTCTCTCCTTCGACCGCAAAGTCGTCCGTACAGAAAGTCCCGTGGATTCAGCCCGTGTTTACACACGAAACTCAAGAAGCCGGGAGAGATTCTCGTTTCCGTCACCGCTCGCGTCTGCTCTTATCCGGACTTATACCAGACTATTCGTGTTCATTATCCTCGTCTACTCGAATACGAAGTCGCTTCAAGTAACGAAGATGTAATAACCGCGTTTCGCCGCCAAATAGTTTCGCGGCGCGACGGTGCAGAGGGGAATGAGCAAGGCTCCGCATATCCGCGCAAACTCTCTCTCTCTCTCTCTCTCTCTCTCTCTCTCTTTCTTTCTCGTCTTATCTTCATTTCAGTCATTTTCATCAGTATGTTACGCGATTTCGTCCGATATTTCGGTATATCGGGTCAGCGCATCTTTAAACGTGACGCGCGGCGGCACCCATGAAAATAGACGCCGCGAGAGAGTCAGGCGCTCTGCTTGTTTCACTTCCGCGAGATATCCTCGTGCGGCAAGGCCTTCTTTGCGTTTGCGAGAATAGGCAGGGAGGGACAGGTATATTCTCCTTCGCATAACACAAGCAGCCAACGCGATGGTTGGGAGGTTTATTTACCGATATGCGCCGGCCGCCCGCCGGTCCGTTTTGCATAAAACTTATCGGATTCGAAACGGGAGCAGGAACGCGAGCGAGCGAGCGGGCGCGCGCATCGAAAATATATCATGCAAATATTACGCAAACACGTAGGCGCGGTGGCGCGTGAAATTCCACCCCCCCGTTCTCGCCTCGCTCCTCTTCCTTCTGCTGGTTCCGCCGTTTCGCGAGAATCTCTCGCGCGAAAAACGCCGCGCGCATATAAAACACGCTGTAATTCCATTAAACCTGCTTCCGGTATTAACCGTTGTCGGTACACGGCGATAGCGACGAGAAGTAGAGAGAGAGAGAGAGAGAGAGAGAGAGAGAGAGAGAGAGAGAGAGAGAGAGAGAGAGAGAGAGAGATAGAGAGAGACAAAGGAAGAGAGAGAGAGACAGAAAGCGCGAGCTTGACGGGGATAAAAATAAAATTTTTTAATAAAGCAAAGCATTTCTGCCGTTGTGCACAGCGGGCGAAGTTTTTCCCTCCATCTCCCCGCGTTTCTCTCTCCTTCTCTTTCTCTGCCTGGACTTTCTGAGCGCGGAAAATGAAAACTCCAAGGAGCGGATGCGCGGGAAAGCTGCTCTCGTCGGGCAGTACGTGCCGCCGCTCGATCGCGAATTAAGCGCGAAGTCGACTTCCTTTTTCCCGCGGGGCGCGCTTCGCTTTGACATCCATGTCGCCGCGATGTGAATCGAGTTGGGATGATCTCGGTAGTCGTGACTGAAGCGAGAACTCTTTGTCTTTTGTTTCCCACTTTGAAATGTCTTACTGAAGGAGATGCTTGAAATTGGCGCGTTCGCCCTTCTTCCAAAGAAATACCGCGATTGCTGGATCGAATTGACTCTGTTTTGCTGATCGGACCGCAATCGATGAGTCGATTTGTTTTCGAGTCCCGTTGCTTCCGTCACCTTTCCTTCTCCGTGCATGCGCATGCAAAACTGCGGCTGCGATAATAGCTGCGAATTTTTCGAGAGACACGATTGCCCGCGGAGACAACGCGGTATTATTCCCGCGCGCGCGTGCGGGTAGAAGGAAAGAACGAAGAGGAGACGAACGCGACTTTTCCGCGAGTCTCCGGAGAAATCGCGTCGCGCTTCTCCTCGCGTGCGGCTCGAAGCGCACGTCCGATTCGGAAAGAGGAAAACGCGAAACTGTACGACGGTGGAAGCGCCACACGCGAGCAGATGCACGCATGCCGTGCGCGGAGTTATTTACGCGACAATTAATGAGCAGCGACTGTGCGTAAATTATAGATGTCACGGCATCCACATACCGGGTGTTCTCACGGGATGAGCGGGCGAACGAAAAATGCGGTAAAACGCGTCGCTGCCGCTAAACGGCGGAAAAGGGGGATAAAGCATGGAAGGGTGGTAAAGGGGGTAAATGTCAGATATAATTTCGGCGCGTTTCAGAAAGAGAAGGAAAAGCCGCCGCCGGTGCAGCGTCTGGTCTACCTCGTGGACGACAATTTTTGAACATCGGCCGAACGAAACGGCAGTTTTGCGCGCGGAATAACAACGCTCATCAGCAGCGACATCGGCTGTGTTCCGCGAGGCGTGGACGCGTAGCCGCGAATTGAGCGCGCACGACATGGAAAATGAAACGAACGCGGAGCCGTGGCCACGGCCACGACTCGCGTGGAGCACTTTGTCACACCCCGGGCGGGCGCGGGCGGTTTCCCGAGCCCGCGAATGTTCCGCGTCGTCATACACATACACACATGCATTCTCGATCGCCGGATACCGTCGCTCTGCCTCTCTATTTTTAGGTGAAATGCATTTTTTATTAACGATTGTAAAAGCTTTCGAGTCGGAGTGACTCGAGGCGGAGTTAAACGCGTTAATCTCGCTGCGATCGGCGGCGGGGGGAGGGGGAAACAGATTCCGGACGGAAGTTGGAAATTGGCGGATGTGTGTGTGAATTTTGCATATATCGGCCAAGCGAATCGAGAGCGGGAGAAGAGAGGAGAGCGGAGGAGGAGGAGGAGAGAGGTGGGGAGAGGCTGAGCATCGCTCAAGAGAAAGTGGGGCGAACGCGCGGGGGCAGGTATGCAATTTTTACGACTCAGCTTTCACGGGTAAATCCTGTCGATCCGGGACATGTGTACAAGGGTGGAAAAACACGTACATGTACACGTACACGCGCACGTCGTCGCCGCCGCCGCCGCCGCCGCCGCCGGTGGAAAACAGGTCGGCCGGGCTCGCGAACGCGCCATGTCCGGTCTCCCTTTCAACGTTATTTACACACGTGGCGCATTACGCGGAGAAGTATGGCGGCAAGGAAGAGAGCCCGCATAGCCCGAGGCGAAATAAATTTGTGGTTTCGAGAGAAAGAGCGGCACACCCGGTACGTCGCACGGTGCTAACACGGGTTAGCTCGAAATGCTATTTGCGAAGAAATATGCTTTTTTTCTATCTTACATGTAAAACAATATCTTCCCCCTTCTCACTCTATTTCGGAGAAAGCCGTCGACACGTTGGACACACACAGAGCAGGACGCGATCGAAGTGTGTTACTTGCTAAAATGGCTGTTTGGCAAGCGTGAAGTGAAAAAAAGATTCTCGAACTGCCACGATTATTTGGCCGGCGTTTCGAAGTCGAGAGCCAAATGGTTATCAATTTTAGCTTCAAAAGTAACGACTGGTTTTATCATTGGATCACGACGTTTTATCGATAGCGGTGAGAGAAACGAGAACCGCTTGCATAGCGTAAAATTGTGCATTTATCATTTGCCCTAAACGACTTTTGCGGGCTTTTGTGTGAGAAAAGCGGTTGGTTAATCTGTACTTCTTGGAACTAATCTTTCGGGGTTCAGCCGAGCGGAAGAGCCTCGGAGTTTAAATAGCTGATTGTATTAGTCGTGATCGCAATGTTGCAGGAATGATATTATTATTAATAGTCGGAATAATTCGCAAGACTGTTTTCGCGCTCGAAAGCGTGTCGACGAAAATAATGACTCACTTCCAGAGAGGCGCGCGCAACGTCCGAAGACAGCGAAGATTAATGCCTCTATAATGAGAGGCGCGAATTAGCGCGGCTATATTTGCCGGCGAATGAATTTCTATATAATTAGACGCGTATACTCTACTTTCGCGATCGGGCAATTTATTGCGAGCGGCGATGTCCGTATTTTTAACACGTTGACCGCCGCACGTGTTTGCAACGAAATCTCCGTCAGGCCACGCGCGCCGCTGTACGAAGCGTGCGCTGCTGTCTCATTTTTGTTCATTCGTTACTATCGATACATTCCTAAAGTCTTCACACATCCTAAAGTCTTCACATTCCTAAAGTCTTGTCATCTCGCTACTCTGCATGAACAGTTCGAATCTTTGCCGAGTACCGAGTGGTATAACTTAAAATCTCTGGCCTAATTTGTTTCAATATTGAGAAGAAAAATAGAAAAGTTAGTTCTTAGTGAGTCATATAGCAGTGAAGAAGAAACCTGTTACGATATTCATACAAATTCGGATAGCAGCGATGAGGGAGAGATCAGATTGCCCAGAAAGAGAAATATAAATAGAATTACATCGTCAGATTCTGATTCGGATATTGATAAATGCAATCTTAGTGATAGTGAATGTAATGAGGATACTATTGACGAGATTTTACGAGAATTAGTCTTGGAAGAAGAAAGAAATGTTGACGATACCGAGGAAAGTACAATTCAACTTAGTGAAAGAAAACAATAACTTTTTGTCCAAAATGTCCTGACCAACCTCAGCTTTGCATAGAATGCTTTAATGTTTTACACTCCAAATAATTTTTTTAACAAACCATTTTTATAATAACTCAATAGTTTTATTACATCCTGTGGAATATCTGTCCAAATATTTTCGAAGATCCTTTGTAAGTAGTCAAATAAGCGTCACCCGAATACGGCCGAAGACGCGGCCCGATGAGAACTTTTGCTGTCACCCGAATACGGGTGACGCGGCGGTCAACGTGTTAAAGGCGTCCGCGCTCTAATGTGGCACCGCAGTAACAGCACTGGATAACGTGTTGAGCTATTCTCAAGCGTTTTGGCCGCAAATCTGTATGTTTGAAATAAAAATCATGTTACTCGCGGTGTGCATACAAACTATATCGAACTATATGCATTCATATCGGCCTCTGCACGAAAACTCTGGGCGAATCGATCGTATGTGCACTGTTAATTCCTTTCTTGTTGGTTAGGTTGTGATAGCGAAAGCGGCGCAATAAAACGAAACACGCTGAATTCTCGCCCACATCGGCTGCGCTGAATCTAGACACGAATATATTTTCCCACTCACGTTATTATTAGCGTCTGAAAGCGCGCGATTAAAGTTCGCGAAGTAAAAGCTTAAATGTCGCTTTTATCATTTATCTCGACGTCTCTGCGCGCGCCGTCTTTCCAAGGTTCCGCAATGCGAGAAAAATCAAGAAAGAGGAAGAGAAGAAGGACTGGTGCGCATGAAGTCGCATTCGCGCGTCGATTCGAACCACGAACGTCGTGTATCGCATCTTGAGATACGCTGTGATACGTGTTACGCGAGCGGCACACATTGTACTCTCTCGTCGAAACGACGCTCGTAAAAAAGATCTTATCTCCTCCATCCTCCATTGAAAAATTGCAAAAAGCCCGAGAGAAACAACATTAAACATTCTCGCGCACTCTCTTGCGCCGGAGAATCCGGCTTCCGATCTGCTGGGAACAAATCAAGCGACAGCGCGAGATATCAACGCCGATACGGTATCCGTACGTGTAGTATTTATCGGTTTCGACGTGTAGCCGATGTGTAGCCGAAGGCAGCTGCGACATTCTGTCGAATGCGAAAGCGACAGAGAGAGAGAGAGAGAGAGAGAGAGAGAGAGAGAGAGAGAGAGAGAGAGAGGGGGGGAGAGAGAGCAAAGCTCTCCGACAAAGCAGGAGGTAGGCGCGAAGTGTCCACAGGCCACTCCGCTTGATCGAATCGACAGTTGTCGAGGCGGTTATTAGCGGCGTCGCGGCCGCGTAGGCGCACCTGTACACGCCAAATGGCCCGGATTGATCTTAACGTCGAGCTGCACGAGAGAGAGCCTTAGCATTCCGATAATTGCATGCCGTGGCGCGTGGGCGGCGGAGGGTCTAACCTCACGGTTAACGCACGTGCGTGCACGCGTACACGATTATTCGGTCACTCGACGGAGAATCGTCGCCGTGTGGGCGAAAATCAATCTCCCGCAAGTCGCTAGAACCGCGCGAAGTCTCGAGTCCCATTGATCCGCTTGCAATTAAACGGGCGAACGTGTGTTGGCTTGGTTGGATTGATTCAATGCGCCGCGCAACCGTTCACGTTAACCGCGAGATTATGCTCCGCGCGGGGTCGGGGGACTAAGAGCCGCCACTTGGGTCCGTTTGCGACAAAGGAAGCGCAATTCGTGTCTGACGTATATTGAAATACGTCCATGTCGCGAGAAATTGGCCGCGCCCGCGGCTGATGGAGCGAGGAGTTTCGGTTGAATGCAGAATGAGAAAAAATTAATTAAACTCTCGCTGGTATAATCATCACGAGAGCATTCTCGGCGTCGATTGTATACTCTCGTTGTTCCAACACGAAAAGTTCGCGTACAAAATGTGCACAGAGGGTATCGAACACTCTATTTTTCCAAATGTATTTTACAAACGAGCACGATTATCTCGTGGGCGTTTTGTTGGGACAACAAACGGACGTAGTTGGCCGAAAAATAGCTGTAATTTTGGTGAGACGAACGATATTTTGCGAGCATCGAGCGGCTGTTTGGCCCGGAGCGAGCTTTCGGGTAAAAAATTCGGTAGTGTTTGAGCGAAACGAGTTAATTCGTCCCTTGCACGCGCGTGGGAAATTTCGGTGAGAACATTCGATGAGACACTAAAGCGCCCGAGACCTGTCAAAGGTAATTGGCAGCCCGGATATCGTAGACGACGGCGGTATGAATAAAATTTGAGAGGGAAATGCATGAATAATAGAATGGCGGCAGGACGAAGCCGGATACTTCGTATTATATTCATGCGTCTGTGTGTGTCCTTCTGCGCGACATGTTCGCGCGGAATTATGAATGCGGTTATAATTAGAGGCGCCGACGCCGCCGGGGGCGCGTCATCATCGTTCGGTGTGTCGCCATCCTTGCTTCACGGACTCGAACGCTGACCAGAATTATTTTCGCGTTAGGAAACACTTGGCGCAATGGGCGCACGCGCGTGTCCGAAACTTGTGTTATTACTGTTTAAGTGCCGATTATTTATAACCCCGGCGAGCTCTGTCACTGCGAGCCGCGGTGAGGAGAAGGTAGGAGGTCGACGTAAATCTCGGCACGAGCCTCTCGGAGAAAGGACGTTCCTCTCCTCTAGGGGACACGCGATACATGGCGGACTCGTGACGGAAGTGACAGAGATAAGTCGTCGATTGCGTCGCCACTGCTGAGATTTACAGCCATACACGTTGTTGCAATTAATGCGCCATTCGTGCAAATCCACATTTCTCGCGACATCGTCTTCGTCTGCGCAGCGATAATTTTTAATCAAAGTCGCGGTGTAATTCGCGACATTTCCGATGTGTATGTACTCTCGACAGAAACGTGAAAATTAATTCGATTAAGCGTTAATTCATGTTAAGTAAACTCTTGCTTGCTCACTGTTGATGCAATTACGCGATAACGAAAATTAATAGAATCAGATATTTCATATTTCGGTCATCGAGGTCTTTTGTTGCGAGCTTGTGTTGTTCCCCCGGCACCGGTATACTGAGAGAGAGAGAGAGAGAGAGAGAGAGAGAGAGAGAGAGAGAGAGAGAGAGAGAAATTTGTTAACTCCATTCCAAATTTATTTATTTAATAAGAGATTTTAAAGCTCTCGTAAAGTGTTTGATCAAAATTTAACGAAGGAAAATAAAAGCTAATGCTGGCGAAAATTATGGAGATAATTTTGAAAATATTTTTAATTAAAAATTAGTCAAATATTTTGATCACTTTATTTAAATTTCGGCCTTTACTCGTTTATTTGTCCATCGAAAAAGAAAATTCTACGTTTCGCAAAGGTTTACGGTGACAGCCAATTTTTTGATTTTTTTTTATTCTGGCAAAATCACAGTGGCATACATGTGAATGATTGTCAATGACATTACAAGAGTGTTTATAAAAAGAAAAAAAAAAAGAAAGGAACAAATGGGTTAAAAATGGGTTAAAAATGGGGTACAAATAATGGGTTTTCTCCCTTCAATTATTTCACTGCGCGACACGATAGTCGCTCAGATGGCGAACTCATTTTCTTTCTCAGTTTACACTTCCACCGGCGCTTCTCCTCCCTTCGTGGCTTCGAGAAGCTGCGGAGTATTAGCCGTAAACCCGGAGACATCCGCTCGGCCGATGGACTTTGCGGTGTAATCAGTGAAGAGCCTATTTGAGCGGCGGCCGTTACGTAATACCGTGTATTTGCAGTGTGTTCTCTTCGCAGCTGGTCCGGCGTTGGATAATCCGGATTAAGCCGCAATTTAAATCGGGCCGTACGAGAGCGAGAGAGCGCGCGGGCTGAGGTTAGATTTAGCTTAAAACGCCGCGGCATTGCGCACTATTGTGCGCGTAATGGACGCTCGCGCGTGCACTTGCGCGAAATTCGACCGATTTCCGTCGCCGCAGGAGCGAGGGAAAATATCCGCGCGACCCGTTCACGGGATGGGAATGCAAAATGGAACGCATGCGCGCGCTTTCCGCGACGTTTGGAACATTTTTCCACGAGCGACTAATCTCGCCGATTGACTCGAAAAACACGACGGAACGGACTCACCCTCGCGAGCGAGAAAAATAACGCGTCTCTCCGTGGTTTCCCGCGCAAAATAGACGGACGACGACTTTCCTCCGTGCGCGCCCGCCGTTATTTCGCCGAATTTAAATCTCCTAGTGTCTCGCGCGTCTAAACTGAGTGTTTCGAGGCGAAGGGAAATGCGGAACATTCGGGTGCGACCACGTGGAATATTTCTGTACCCTCGCAAGGAGAGGGAGAATACTTTGCGCTATGGAGTACGCGGTAGCAGCAAGTATCGGGAAAGAGAGAGGGAGGAAAAGAGGGAGAGAGAGGGAATTGGGAAATTTAGAACGTCGCTTCTCTCTCGTCTTACCTCTCGCAATAAGAAAAAGAAAGACTCTCGACGTCACGTTACGTCAACGAACTCTCACAGAATGCGGAAAATATGTATTTCCCGCGCAAAATGTTCGCTCACTCGTTCGTTCGTAGCATAGATATTCGCGTTTGATAGGGATGATGTATACACATGCGATCTATGTATTTTTTTTTTATTATTTCATGCGACGCGGGTCGGCGGACGACCGGCACCGCGCTCTCGCCGCGGCCGGTCGTATTTTTCTATCGCGAATTTCTGCTGCGTCGCTCGCGAAACTTCAATTTCACGCATCGAATAGCGCCGCGAGCATAATTCACATATTCCGGCGCAGCCACCACTTCGAATGCTTCGAGTGCGAATATTATTTCGTTTATCCCGCGCGCGGGAAACGTTCCGCTTGTTTCGTCTTCGAGGATGTCACGCCAAAAAGAATATCGAGAATCCAGCGTCCGCGCAATTGGGGACGTTACGTTACTATTAAGGAGTGAGAGGAAGAGTTATGATTTGGCAATTTTCATTCTGAGCAGCGGAGTCTCGCGCGGAACCGGCGCGGAATCGCACGGCGGCGAATTCACGCTCTCTCACGAAGAAAAATTGGGGAGAGCTCGGGGGGTATGATCGGGGAGGACCGAGAGAATTATGATTGCAATTTTCGTCTCAAAGCGAAAGTCACGGAGGGAGGGAGGGAGGGGCGTGTAAAAACGTGTTCGCTCGTGCGGATCCTCGCGAAACAACACACAAACGCACACCGCGGCGCGCATTCCAACGTGCGTGCATGCTCCCGCGAGACACTCTGTGCGTGCGATATTTCAGCTTCAGTAATGATTGAGCGGTCGCGGTTGAACTCCCCTCTCCTCCGTTCTCCGCGAAGAAAGTGTTACGGAGCGAAAGAAACGGGCCGATGAATAAATAAGAGTGGTAAAGAGAGAAATAAGGAAGGTTTCGACTTACCGTTCGGCACCGTCGGCGGTTTTTTCGTCTGTACCCTCGCTGTTGCGTTGTTCACCTGTCGAGTTGAGGAGCACGCATTAGTACAACCGAAACTTCTGGCTGATCGGCGGGAGTTCTCTCCCGCCTTGCTGGCCCAATCAATTGCGGAATCCGCGCGTGGCCGTGTCAAAGGGCGCGTTTGTTACTCTATACACTCAGGTAGCCCGGCGCCTTTGAAGAAGGAACGGCGAATTCCATGCGGTGGTCGTCTCCCCAGCTCGGGAGAGCGGAAGAACTCTGGCGCTCGAATCGCACGATCGAATTGCGAGCGTGTAATCTCTCGTGATTCAAATTGAAAACAGCAGCCGGCCGGCGGCGAGTCTCGATTACGAATGATTATGCGCGGCCGGCGGTTTCAATTAAAAGTTTGGAAAGCGCGCGAGTTTGTCGCGCGACAATAATTATCGGCCGGGGCAAAAGCGACAATGGAGATAAATCGCTGCTCGCGATCAGAGAATCGCGGTAGAGAGAAATTTCCGGCGTCGGGGATAAAATCGCGCCGGCAGGCGCTGTAAACTTTGACAATTTTACGGCCGCGCGCGGATCCTGTAATCAAATATGCGTCGTTCGATGCAGAAGCGGATTTATGTGTACACACGCGCGGACCCGTGCGCGCAATATTCGCCGCGGAATTCGCAGTATCGCGGGCTCTGATTTCGTTTATATCGGGAAAAATCGGCTCGAAACGTGATAATGACGAATACTTGTGCATCGTACGAACAAATTACTAGGGCTATATTTAATAAACGATTAAAAATTGTATGCGGTTGCACGTTATTTCCTTTCGATCGCCTCTCTCTCTCTCTCTCTCTCTCTCTCTCTCTCTCTCTCTCTCTCTTCCCCCCCCTCTCTCTCTCTCTCTCTTTTTCGGCGGCCGCTTCTTTTTCCTCCCCATCTCTTTTGTTCGGCACACGCTCTCGCGTTTTTGCGAAAATAAATTGTTCAGCGTATCGACAAATAACCGCGCGTTCTCTGCGTGCGAACACGCTGTATGGCTCCGTTGTTTTCGAGCGCGCGCGCTCGCGCGAGTTACATTACATCGATTAAATCCGTGCTTCACGCGCGCACAATAAGTTCCTCAAACGTGCAACCGCAGTGAAATCTCGCTTGAATTCAGACATTGCGGTCACCGTTGTCGCTTCGCACTTGACACGTGAATTTGCAAGAGCGCTTGCAACGCGACGCGTCCAGAGAGAGTGTAACGTTAATAATTCAGACAAGCGGTTCAATGAGAATTGCATGGCGCCTGTTATTCTTAGAGCACCTTCTTCGCTATTTTCATCCTCGAATTCACGTGCCAATTCACTTTGCTCCGAGACGCGTCTGAATTCAAGGGGACGTTATGGTTAACGACGAACGTATACAGTAGTACCTACGTAAAAATCTCTCTGTCTCTGGCGAGAAAGAGAGAGAGAGAGAGAGAGAGATTTTTGTCCTTTGCGACTTCCAACTTCGGAGATAAGGTGTAAGCGTCGTTTCATGGACGCTGAAACTTTGAGGGGGATTCCAAGTGGATAAAAAGACTAAAATAGATCTCCCGACTTGTGACCATAATAAAAATTGAGAGTTCCTCCGAGTAATTTGGAATCTTTTTGCTCTTTGTCAGCGTAAATGTCGAGGCATCGGTAGTTTTTCCGAGATACAAAAAAGGATCGAAAAATGAGCTTTTTCGCCAACTAAGCTCTGCACGTTCAGATGGATAACAACATTATTCTATTTGATCAATTTTAAGCGTACTCTAACAGGATTTTTATTCGGAATTTAGCTACAAAAACATGTTACAACAAAATGTTAAAAAAAAAAAAAAAAATTGCGAGAGATATTGAGAATTGAAAAATCGTCGAGAGCAATGTTTTCCCTCGACATTTTCGATAAGGTAAAATTGTCTCTGGATTGCTCGGAGAAGCTCGCGGTAGAAATTTTGCAAGAATTAGGTCGTCCTTGTCATTTTCATCACTGCGAAGGATAAAGTGTCGCAAGTCCAACGAATCCGACGTTATTATCCTTATCTCAGAAATCGGAGTATCGCAAGAGAGAGGCCCCTTGCGAGCCGACGATTCTGTACGCTCCCGAGGATCAGTCCTCTTTGTTAATCGATTAAGTATCATTCGCGTTATTCAACTCGCGTTCGTTCGCCGCGTCATTTATGTAACGAGCGTCGCGAAATCGCGCGATCAATTTGTGAGCTAAATATCGACGACAAAACGATTCGGGCGGTCGCGCACGCTAGCTCCACCGCGCCGTAACTAATGCGACAGGCTGCGCACAATGCGCGGCTTAAATTAGCGTGCGAACGATTCCCCGCGTTTAATCTCGTCGACTCGCAAAGGCCAGCTTCACACATGCGTGTGCACGTGTGTGTGTGTGTGTGTGTGAACGTACGAGTCCGCGTGGATTGTCGGCGGGGGAGCGCGACGGTGTTAAATAAAAGTCAACGTGACGTGTCGAAGGGCAACTAATTTGTTTTACCGCGCGGATATCTTACCGGATATCAGTTACGCGAGACAGTTTAATGAAAACGATAAAGCGGCGGGAAAAAAAAGAGAGGAAACACAATGCAACAACAGAAAGAGGAAAAAATGAGGAAGGAAGAAGGAAATAGAGAGAGAGAGAGAGAGAGAGAGAGAGAGAAAAGAGGAAATCGATCGTTCTCCGTCGTGCTCGTCGGGCTCCCCCTTTGCTCCTCACCCTGTCCCCTTGGTCCCCCTCGCGCAACCCTCAACCCCTTTCGGTGAAAACAATGGCAAAGCCTTCCCGTCGATTTCCGATTATTTCGATTTCGCTCAAGTACCTTTGCGTCTGGCGAAAAAGGGACGGAGTTTCCGGGTGGATCGCGACTTGTTTCGTTCTTTATATCGAGAACGCTTCGCTCACCATGGCTCCGCTTTTTTTCCTTTGCTTTCGATGCCTTTTTTCTGTTTTGCTCCACTTAGCCACGTCTACCTCTACCTACCTACCTACCTACCTACCTAGACAAACACGCTTCCAACCAGCCCTCTTCGAGAGCTCGACCACGACTCGTCGAACGCGGAGAGCCGAGAAGGTTCGTAAAAACCTGACAAAAAGGGTCGCGATGTCGTGCCTTCGCGATCGCGTCGTTTCTACATTTCAAGCGAAGAGCGCAAGCGAGACACAAGATTTCGCGTCGATTCAGCGAAAAATGCTCGTCGACGATCCAGGTTTGGTGGACGTTGAGATCTTTTCTCCGGGACTTTTTGTTAGATTTGTAGCGCGCAACGGTTGTGCCGTAGAGGATCCGCAAAATTTGCAATGGGAACGTATGTCTTAGAACGTAAAAAAAAAAAAAAAAAAAAAAAAAAAGAAACAGCGACTTGACGAGACTCTGTCACCCTGAGAGAGAAGTGCGAGCTACTCAACAAATCGTTACACCTCCCCCCCAACTTTGCTTCGTCAATAAACTTATAATATATATAATATAATATAATATAAATGTACAAACCAATTGAGATAAATTTATCACCGATTATGCGAGAAATTATCAATCCGAGAAAGTCACCGCGAGTCATTTTCGGCGAGAATATCACGTTGTTCGATTTAACGCCCATCTAACCAAATGCATCTCGACGCGTCGAGTATAACTCGGGGGATTTTCCGGCACGTTAGGGGAAACGCTACGTCTGTGCCATGGCGGGAAAGGAAGGGACGGAGGAGGCGAAGCGCGCGGCGATGAATCAAAAATTGATGCCGCTTCTCGAACTCGCGGCGGCTAAAGCGGATCTTGAGCAAGCATCCATCCCCGTGTATCGGCTCTCACGAGGATTGCGAATTACGCGGGCCAATCACGCCGGGCGCGTCGCATCGACGGGCGATTTGCATTTTACGATCTTGTTGCCGGCCGCGCACTAGCTATACGAGCATCCCTCGTGTCACAAGCCGCGCTTAGGGGGGAGAGGAGAAGAGAGACGAAATGAAATCGTGCGAGGATGTAGGAATTTTTTCCTGTCGCGTGATCGACACCCGTCCTTTATTCGCGCGACAGCGGAACCGAGAACCGAGAACCGAGTTTACATTGCTCTGCAGAACTGTCGAGGTGACGTTGATTCTCATTAGCTCGACAAGAGCAATTTTCGTCCCGTATCACATTTCGATAAAGAAAAATGACATTTGACAAAATCGAAGATTTTGACGCGGCTAACTTCGGGAGAATAAACTCTGGGAGGGAAGAAAAATCCAAGTCTAAAGCGCGATTAATTCGCGCGGAAAGAAAACGAGGGCGAATCTATAATATTTGCAGCGATTCGTGATGCTCGTGCAAAAGTTCACGGAAAGACGCCCGGAGAAAAGTTTGCAGGCAAGATCTCGTTTAAACTCTGTCAATCGTATGGTTAGAAAATGTTGCTTACTTATCTTAAAATGGCCACTGTTAACATAAATTCACTTTTCACATATATTTACGTTTCTAAAGTTTTCTTAAAGTTTTCTTTGGCAGCACGAGTTTATCCTTGATTTTCGCTCATAGGTCGCTCCGAACTTTGCTTCCGAATCGCGGTTTCTCGCTCGAGTATTTGCCCGATATTTACGAGGAATCAAGAGAGCAAGAGAGAGAGAGAGAGAGAGAGAGAGAGAGAGAGAGAGGAGTAAAAAGTTTGTTGCTACGTGACAAATCGTTAGGATGCGTCGAAAAGGCCGCGCGCGGCGGTATACACGCGGTTGCTGCACTTTAACGAACAAACAAACGTGCACAGGTGTGCACGCTTGCTTCAGCCGATCGAATCGATCCTGGCCGATAATAAACAACAAGCGTGTCCGTGCGTGAGCCACCACCTTGTTCTAACAAACAATCGCGGCGAGCCCGGCATTTTTGTTTGCCATGTGCGTCGCACGCTCAGCCAATCAGTGTATCGCGTTAAACGCTCGCGCGCGGGCGAAAAGCATCGCGAAACACGACGGCCGGCTCGATTCGCCGATTGTTTTGCAAATTATATCCGCGGATATTAATGACACCCACCGACGAGAGCTCGCGCTCGCGACGTGCGGTTTCAGTAGCGAGAGCGCGCCCCGCCGCCGCTTGTTCATTCCTGGGTAAATAGCAATGGACGCTATCACTTCGTCCCAGAATTATACAGACTGCGATAACGGCGGCGATTGTGCAGGACGCGCATACGAACGCGAACGCGAACGTGTATATCACGCTGGAGAATTGTCCTCGCGAATCCTACAGATTGCGCGCATGCTCGCGCCGCCCCTCTTATCACACGTGGCTTTATTAATTCGGCGGTCGAAAGAATTATGGAAGCAGGATAATATGCAAAATACAGAGGATTTCGACGAAAAAAGCCCGCTTCGACGACCTTGTTACACGGAGTTGTCTGTGGGGAAGCGTGCGGGAAGCGACGCCTAAAATTATCACGTGAGTCAATATTACAAGCGCGCTCTCTCTCTCTCTCTCCCCCCTCTCCCTCTCTCTTTCTCTCGCTCCTCGTTGAAGCGCTTCTGATCGATGTTGTCACACGTTCGGCCCGAAACACGCGATCACTCGCGCCGGATGGGTGAATATAAGCAAAGATCGCCGGATGGGTGAATATAAGCAAAGATCGTGCGAGCAATCACGAACCGATATCGCGATATGTGACTTCGACTGCGATTCTGATTCCAGTCATAACAGCCGGTTAATTGTAACAATTGTAACAAATGCCGCTGACAAATCTCGTCTGTGTAATGTCAAACTGGCGTCTTATCCCGTGGACGGTTTTAACGTTTCATCGCCGCGGCAAATAGAACACCGACGTAATTACGGCAATATTTTACGCCCGAAACGAAAACTGACAGATCTCGGATTAATTGAAACGTTAAATAGAAACGAGAGACATTTACAGCTGTTTCATGGATGTGCTACGAGATACTAATAATAAATTAAGAATAAATAATTGGGATCCAACTGAGAGCAGCTACGTTGATTTCCTAAAGTCTACACAGATTCCAAGTGGAAGCGTAATGTTTCAAATATGCAACACATAAATTCGACGGCAAAATATATCTCGGCGCATCTCGCAGCGTTTTTCCCGCTTGGCCCGATATTTCGACGTCCGAATAACCGAATTACAGTCGAGTAACTAAATTACAGCCAATGCGAGGTAATAAAATATCTCCTCAAACATAGACTCTCTCGATTTCCGACAAAATAGCCTTTCATTCCGCGTAATAGCGACGCACGGCTGCGCAATTGGCCACGGGCGTGAGGAAGGTCGGCCGAATGGCCGCATTAATCAAGAGACTGGGCGAGTACAAGGGCGATCGGTATTCGAAGGATCCGACAATCGAACGCGATTCTCTCGGCCGCGCCGCGCCGTGTCGGGTCGGCTCTGTCTCTCTCCCTCTCTCTCTCTCTCTCTCTCTCTCTCTCTCTCTCTCTCTCTCACTCTCTCTGAGGGAAAGAGATCCGCGTTTTCCGCGAGCACATATTCCCTTCCCTTAGCCGTTGCCAGGCTAGTTCCACGTTCGTCCGCGCTTCGGACCGCTCGAAGAAGGCGGCTCGCGCGGAACGCGTGGCTTTCCCGAATAAGCGAAATGGCACTTTGGAAATTTCGCGGCGCGGCGCGGCCGAGGCGACCTAACCTCGTGCGCTCGCCTTCGGCGAGCGAGCATCTGCATAAATTTGACTTGCTAAGACCGAAAACTCGACCACCGCTGTCCCGGCTGCAACTGACCGTCGAGGCGCGGCGCGCCGACCTGCGGTACCTGTCGTTAATGCCGGAAGCGATGTATGTAACCTATGACCCGACCCGCCGCTTCTAGTAGGTCGTGTTACGATCGTGCGGCGAAATGTAGGAGGAGGTAACTTGGGTTACTTCCCGCCGCCATCCTCGTCCCCCTTTGTTGGTCATCTTGCTTGCTTACTAACCCGATACCCGAGCTACCGCGCGCCGCGACCCCTTAATGGAGGAGCAGCGGCGAGCCGCTACGAGCACGGGGATTCCTGCATCGAGCGACGTCCCGCTTCTTCTTTTTCTTGTCATCGGGCCGCGTTTCGCCGGCTAATTCGCCATCGCATTCGGCCGAAGAAGTCTGTCGGCCGTGGCCTCGTGGCTATTTTCCCCCGCGAACCGCTTTTCTTACGCTATAACGGAGGCGGGCCATCGCCTACGGTGTGTTTACGCGACGGATATATCCGTCGGCTAGCTCGTGAAAGAGAGAGAGAGAGAGAGAGAGAGAGAGATTCTTTTCTTAATTATACGGAGCACTCTGCGCACAGTTAGAACCTGACGTTACTCGCGTCTCCGGAGTTGGTGGGTAAAAACGAGACTCTCGACGAAGGAAGTCGCGCGAATTGCTTTAGTCCTCAGCTGCTTCAGCGCGCGAAGAAACGCGTTTGAGCCTTCTCCGAGACGAGAGAGAGAGAGAGAGAGAGAGAGAGGAGCGCTCCGACGCCGACGGACGATGAATCCTACTCCCTCCTATTTTTCGTTTTCTCTCGATCGATCGATCAATTTTCGCCGAGATTAACGCGAAATTGCGGACCCAATTTCTTTTACTCCCTCCTGCCATCCCCTAGGCTCTCCGGATGAAAAATTCACACGCCCGAGCGCGCGCGACGCGTAATTTTCGCCGGAATTCCGCCGGCGCGTCGAACGTTCTCGCGGATCGCCTTCTCGGATCTCCGATCGCGGCTGCATTTCGCGACGAGTTATGAAATTGTGGCCATGGAAATGCTCGTTTTCCAATTCCTCGTCGTTCGCGAAACTTGCATGAATTTTTCATGCACGATTTAATCGGCGATTCGCGATCCGCCCAGCCGCTATGTTTGCACGTTACCGCGCGAAGGCATTGTCGACGACGACGTCGTCGTCGCTGACCCAGAATGTTGGCTGACTCCTTTGCATCTTCAGGAAGAGCTTTTTCCGACCTGGCCGACCTCTCACGACCACGGTCGTTTAGCCAAGGCCAAGCTCGTTAAGTCGCATTCATGTCGCGCGTGCAGCAACCATAATTTTCGGCCTCTCGCGGCGTTGATGTGTACATAAGCTCCTACCGTGCTTGAGGTTCCTCTTTTTCATCGTAACGCGTCGAGATTTTTAAATGTTCACTTTTTCCTCGCGTTGCGATGATTCAGCTCGAAATACCCCCCTCCCTCCCTCACCCCCTTTCCGATCTGTCTCTTTTTCGCGAGATATATTAAGTCGCCGCGAAAGTTGCGTCGTACTCGTCACATCACAAGTCGACAGCGAAATTGCGGAGGCTATGAATTTTTATAAATCGACATCGCGCGCGAGAGAGAGAGAGAGAGAGAGTTGGTGACAAAGTAAAGTTGGACGAAAATTTTGGTTAGACTTTCAATAAACCGTGTCACCTGCGCGCGTAATACGGACTGCAGAAAAAAAGTTGGTTACTCCTTTAACAAATAAGTGAATAAAATATCGCTGCTGAAACGTCGGCGAATAAAATGTAAACGACGGCGATTATTCGATAAACATACGACGAATGAATAATTTATTTCCATTGAATGCAACCGAGTCAAATGCGCCTCCAAACTCGAGTCGATGCGCAGAGCATTTTCACTTTACTTCACGTACTCTCTTATACGCCCGAATTTCCGACGATTTCTCCGAACACACGTCTGGGAGTCGCCCGAAAACGTCCGATGCGTATCTTCGCACATTTTTCGCGCTGTCTCCATCCCCTTCCCGCGTACTCAAATTTATCACTCTCATCCCCCCCGGGCCTTTTTCCGTCTCATTTGTCTTAGATCACCTCGCGACAACATTAACGCGTCTTCGTCATTATCCCCGTTCGACGTCGTCCCGGAATATCAGGCTTCGCTCCGTCCTCTGTCTCGCTGAGAGAGAGAGAGAGAGAGAGAGAGAGAGGGGGGGAGAACGAGAGCTTTTCTTTCGGCGGGCTTTCTTGCTGCGACGCGCGCGAGTCGTCGTTTTCTTTATCGCTTCTTGCTCGTTAATCTGCATTCTTCGTTCGGCGCGCGGCGACGGTTCAGCGACGGCTCGACGTTAATATCAGGCTACCGCGTAGCCTCTGTCATTTGTCACGGTGCGGCGTGGAGCCCGGCACCGATGAATCGCGACAGGATTATGCATTCGAGGCTGTTGGTTAGATCCGCTCGGAGCCCGTAAGGCACATATCGCAGTCGGCCGATCGAGCGACGCTCTGTGGATTTTCCACGGTTACACGCGACGCTTTTTCACGCCATCGACGAATCTATTCCCCGCCCTCTTATCGCAGATAAGACCGCTCGATAGAGAAGGAGAGTTGGTGATGGCGCGCGGTGAGGTGTAAAAAGCGAGTATATCTCGATGAGAGCGAGGTGCCGCGCAGGTAGGGTTGTCATTTCTATCTCGACTCGCGTCCGCCATCCGGAGTACTCAAGAGGTCACGGATAAACGAGTGCCACATGTTCTCTCTCTCCCTCTGCCGTACCGATCGCGATAAAAAGGACACGAGCGATAGCGACGGCGGTGGCGGAAATTCCAGCGAGCTCAATCGAGACGAGCGTCCCTCTCTCGACGACGTTTCTCTCCTTCAGGCGGAACGACGCGATCGCGAACTACGTGTCAAAAGTCGCTGCGCGTTTTCCGTCCGATTGCTGTCGCGGAATCGCGAAAAATGAAGAGAGGACGGTTGCTCGCGCGATGGAGGCCCGGGCGCCAAGTGGAGCGATACTTCGGCCGGAAACGGTGTGTACGGTAAGGTACGTTGCTTGCGCAGCTCGGGACAATACGGCCCCGACGACGATCACAAAGGGTGTTCGTTAAGATAATAGGCCATTGAGCGCGATAACTCGACTCGGTGTCGCGCGCGAACGTCGCTTGCGTCGCTTCGCGCCTGAAAAGCTCCGCGAATGCCGATGACAGTTTCTCCTCCGCGAATCTTCTTCCGCGCAGCTCTTGGGCTCTCTTTCTTCGATTATCGAAAAGTCGCGTACCTCCCGTGTCTCCTTGCTCTCGGCCGGAACTCGTCGCCTTTTCGTCTTTTTCGAGACACGTCGAGTCGACGGACGCGATTCCGACGCGAGAAATTCGGTCCCCTCTTGGACAAATTAACGGCAACGCCGTGGAAACTGAATCAGGGAGCGGCGAAACTAAACGAACGGTTCCTTCGAGTGGCGCGACGACGACGCTGAGAGAGAGAGAGAGAGAGAGCTTTCGGATTTCCGAGACTTGAGATTCATTTAAGATGGGCGCCGGTAAAGTATTTATTCGAAGGGAATCCACCCTAATGTTCCCGACTGACGCATCTGAAATCTCGGTGTCTGCGATAATCTTCCTCAGATCGAGCTTTCGTTCTTCTTGTACTTCCACAGCCCGATCGATCGCTCGCGCGGTCCATCGATTTCGTAGCGCGGGATATTTCGGTGACGAACAGATACGGCGACAAACGACCCCGAAATTTCACGAGCGAACTCGCCTCGTCTCGTCTCGTCTGCCACCGAAGGGCGGGTCCGCGTGCTAAATTGCGCGTGAAATGCAGATATGCGTAACCTGCCGTCCCTCGATCCGTGAAAAAGTAACCCGACTCCGCTGAATCGTGTCGACTCTAGCGAGGGGAGAGGAGCGGCGCGTTGCCTCGTTTAATCGTAATCGAAATTAAAGGTCCGATTCTTTGGCAATTTTTATCGCGAATTCGTCGATCGAGGCGTTTTTCGAGAAGTCACGAACAACGTACAATCAACAGCGTACGCAAAGGGCTCGGAGCTTCGAAGGGAGCGGAGAATGACGCGTTAAAAATCGCGCTCGGTGATTAAGGATTCCCGCGGGCGAGATTAACTAATAAAACGCCTCTTCGGCTGCGCGAGGCTGCCGAGCTAAGACTCGTAACGGCTAATTGCTCGTCTCCTCAAATTTCAGCCCCGTAATTGCGGCAATAAATACGTAGCGGGGTTACTCTCTCCGCGAGTTTTCGGAGAGACCCCTTCGGCGACTCGGTGAATTTTTACACCACCCCTTCGAAACCGCCACCGGTTGGATTAACGCGGAAAGCCCAAAAAAGGCGGCGGTGGCGGCGGCGGCGGCGGTGACGACGACGACGACGACGACGACGACGACGACGGCAAGTCTCTCTAATTTAAGGTCCCTTTCTCTCGTTCTCTCTCTCTCTTCCGCTCTCTTTATATCTCTTTCTCTCTTACTAATCCCTTCCGCAATTAAAGTGCTGCGCCACGTTCGTGAGAAAATTACGCGTAAAAGAATTCTCGTTAGAGCTGGTTCCTTCCCTTTTCCTTGCGCCTTCCCCCCTCTCTTTCTCTTCCTTCTTTCGCGATTCTCGTTATTCCCGACGTTTCACCGTCCGTGCCACTTTTTTATTTTTTTTTTCCCAGCGACTCGCTATATACAGCGGCTCTCTCGGAAAATTCAACAAAGGACCGACATCCCCACCCGTCGGTGCTCCGTGCAAAACGGGTCAAATGTCGTCGCTAAGAGTGATGCACGGAAATATAATCGTTTCGAGATTACTTTCGCTGCGTTAATTAAAAACGGCGCGAGGATAGCCTCCTTATCTTTTCTTCCTTCTTGAGTGCGCGTGCGCGTGCGCACGAAAATCTCATTCGTGCGGACAAAAGTAAAATGCAAATTGCCATCGTTACGCTCGAAAGAAGCGTCATTATCGCACCGCGTTTTCCCCGGCTCGGTCTCGATCGCCATCCACGAAGGTACTTGAGCGTGCTCGCGCTTTTTGTTACCCTTGTTACACATGTGTGTGTGTGTGTGTATGTCTATGTGCGACGACGTGTGTCGACAGCTTGCGCAATTATTATCTTAAACGTTAGTCTCTCTCTCTCTCTCTCTCTCTCTCTCTCTCTCTCTCTCTCTCTCTGTCTCTCTCTCTGTGATTAACAGTAATACGCTGCAAAATCTTAAAGCGGGGGCCTCGCTTTAGGGGAATGTCAAGCGCTACACGCGTGTGCCAGTCGAAATCGGGTAAAAAAAAAGACTCGCGCTAGGAGCGTCGTGAACGTTTATCGAATAAACTATAAGTGCCGTGCCGCTGTTGTTCGGGAGGAAAAAAGAGGAAAGAAAAACGCGAAGCGAGAGCAAAACAAACTCGGACGACAAAGTGCTCACGCGGCTGCGGCAACGGTCGTGTTTGCAATTTCACCCCGTATCTTGCGCGTGCAAACTTCGAAACATCTCTCTCCCTCTCTCTCTCTCTCTCTCTCCAAGCTGGAAAAATCAGTCGTCAAAGAATTTCCATGCGACGTAACTTCCTCGAAAAAGAGTAGGAGAAGAGTTAACACGTTTCGCGAAATATATTTCCCCCTTGAAGCGAACACTCGCTGCCGCGGCAGCTCCTTCGCCGTCCGACGAGAGAAAAGCGTTTCTTCTTTTCCGCCGGAAAAAGACGCGTAACGAGAGCGCGGGACGGCAATTGAACGAGGAGAGACAAAAAGGGGAGAAGAAAAAAAGGAGGAATGAGAAAAAATGTAGATATATGTATGTACGTGTAGACGCAGGAAGAAAGGTCGAGACAGGACGAAAGAAAGTAAATGTACCGGCGACTAAATCGACCATGGCACGCGTCTCGTGTCGATGTCGCATGAGAGAGCGGGCAGTGGTGTGCAAGTTTAGCAATTTTTCTCGTGATGCACACGAGACACACATCCCGGGTGGTATCTCGTATCGTCGCCGCGCACGGATTAGCCGCCACGGCGGCGACGATGGTTGTTGCCTTACCTTTTCGGACACTTCGCGAGGTCCTTATTCAGTGGCCTCCTCTCACAGTGTCCCCCACACAGTGTCCGCTCAGCGTTCGCTCGTTAATCTCTCTCGTTTATTTCCCCCGGATTGACCGTCTGACCGATCGATCAATCTCGTTTGTTCCGTCTTTTTTCTCGCTCTCTCTCTCTCTCTCTCTCTCTCTCTCTCTCTCTCTCTCTCTCTCTCGCTCTCTCTCTCTCTCTCTCTCTCGCTCTCGCTCTCTCAGATTTTCAATCAACCATTGTCTTTTTCTGTCTGTATGAGTCTCTCGCTCTGTCTCTGTCTCTATCTCTTTATTTCCTCTTTCTCTCGCGCAGAAGCTCTCTATATTGGAGGACAACAGGAGATCTGCGTGAGATACGACCGTGTTTCACGATTGTTTCGGCTTTTTCTTTTCTCTTCCGTTTCGCTTACACACCTCCCCCATGGTAAGCCGGTAGTCGAACCCGACAACAACGGCCGGATCGTCCGGCTTGGCGGACTCATCGGCTCTTGTATGTGCGGTTCGTTTGCTCGTCGACGTCCGACGATTTTCGCGGTTGTTTTCGAGCGCGTCCACCCCTTCAACTTTGCACGCACGCGCGCGCGCGCGCGCGCGCACACTTTGCATCCGGAGCCGCCGCCGATGCCGATGCTGGATTACTCGTCGCGCTAAACGCGATCGATTTCACGAGGTCGTACGACAGCTTTAACAGCGCGGATTTGCGCGTTCTCGACATGACGGAGTCTGACGAATCCGCATTGGCGAACGGCTCCGACGAAGCGCATCTGTATTTTCCTCTCTCTTCGCTTCGGGCGTTGCGAGGATACTCGAGGCAATAGGACTGGTAACGAAGCGTCGTCCCGTCGTGGCCTCGCGAATTCAATCGCGGTGACATTCTCGCAAAAGACACCCCGAAGGTGGATTGATGATCGGTCGTCCGAACGTTGGCTGGTTCTTTGAAGACAACCGCGCGATTTCTCCCGCGCAAAATCGTAAAACTCAAGCGACGGCGCGATTAATCGACAAGTCGAAAAAAGGCTTTCAGGCTTTAATTGAGCCATTAGAGTGGCAGTAAAGAAGGGGCCCGCCCGATCAAACGGTGGCCATTATCGAACCGGAAAAAATCCGAAGAAGTAATCACTGGTCGTGATTCAAGAATATAATCCTATTACGGCCGAAGAGCGATATAATGACGACGGAAGAAGACGCTATATCTCCTCTCGGAAGCAATCTCTTTCGTTGTCGTCGTTCGTTCCTGTACGCCGGCGGAAAAAAACAACGACGGCGAGTTCTCCCTATCCTTTCGTCGCGTCGACGCTGCGTCAAAAATTCGCGGCGAGTGTCCGATTCTCTGATCACGGTAATTACGAGAGGGAGAAAGAGGGTCGCGCGAGACGCGCGCGCAATTTTCGAGTCTCGTTAATATCGAGCAGGGAGGATGATTTCGAGAGATCGCGCGTGACCGTCGCATAAACGAAAAGCCGATACGACCCGGCGCAAGACCCACCCGGCGGCTCTAATCCACCGTGAGAAGATAACTAATCGAGTTGTTCAATTAGGCTAAACCGTTGTTGTTTGGTATTAGCGTCGACGCAGAGCAGATGCGCGCTGCGGTTGTCGCGCGGTCAGTCGTGGAGCTGCGAAAGCTATGCGCGCGCGCGCGCGATGATCAAAGCCGTGACAGCGCGCGCCGTTGTGTCATGGACGATAAGGCCTGTCGAGATTCACGACGGTTCACAGGTGAAATTACATCGTGGCCGTGGACGCTCGTTTCCTGCTACCCCACAGTCACGAATTTTGCCGCGAATGTCTCGTCCACATGTGAAAAAGAATTGGCGTGCAAAGTCAGGAGGTCTCAGTCGCGAGTCGAATGTCGAGCGAGTGGAATATTAATTACCGCGGAACCTTTGTCTTTCGCAATGCCACTTGGTCGCGCATGTAATTCCGAGTCCTCCGCTCGTTGATTCGCATTATCACCGGACGGATTTTCCCGCCAACGATCGGGCGATTAAGCAATTGAGCGGATACACTCCACTTGGACACTGCCGTTGCCATGTTCGATTGCCTCGTTTATCCTCGATCGATTCGACGGACCTCGTCAACCTTGTGTGCGAATGTCGACCGAGACATTGTTGCTTGTTGTCGTCGTCGTCGTCGTCGTCGTCGTCGTCGACGACGACGACGATGACGGTGCACGAGGTAATAGCCGAGAGCTCGAGCTCATCATTACGTTCATCAAATAAATTTTAATTCCGTTATGATAGCTTTCTTCTCCGCGTGAAAGCGCGCATTCGATCAGCGGATTAAAGTCGTATCGCGTAGCGTAGAGAGAAAATAAGAAAGAAAGAAAAGGAAAGAAACGTGACGAGTGCGTGCGTGAGCGAAGCGACTCGCGGTTCGCTCGTTAATCGAGAGAGAGAGAGAGAGAGAGAGAGAGAGAGAGAGAGAGAGAGACGAGCGACTTTCTCTTTCTCTCTCCCTGCAACGCGACGCACTGATTTTCACCGACGCGGAACGAAGCCGACCGGCCAATCGGGAAACGGAATTTGTGGATCACTCGAGGCCCTCGAGCGGATCGAGACTCGCCAATCGGCTCGCGGCACTCGTGGATCCACGAGTGGCCATCAGTCAGATTGATCCAGGCCACGAGAGAAATCTCTTTCTCTCGAGTCCCCACGAGGCCCCCTCCCTTCTCCCCGTCGGCCCCGTCTCGTGTTCGTTCACTCTCCCTCTCTCCCCCGCCGACTCTCATGATGCCTCAACGCTACTCTCATCCGATCTCGAGCCCACGGAATAATCCCGCGCGTTTCGTTAATTACCGCGACACAATCGACGAGTCGTCTCTCGTTTTCTCGCACACAGGTGAAAAGTTCCGTCGAGTCGCAGTCGCGACGGCGATCGGCCGCGATTCGTCGCCAGCCGATCCGCGCGCAATTAAATCTAGTCTCTTGGTTGTGTACGGCCTCCGCGCGCTGTGCGAGCGCGTCCATCTTCATTCGCGACGTCTCGGTCGGTCGCGACCTGTCTGTAAAAAAGCACAGCTGGTACAGTTAATAATCGCGCGATAATTAATAACCACGCGAACGTGTCATTAATATCGCGGCCAACAACAGCCGCCTGCATGCCTGGGAGCGTATCGTGCTGTGATCGCAACGTCTTGATTTCCCAGCGATGGACGCGCTCGCTCGCGGCCGTCCGTCGACTTACACAGCTATCGGCGACCGACGATCCGCTCGAGAAATCGCGTAACTTTTGCAAAGATGGATCGTTGTGAATCCATCGTGATATCGAATTAATCGAGCCTCGCGGATCGCGGTCGTCGCTTCGCGCGGTACGACGAGAACGTTAAGCAGAGAAAGAAAGAGAGAAAGAGAGAGAGAGAGAAAGAGAGCCCTCACCACTCTTTCTCTCTCTCTCTCTCTTCCGTCGTACCGCGCGGTTTTCCTGAAAGAGAACGCATGTCTATTCGCAATGGATTAATCATAATGGCGATGTATATATATATATATATATATATATGTATGTATATATAAGTATAAGAAAATTCATGCACACCTCAATTTTCCTGCCCTCAACCACGGTGCCGTGTAGCCGCTCACGTGCCCGGTCCGCGTCTGCACTATTTGCGAACGTTACAAAACCGAACCCCTGCATGCAAGGACAGACAAAACAACATGCATTAAACTCAACTTACAGACTGCCAGCGCTCCGCAAAAAGCCGACTGGCTGGGCCGACATTTCGTGCGCATAATTAATAAATATAAACGCGCGTTTCTACGTAATACAATATATATAAATATGTATATGTACATATAAATGTATATGTACATTCTATATATATATATAGGGGGAAGGGTGGTGGAAGGAGGGGAAGGATTATGTTCCGAGAGAGAATCGCCGTGGTGCGACGTCTCGGGGAGGCTCGCGAAGCGCGGAGCGACCAGCCACCCTTCGTCGCACGCGACCCACGACGATTTTTCCGTTCGTCCAGTTTGCGTTGTGCAACCGAGAAAGCGCGTCTTTGTCTTTGATTCAACCACGTGGTGTGTGTGTGTGTGTGTGTGATGTACACACTGAAAGAAGGAATACCTGGAAAATAAGAAAATATTTGCTCCGCGAGTACAAATGACACGTTTACTTCAAAATTTTTTATAATTCTTTTATTCAGACAAAATGATCTCTCTCATTAAAAGCTACGGTTTTAGGAGAATGTGCATTTTCTTTCGTATGAAAAAAATGTTGTTTCTTAATGCAAAAAATATAACATAAAAAGATATGTCATTGGTACTCTTTGAGCGATTATTTCTTATCTTTTGGATATTTTCTCCTTCCAGTGTGTGTGTGTGTGTGTATTTATGTGTATGAAAAAATATATCAGAAAGTATATGAGAATTTTTCGTCTATTGTGTACTTACACGGATTACGTGAGAAGCCGTTCCGCTTTCGCGAGAAAACGATTCTCAGATCGATCATAAGACTGGAATTGCGTAATACGCTCGCCACTTTCTTTGCTTTACATTCTTTACTTCCTCTGTATTATACTGTATTATACTTGTATATACGCAGACACAGACGGAGAGAACCGTCCCCGCTGCGGATCCGAATTAAATTCTCGATAACAATCGCGTTATTATTCGTAGTTTCACGATGGGTTCTCGAGACAACGAATATCGAACGAAGATCGATTTCGTCTCTATCGGGAGAGCAGAGAGAGAGAGAGAGAGAGAGAGAGAGAGAGAGAGAGAAAGAGAGAGAAAGAGAGAGAGAGAGAGAGAGAGAGAGAGTGTGAGTGAGCAGACGGAAGTAGCAGCGAGAGGAGCTCGACTCTTCCGCTCTGCCGCGGGCGACTCGGGCTGTCCTTTGTGCTCTTCCCTCGCTCCCCACCTCTCTCTCCCTCCCTCTTTCTCTCTACCTGTCTCTCTTTCTCTCAACCCTTCCATCACCCTCGCAGCCCTCGCTGCCGCTCACGGCGCGTTTCTCCCCGAGCTCGGGTCCTATTTACTTCTTTGACGCACAATGGCCGTCTGGACCGACCGTTATGTATCGCGAGAGACGCGCTAATTAATTCCCGAGGCTCCCTCAAGAGGCGACGAAGCGGGAAGCGGATTTCGTGAATTTCTGCGCACGGTCCTCTTCCCACCTCTATCGTTCCTCTCTCGTTTCACTGATTCCGATCGCGCTCCTTTTATTTCATTCTCGCGCATCGAATGCAATCGATGTCTCTCTCTCTCTCTCTCTCTCGTTATCGGAACAACCAACTCTCTCGTACAGTTGGCGCGCATCGTTACCCCGGATGGTGTCCCTCTTCCTCCTTTTATCCGGCGCGAAAGCGAAGTAGATCTGGATTACGCTGAATACCGGCGAAGAAACCGAAAGAGAAATGCGAGCGGATTTAGGAGGGACGCGGTTAATGACTCTAATGACACGTCGGGTATCGCGCGGAAGAGCGTCTGGCAAACGCGACGAGACGAGTTTTATCGCGACTCATAATGGCGTATAAAACGTTAGTGCCCGTGGTAACTTGTTTAACGTAGCTCGGCTGGTAGGAGCTTCTCGAGAGCGGGTTAGGATCTTCATCGAACCGACGCGACGACTGATCTCTGCGCAAGTTCTTGTAAGAAAGAAACAGAAAAAGAAAAATAAAACAACAGAAAAATAAGAAGGAAATATCGCAAATTAATCACGTTAATAATTTATATCGCGGCCTGAATCTCTTTCTCCGTCGACGGACGTCGGATGAGGGCTCGAAAGGCTTGAGAGAGGGTCTCTCTCTCTCTCTCTCTCTCTCTCTCTCTTCTCTCTCTCTCGGAGAGAGAGGATCGTGACGCGGAGAGACGGACGTTCGCGTTGCGAGATCGGACACATTCCTTTTTTCCCGTCCATCTTTTCCCGTTTTATTCGAGGATGGTGTATAAAAGGGGGTATGTTTTCTCGAAATGTCGACGACCAGGGATGGGGGTCTTATACTGCTTACGGAGACGCACCAACGCAAACAACGTGCAACAAATGAGTAAATACAAAGTCACAGTCAGGAATTATAGTCCATGGTCACAATCATCTCATTATCATATCATATCGTGTCTCAAGTCATTACGATCGTCATACTGAAAGATTCTTGCTTATATCGAGAGAGGTGCGTGTGGCGGGAGAAACAAAAAGAAAACGGAGCAAAAAGAAAATGCGTGTGTACCTATCGGAAGAAATGCTGAAGTACGTGATGGGAAGAGGAAGCGCGGTGGCAACGGGGACTTAAGTGGCGCGCCTGTGTGTGTATGTGTGTATATGTGTTAAATGTTCGTCTATGTGACTGTATGAATTGTCCGTCGTCGCCTCAAGCTCGCCGACTCGCGTGGCGAAGCGAAAGGAGAGCGGCGAATGTGGGAAATTAAGCGGCAGATGCGAAAAGATTAGAATCGCTCGAGAGTGTCATCGAGAAACGGATGGTGGAGTGCGCTCGAAGGAGTGCAACGCGCCACGATATCGCGTACGAATGAACCAGACAGAGCGAGAACGAGAGAAAGGGGGGAGGGGATGCAGAGAGAGAGAGAGAGAGAGAGAGAGAGTAGAGTGGAGAGGATCACGACTTCCTGGTGAGGTCGATATAGCGCCTTTCGCCACGCACCGTCTCCTATCGGCTTTCCCATCTTCTCTTGCGTCGAGAGGACATGGAGAACGCCGTTTTCCGCGTCCTCGCGGAAGAGCGCGAATGCGATCGATCGCGTCACCATGCCCCCTGCGAACAAGCTCGAGAGCAGTCAAGTCTCCTCCGGGAACGCATACGCTCTCGTACCTGGCTACCACGCTAGATATCACGTCGTGATAACTCGTCGACCGAGTGGTTGCCGTGTTATCGCGCCGCAACCCCTCTCTCCCGGTTGCATTCATCGCGGTGCGAAGACGAAGGCGGGCAACACACACAAGCTCGCCAAGATGAACGTTGTTGAATGTCGTCGTGTGCGTGTTTCTCTCAGTTGTTTAAGAGAGAGAGAGAGAAAGAGAGAGAGAGAGAGAGAGAGAGAGAGGAGACGTGGTAGAACGCGTCCTCTTCGCGACAACAGTCGAGAGTGATTCTCGCGTTCAATGAGGCCACGCCGCGTTATCGCGGAGTCGAAGAGCGCGCCGAACGCGATAGTTTCGAAGCCCCAGAGAGCGACGCGAGCGAAACGAACGAAGCGTCCGAGGAACGTGGAAGAGAGAATAGAGTTCTCTCTCGTCAAACAACTCACCGAATTCACCGTTGAATTCGATCAAAGCGAGCAAATATCTGCCGCGCGACATCCTGCAGTCTGAACACGTGGCGATGACGGCGGAAATGGCCTCTAGCCCGAGGCTTCTACGTGAAAATACGCGGACTAGCCACGAGCACTTGGCAGCGCGAACACGACGGGTAGTGGATAGTACAGACAGACGGACGTAGTCCGCTGTCGTGAACGATCGCGCCGTCGCCGGATGAAGATTCCTCGATTCCATCGGAGTCTACCCAAAAGATTACGTCGTTACTCGTCGGCTGCGTTAAGCGCGCGCATTCGCTGAAACTATTCTTTCGCGGACGATACTCTGAACGAGACTGCTGCGATCGATTGTGTAACACGTCTCTCGAATAACCATCGCGCTCAATCCGCTGGAGTGCCGCCGCGACGTCAAGGCGCAAAGGGCTTTTACACTTTGAGGCTTTTTCAGGGAATCAATCAAAGTTTACGACGGAGCAAACCGACTCCTCTCGTGGTTTGACGACTGCGTAACCGTCTTGAAAAAGGATGCGAGGATAATCGAGTTCCTTCGTCGCGCTATCCGTTTTTGCACTTTCTCTCTCTCTCTCTCTCTCTCTCTCTCTCTCTCTCTCTCACTCTTCCCTTTTCTTCCCTCCCATCCATCCGTCTCCTTCTCCTCCAGCAACCACCTGGAGCAACTATCAAGAACGGTTACCAGTCGCGGCAGTTGCCGCGAGAGAGAAATCGTATTAGGGCCAAATCAAATATAGCTTCGCCAGACATTGTTGACGAAAAACGGAAACGAAAACGCCAAGTTTCCTAATCAGTGACGTAACGAAGGATACCTGTACGCTCTCTCGCTCTCGAAGAACGCGCCGCGCCGGCTGAAACGCGATTAATGTGCCGAACGTGAGGAAAGCCGGAACTTCGTGGAAAGCTCTCTTGGAAATTTTGTCTTCCACCGACTCCACTCCTCGAGAGTGCGTTCTCTTAAGCGCTTGCCGCGCGGTCGCCGTAATCGATGTTAAACAACAGTCGCGATACGTTCGCGCGGAGAATTAACGAGCTCCATCCGGCGAAAATCTCTGGAGAACGCGACGAGAATTATCTGCGGGAGATTGTTCGCGTTCGAAAGTTAATCCGCTAACTAGAATTATGACCGAGCTCTCTCTCTCTCTCTCTCTCTCTCTCTCGCGCGCGCGCGTTTCTCTTTCTCCTTTATCTTTCCTTCTCTCCGAGTATGTCTGGCACCAACGAGATAAGAGTACAGACCTAGTGTAGTTCTCTTGATACAGATGAAGAAAGTTCAAACAACGTAAATAAAAAAATTAACGAATGAGAATAATCGGTACCATCTTGCGTCGAGTACCTCCTCCTTCTCTTCCGAGCCTTTCCAGTCTCTCTGCGCGATCGTAAGAATTTTTCGGTCGGTCTTTCTCTCACAATGTGTCGCCGGTGTGCCGAAGACGCGACGAGGTTCGATCAAGGCAAAGCCGAGCGCGCGAATGACAATCGTCTTGAGCGCTCAGTTAAATCACGGTCGGAGTCGCCACACGGTTCGACGTATAACAATATCAATTATTGTCACGGGGGGAGAGATTGCCGGAGCCGCGGCGCATCGAGTTAACTGAATCTAAACAAGACAAGATATACCGGGGTCGCGTGGAGACCCTTTGTGAACCGGAAATGGAAGACCGCAGTCCGCAGAACACAGCGGGTCCTCGCGAATAATTAACGACGCGGACCGGACCCTTTGCGCCGGATGTTGACACGATGGCCTCTTTTCTTCAACCACTGCTCCAAGCATACCTAATGGTCGCCATAATTACGGCACGGATTCGTACTCGTCGAGGTATTACCACTGAGCGCACTCTTTGGGGGAAGACGTTGGATACACGATATATCCATACATCATGCTCATATAACATGTTATATGAGTTCTTTTCGCCCTCGTTTGACTGCTTTGCGTCACGAAGTAGACCCGTAAAAGTGCGAAATTTTAATTCGAAGGGAGCGGTCTCGTTTTCATCTCAACGACGCGTGTCGTTTTTCTTGCTTCACACGAGAGAGGTCTCTCGACATTTCGTTTAATCGACATTTATTGCTCGTCGGATTTTTCCTACGAGAACTCTGGTAATTTTTCCGCTCTCTCTCAACGAAAAAGAGGGGGAGAGAGAGAGACAGAGAGAAAGATGGAGGAAAAAAGAGAAAGAGAGAGAGAGAGAGAGAGAGAAAGTCAAGGCATCGGTATACTTTAATTTTCCAGGTCGCCTGAAATTTCTACACCACATCTGCTTTTCTATTACACGACCAAAAAGGTGCGCGACAACTCTGCGAGATCGCTCGGCCAATATTTACTCATAAAACATTCGGGAGCGCTTCCGGCGCGCGACGCTCTAATGAAATTGCGATACGCGAAACTGTGAGCCTCGTCGTTACTCGCGATGACTTTGAAAACCGGTTGCCCGCTTACCTAGCCTACATATTAGCGACCTCGCTTGGGAAATTATCGTAATGTCAAGTGCACCGTCGATATTTTCAGGGACTCAGTTGCGCAAAGACACGGAATTCCGATCGGGATCGCGTCAGGATTGATTTGCATATCCAATGCATACGCAACGACTTTTTCGTCGCGGTCGCGCACGGTCTTGAATTTATTTCAGACTGTTAACAGTTTCCGAAGGAAAGCACGGGGAAACGCTCGTTCGAATTTTGTTCGGCTTCGTGTCGTTGAATTTGGCGTAACGGCGAGGAAACCGAGGAGGGAGATAGAGATAGATGGATAATTAGAGAGCGAGAAGGAAGAACGCGATATTCAAATCATCCCGGTCATTACGGCAATATCATTATCCGAGTAAGCGTTCGCTCGATACAGCAAAATCCGCAGGAATCCGTAATTTAACCGCGCGTTACATCTGCTAGGTAAGTTTCTTGTCGCAGTTTACGCGATGATTTCGCGATCTGTCGCAATTCCTGTCGATTCTTTCGTCAAGACGAGAGAATCCACTGTAAAAGAATATGGTGATTAAAATATTCGCGAGAAAAACGTTCGCTGAAGCTTTTGCCCGCGATATACTGATGTCGAGCATTCGTTGGCAGCGGCGGCGACGACGACGACTCTCGCGGAACGTGAAGGCAATTTTCCGCGCGGAAATTTATTTTCGTGGAATTTCGCTCAGCTCTTTTTTCGCTGTAAATTCTCATCATCGCGCGATATTAAAGGGAAAAGTAGAATAAGTAGAAAGAGGAAGATGGTGTAATTCGTGTTTGTGATTATCGTTGCGCGTAAGAGCGATAACTCCGATGGACGAGTTCATCGAGAGATCCCCTCTTTCTTCGCGTTAAGATTCGCGGGGAAATTTGCGACGATTATTTAACCCCGGCGAGATCAAGATGAGAGCAATGAGTAGTGTCATAATTTGCACGAAACGCAATTCTACGGATTAATTCACAATCCCGAAACGGACCGGGGCTATAATGGCCGGTTGTAGCGGTTGCTTGTATATCGGGCGGGGAATCTTCGATGTCGGGTCGCTTTTTTCACGGTAATTTCTACGAGCATCGCGGCGAGGTGAAACCGGCGGCCGCGCGCGCGCGCGCTCGCCTCGTATTTCTTACGTCAGCCGCTCTCGTTCTCGTGACGGGTAGATCGCGATCCACGGCGAAAACTTCCTTAAAGCTCTCTTATCGGTCTTCGGAAAATTGCAGCTGGCTGGCTAACTGGCGTGAACGCGCCACGGATATTCGAAGACACCAGGAAATTAATCCTCCGCGAATTCTACGGGTCTTCTTAAGTAGCTGATACAAAATGTACGTGCGCGTTCCATTTCCGGCGCGAGCTCGCAAACGTCGCGAGGAATCGTCTTTCGGGTCGCTTCGACGTCGCCGGTTAAGCGCCAAATTCTTCGCGTGCGATTAAAAGCTACTTGACGTTAATTATCCCCGAGATCTTCGCTAAGTCGAAAAATTATTCCTTACATAATTCCTTCCTTCTCAGGAGATAACAAAGTAAAAGCGCACGTAAGAGGGAACATCATGATAACACATCCAAACGACGTGAGAAAGTATCACAGCGCGAGATGTCGCGAGAGACCAGCCGGGGATAAATTCGACGGAGTAATTTCGAGTCGGATAATTACCTTCAGCCGAGCAATCGATACCGCGTGGCAATTGTCGGCGGTCGTAAGGAAGTAAAAGAATGCAAAGGAGGAAAAGAGAGAAAAGCGAGAAAGAACGCGCAAGTCGACTTGTCGCAAGAAACCTCGAGCCTGGTTTCTCGCCGCGAACCCAAAAGTCGTTCGTCGTTCGACTGGCCTGCTTTTAGCGGAGAGCCGGGCACGACCGCTATTAATCAGAGCCTCTATCAAGGAGGCCACGGCTTTCTTACGCGGCTGTTTAGAGCCGACAACTGAGCCACGTACACACCCACGAGCCTTACCGCCGTCGCCGTCGCCGTCGCCGTCGCGGAAACGAGCGATACGCTCGGCCGTAATTATTATGCTCGCCGCAGATCGTCATCTCGCACGCCAAGTCGTGCGCCTCGAAATGTAGCCGCGAATCCTACCCGAGCTTTTATCTCGCGTTTATTCCACGCGCCAACGCGACCGATCGACCGATCGTGCGCTCTCTTCTCCTTCGACTTTCGCGGCGCACGCGGTGCGCCAACGCGAGCTGCCACGACAAGTGCGTGTCGAAGGGAGATTTCAATATCATTCTCTCTCTCTCTCTCTCTCTCTCTCTCTCTCTCTCTCTCTCTCTCTCTCTCTCTGGCTATAGTTTGAGATTAAAATCGGGATAAATTGGCACGATAAGATCGTCTCTCTCTCTCTCTCTCTCTCTCTCTCTCTCTCTCTCTCTCTCTCTCTCTCTCTCTCTCTCTCTCTCTCTCTCTCTCTCTCTCTCTCCCCCTCTCTCACAAGGCTGACTATGATCGTGCTCGTAATTCCCGCCTGGAGAGTCCTTATATCCTTAAGCGTCCCGTGGCTAATTGCCGTCTCGTTCTCCCGATACTTTTATCGTTTTTACATCGGCCGCGCTTTACCTCCGGTTTTCTCGACGACCACCTGCGACTCGCCGTAATGACAAAATTGACGGCGACGCGTCTAAAACGGCGGCGTCGAGCGCGAGGACGACCGCGTCGTGACCGAAAGTGGGCGGGAAGAGGACGTCGATGGGGTTTGCGTTGCGCGTTTATCGGCTACGATCGAGGGGACGGACTCGCGTCGGAACGTAATTGAATACGAATTACACGTTTAGAGTTGGACGCGCTCGAGCTCGCATCCATAAATGAGCATAATAATACTTGCGCGCGCGCGCGACGTAAAGAACACACCGAGGCGAGACAGACGCGATCCGCGGATGACTAATTGCCTCTCGGCCTATGATTAATTGCCGCACCTGCCGTAATATAGTAGCGACGTTTAATTGCGACTGACGTAAAGCAGACCGTTGCCCCCTTTCCCCTTCTTCTCTTCTCTGTCACTCCTGTCTTACATTCCTTTTCGTCGTTCGGGAAAGCGATATAAACGCCGTCGCGGGAATTTATCTTTTTCCTGTAATCGTTACGTGCGCTCGTGTGCCGTTGAATCGCGAAAGACACGCGCGAATCAGAAAGCGCGATGGAATGTCATTTACGCGCAACGTGATTCTTCGCATCGGGAAGGAGTGATCGAATCGGTTGTTGGTTTGCGTTCGTTCATCTCCTCGAATCGTTACCGAGAGGGAACATAGGGATTTCTCTTGAGGTATCACCAAGAAGGAGGGCATCGTGTATGCATTCAAGAGAGCACAATTGAATTCTCACGACGATGAGTCACTCAAACGTTGCAAACGTCGCGAATTATCGCGAAATATCGGCCAGGCACACATCACTGTTTATCGGCGCAGTGCTGCATTCGTCACGACTATTAAAGGTGCGTGCTTGAAATCCGACAATAGTAAAGATGAGGAAAAAAGAAAAAAGAAAAAAAAAAGAAAGAAACGAGAAAAGGCTCGCGCGCGCGCGCGCGCGTGTTTGTGTGTGTGTGTGTGTGTGTGTATCTAGTCGCTGGAGATTTCGTGTTATAATCGCGACATCGTTATTGCTACTTACAAGTGGTCATTCTGTTAAAGGCGATTATTATACGCCCCTGACAAAACGTGACTGCCCATGCAAGCTTAGGTATGGAGGAAGAAAATGATGTGAGAAAAAATGAAAATAAAGAAAAAAGAGATATATATATATATATATATATATATATATATAGAAAATAGAAAAATCAAGGGAAGACGTAATATTAACATCCGACGTGCACGAACTTCAGTTACTCGTAAACAAAGAAGCCTACGTAATTATGAGTATCCCGCATACACACTTGCAGCAGCGCTTACGATCGTGCCCCGAGGAACAATATCGTCCGGCATCGCGTTAAGAGTAGTCTTGTTAATGATCATTCCTTGCCCTCGAGATGAGATTAGTACGCAGAGGGAAAAAAGACAAAAAAGAAAAACAAAAGAACGAAGAGCTCAATCTGTCTACGTTGTAGCTAACGGTTCGTTAAACTGCTGCTGAAAGGGAGAGCCGTTGAAAAGGTGATTGTTATATTTTCATCAAAGCCTGCGTGTGTTGCGCGTATGTTGCCAAAGTAGGCAAAGTCGACGACATAACAAAGGCAACGGGATTGCCTCCACCTACCGACACGCTCGTCGCGCTTTCAGCGATTAATAGACAATTATTAGCATCGCGATGGGCAATTATAATTGCAATTGCGACTTTAATTGCTTTAATAACCAATTGTCGGCGTCGCGATCGTAGAAAGAAAAGAGAGAACAAAGCGCGGCGTTGATACTCTCTTTTTCCCGCGAGGACAAAGTCCTCTCCGATTCCGATGATCGACCTTCAATCGCGAGAATTCCTCGCGCGCGCTTCGTCATTCGAGTAATCAGCGCCGCGCGCCGCGCCGATGGGATGATATTTCGACAATTCGCGCATCCGACACTCGAGGTTTCGTTGGCTCGGAAAGACCGTTCCCTTCCACTCCCGTCATCTTTGCAAGACTCTCCTCTCTCGATGCGGACTCAGACTCTCCACTGATCTACTGACGAAACTCGACCAACCCTGGTGCGCACGTTGCACTATTTGCAAATTGATATAATCAGCTACTGGTATTATGCAAACAAGTGATGACGCCTAAACGAAACACCGATATCATTCGGGACAAAACATGTGCAGCACGTGTCACGTGGTGTCTACGTGGTGAGATTCGTCCGACTGTCGATCTCGGTCTCTGTTTCTCTCTTTCTCTCTCTCTGTATGTGTGTGTGTGTGTATGTGTGAGCGTGAGTAGGTGCACGAGTACGTACGCGTGTATGTGTGCCGATGATTAGTCGAGATCAGACGTGTCGTGAGCGAGTCGGTGAGAGCGAGTAGGCGAGAATAACAATAATTGTCCAATTAATTAACAGTGAGGTGCGAAACATAGCAAGACAGAATATGAAAGATTGTTAACACTACTTTGCGCGTGTCGACCGGATGCGTGAGCGCGTGCGTGTATCTGTGTGAGCGTGTGTGTGTGTGTGTGTGTGTGTGTGTACATGTAGATGTTGCTTGTTTCCGAAAAACAACTATTCAATGAACAACCAAGTCAAATGATTAATCAAACAATATCACGTTAAATATATGCGTGAATGCTATGAGAACAAGGCGTCGGGATCAGATTAGGAAAAAGGCTTGTAGAGAATTTCGTGGCTCGCTCAGAGGACGAAGATGCTTGCCTTTTCTTCCTCATTTCTCTCTCTCTCTTTCTCTCTCTCTTTCTCTCTCTCTCTTTCTCTCTCTCTCTCTCTCTCTCTCTCTCTCTCTCTCCCTCTCTCTCTCTTTTCCTGCATTTTAAGTGAATGTGTGTATGTACGTGCGCGCGTGTATGTGGATTGTTCTTCGGTTGCATTATTGTTACCTCCCATCGCGATTTCACTCCGCATCGTCGATTTTCGCCGCGACGACGACGACGGCGGCGGCGGTGGCGGTGGCGGCGATATGTACCAAGAGCAGCAACACGCGAACGCGAGTACCGGTTTTATGAGCGCAACACTCCGTGTTTCTTTTCCCAATGCGCGCACGTGGAGCTTCCGGCCGTAAAAAGACGAAAAATTAAGCGCGAGTACACGGCGATACGCCCCAAGAGAGGAGAGTCCAAACGAGAGCGCGCGATATTTCCTTGTTCCGCTCGGCTCGCGGCTACGAGAATTCACGCTACGAAAGAACAGGAGAACGCGCGCGCACGTGGTGAAAGTAGAAAAGAATGAAGACGGATGCTTTGGATCGGACAAACGTTTTCCTTTCCGGGCTTCCGGCGCGGCGGGAGCAATAGCTATTTCTCCACTCTCTTCCCGCCCCGGTCGAAAACGGAGGTCGTGGGAATGGATCGGATGGGACAACTACGGCGATCGTTCGTTCGTTTGTTCGTGCGGAGCAGCCGGGGGAAGCGGAGAAAAGATTGTCTCGCGATGGCGAGAAAATCAAACTTGACGCGCGAGTGAATCGACGCTCGGTCGGTCGAATATTGGCGTCTCGTCTCGTCTCGTCTCGTCTCGTCTCGTACGTATGCGTGGATGTGTGTATGTGTGTGTGTGTGTGTGTGTACGATAGTCTCGATAGTCGAAGAGTCGTACGAGGGGTCCGAGGAGCGAAATGGGCTTCGTGGGAATGGCAGGGGAGTCGGAGCGACGGGAGGGAGGTTGAAGAATACTTGAAGTTGTGACCGAAGCTGGCAAACAGCGATATAAAGCGCACAAAACAATACGAGATTCAAGATTATATAATATATGTGTAGAAAGGGTGAGCTTTTTATATATAAAGAGATAAGGTGGGTGTGGTGCGTGTGTGTTTGTGATGGAAGTGGAGAGATCTCTTTCTTTCCTCTATCCACTCGTCTCTCTCCCTTACTCTCGCTCTCGCACACACTCTTTCTCTCTTCTCGCACATCTGGCTCTCTCTCTCTCTCTCTCTCTCTCTCTTTCTCCCTCTACGTTCAAGAGATCATGGATCATGGAATGTTAGTCAAAAAAGTGCTGAAGAACGAAAGGAGAACCGGAGAGCTTCGAGGTGTCGACCAAAAGCGCTACTCTTTTCCGCTTCATCGTCGCGTGATCATCATTTCTCAAGCGTCGCGTCGAGAAATCACACACTAGCGGTGCGCGAAAGTTCCGCACTAGTGTCGTCCCGCTGTGATCCTCGTCTGAAAATCGAGTAACTCAATTCTAACCGGCACACACACTCGCGCTGCGTGCCGGTGTGGCCAAAATTGTGTTTCCTGCTAGTCGATATATTACACACCGCGACGCTTTTCGATCTCGCTTCAAAACTCCACGACGACACGATCTGCTGCAATTCGCGCGACTCGTGTATCGCGTTCCGCGATTTTCACTGCAATAATCTCGCGATCGTCGATCCCCCTCCGTCGATCAACCGAACAATTTACACAATCGACGGGCGATTAGCCTCCGCGCGACAGGGAGCTGTGAGTTGACGAGGCGGCGTTTGTTTACGAGATCAGACCGGATGTCCGGATTAAATACAAGGTAGAGATGGGTCTGGAAAACGGTGGGACGGGAGGAGAGAAGGAGAGAACTGAAGGGGGTGGACGCTACTCGTCGCGAGACGAGCAGCCAAAAATGAGGTGTGAGACGATGGTACGCCGCGTGTCGCGACGACGGAGTCGACGGCACAAAGCAGCGTTTTCTCTATCCTAAGACACATACATAATTAATAAAAGAGGTGGAGAGAAGCATGGGCCGTTTATATTAATATGTATATGTACGTATACCTTCGACTCTCGTCTAGACAAAAGCGTGCGGCTACTATTTACATATATGTATATATATATATATATATATATAATATATATATAATGATGGTAACAATCAGATAGAGGTACGTATACGTGTACACGTGCGCGCATATACAGACACACATCTACACACACCATGTGGCGGCGCTCCATCGGCAGAGAGATCGAGCGTCGTCGTGTATGTGTGTTGTGTGAAAGTGTGTGTGTGTGTGTGCGCGTATGCACGCTCGATAAACTTCGTATAGGAGGATGCAAGTAGTATAATATATATATACGTATCATGCTGTTGATATATTGCAGGTGGATTAATAAAGACACGCCGCGATGTGAATTACCATTCGTATGCGGGGATAGCGGCTTCGCCGGGTGATTTCACACGGATGGACGTCGGTCTGATCTCACGTGAGGAACGAGAAGGAAATATACACGCGGTTCTCGAAAAACGAACGTTTCTTCTTTCTCCATCTATCTCTCTCTTTCTCTTCTTTTGTTTTTTCTACACTAGCGGCTCACACCGATCGTTCTCTACTTCCTGCGATATGTTGTGACCGGTCGCGAAGAATCCTTAACGCGCGACCTTTTGGCAGGCCGCCTCTCCCTCTGTTTCCTTTGCTCTCCAAACACCTCGAAGCTTTCCGGTTAGCACGCTCGTGGACGACGATAGGAACTGGGATCGGTTAGAAACAGCTTCGGGAAAGAGACGCGACGAAGTTTCATCAAATCAAATGGGCAGCATCTCCCGAAGGTTTCCTCCGCGACCGGAAGTTATGGTGGTCGGGTCACCCGGTATACTATGTGTCCGCTGCTGTCGCTGATATATGTATATATATATTTTTTTTTGCTTTAAATCGCGATTTAACGTAACGAAAAATAAAAATTTCGGTGCTTCGTGTGATAAAAATTTTAACGAAAATTTTCTTTTCTTTTTTTCATTTTTTTTTAATCATATCTCCCTCATTTCCGCCCATGGATATAAGTAAAAGAGGTTACATTTTTTTGCTCACTTATATCCCCGCGAATTTCACCGCGGTGATTCGACGAGTTGTGACGCAAGTGGAAAACAAACATCGACGACAACTTGAATTATAACACGTTGACCGTCGAGTTACTTTGACACATTGTTCCAAAGCTCGAAAATCTGCAAGCTAAAATCCGAATGACCAAAATCATGAAATATATATACACTTCTCGATGCGTATATTTGTTAAGTGCTTCCATTAATTTCCTATTAGCCGTACATTTAATTCGTCAAGTGCAATCCGTTACACGCTTTATGCATAAAATAACGAGAAGCGCCGAAAATCATAGCGCCGCTCGCGCGATTCGAGTATTGCAAAATGCCCGCTCTCGTATCAATTAAAAATTATCACGTCAACCCGTCCCACGTGAACTCGGCAGCTGCGGACACACAGTACGCGAGGTGCGACGACCGGCCTTTTATAACCAATGGGAGCTAAATAATGGTAAAATGCGAAAGGCTAGCTAGTAAAAATGCAACAGCTCGTCTAACAACTACGAGAACTAACACCATTGGTTATATCGGTATGTATGTACGTGTCACTGGTGGCACATACGCGGTGTCGGAAAAGCGCGTGCACCGAGCGCACCTCCGCCGAAGCGCGCGAACGCGAATGCATCTTGATTTTGTCTGAAAAATGTCCGATTTCGCCTCCAACCGACTCTTCGACAACGTAGACGATTTGTTCCTTCCGTCGGTGCATTATCCGTCGTTACTCGCGGCGTCGCGCGATCGATGAGATGAATTTATGAATATACACAATATATTATACTTATCAGGTTGGCGCAAAGGGTCTGTCGCGAATAAAATTGTCGAAAACGAAATTATGCCATCTACAAAAGCATCAGGAAAATGTGCACAAATAAGGCAAACAACAGCGATTCGGGGCATTTTTTTTTTTCAGATGTTTAACGAGAGGACTTCACATTTTTTCGTTTATCCCCTGTCTATTTCCTCTGCGAGAATTTAATGGGAAAAGTGACAAATCATTAGCGCCAACCCAATGTTTTGTAAACATATGCAATTGTAAGCGGTTAAGTGGGGAGAGACTCGCGCGTTGGAGGATGCACACTCGGTTTGCGCGCTTTTCCAAACCTTAGTCTCAAAGAGTATCTCTCTTTCCAAAATGCTGCACTTCATTAGGGATGCCACATTCCATTTACATTGACGAAGCTTTCGAGAAAAGGTCTCTCTCACACAGTCACACAATCATTCGCTCCGCTCGTCACTTATCGCTAAGGCGGTCGTACGCGTCGCTTTCGCAGTATGCACGAGACTCGTCTCTTTCTCTTTCGTCTCATTTTTCTTTCCTTTTTTTTCCTTTCCGTCGGAATTTACCCTCCTCTCTTCGCTCGAAACACTATCGATGCCAAGAGGTATCAGCGTCGAATCGACTATCGAATCCGACGCGGCGTGAAATCGCCGTTTCGCGCGAGTTTGCATTCTGCGAGAAGCAACGCGTCGCGACCGTTCGCCGAGATGGGCGCGATGGGATCTGCTCGCTTCGAAAACGAAACACGAAGAAGGAAAAAAATTGCAAAACGCGACACGCACAAACAGACCCGCGGAATCGATTAATTTCCCACGATTTTCTTGGTCTGTATCAATTTATCCTTCGTCCAGACTCGACTCTCGAGACACCCTTCTTCTCTCGTCGTAAATTTCATCAACTCGCGCACAAACGGCCATCCAAGTCAGGCTTTCAATTAAAGTCCACTCGCTTCCGATTGAAATCTCTCGCTAACGAGGTACACAAATGTGCAGTTAATGAAAGCTCTCGGACGCAGTCTGGTGAATTTTCATCAGCCACGAGACTACTACTCGACCGTGCAGTCAGTCTCGGTCGGCCCGCGACGTTTTACGGTTACATCGGCTGCTGTATGTACGCGCGCGCGCGCACGTGTGTGTGTGTGTGTGTGTGTGTGTGTGTGTCTGTGTGTATTTCGTCACCGGGCCGAGTTTAATAGTTATTCGCTCGTCCATTAATAGCGCGCTGAAGTATCAGATCCCGTCACGCCCCTCGGAATCACTTAAGCGCTAAAAGCGATGGCGACACTTACCGTTCGAAGTGAATTCCACGTGCGCGCGCGCGCGCGCGTGTGTGTGTGCGTGCACGCGCGCGCGCGCGTGTCAATACCTCCTCGCAGCAGCGCGCGCACACCACCGCGTGCAATCAGCCGCCGCCGTTGGTGGTGGCGGTCTCGCGGGAAATATTTGCATTGCAAAAGGATCACGAGACGATAGTGCCATTGTCGACGATACCTGAAGGATTTCCAACGCACGACACGCAGCTAGCTCGGCTGTGCGTAGCTGCATACAAGATTGCGACGCTGCGCGCCGATATATACGTTCGCCGATATATATCTCGCTCTGGAATGACGTTTCGCTCGATTATATCGGACTGATTGTGGAAAGCCGAGCTCACCGTGCGCACTCGGTATGCACCCGGGGCTCTCTCTCTCTCTTCTCCGAACGGAAGTGAAAAGGCGAAAAGGCTCGCCGAGAGAGCCTGAAGAAAAGATGGAGGCGAGCAGCGGCAGGAAGTGGTACTCGAGTCGCAAAACACCGGCGCGAAAAGCAGCGCGCGATCGATGGCGCAAGAAATGCGCACGGCTTGCTCCGTACGGCGTTCTCGAGTCACCCCCTGTATCGCGACTGCCCTGCCAAATCGTCAAGTTCGCCGTGAGATTAAGCGACGTTGACGTCCCCCCCCCTAACCGTCTACCGTCGGGTCGCTTGACGCGCGCATGTTAATCCATTCAGGAAGCATATCACACTTGTAAGTACACCTCTCGTACGCGAGTGCGAAAGCGTCAAATTATGCGCGACGCGAGAGAGAGAGAGAGAGAGGGGGGGGACCGACGGGCAACGTAGAAGAGTGATAAAAACAAGACGGGCTCGGATTAAACCGTGCGAGCCTGCTATTACAGAGCGGCGCCGTCTCACGTGAGCGCGCCAGTAATAAGTAACAAATCGACCGTAAGAGAGCACGAGAGAGCGAAATACCGAGCCGCGAGAATAACGCGAGCAACGCGCGCGCGACCGTGTTTCCTTATCGGCTGGGTTTCTTTCTCTCGTGCGTTCTCGCGAGATTAATAACCGCCTTCACGCGACCGATTCGCGTCGATTAAGATGCGCGCGCGCGCGCCGAAAGTAATGAAAACGCATCGTGGAAAATGAGAGGAGATAAAGAAGAAAATATCGCAACGCGTGTGGAGACCGAGCGGGACGCTAATTAGCAGTTTGCGCCACGCGAAAGAGTTTAATTAGTTCGCGGGGACCGGCGCGGCGGCGTGTGTTTCGGATGTTGAAAGCGCGGCCACTGCATCACGTGGCCGCCCTGATTGCTCGTTGCAGCTACGGATGCGTCGCGACATCGACTTCCTGTCGCTGGAGAGCGACCGTCACGACCCAGACGAACCGGATCCGGAGCATAATAGACTAATCAGCGACTAATACGTGCGCGCGCGCAGCCTTCTTGCTCCTTCTCTCTCGCGGTCTCACCCTTTCCTCCCTCCCTCCATCCCTTCCCCCCCCTCTCTCTCTCTCGATAGATCGATCGACGTACACCGCTATCCGTGATCGATGGGATGATCGCGGGCGCGCCGCGGGAAGAATCGCTGTCGCATTATAGATTTTATTTCGGATAAATACGTTGGCATCCTTTATCGCACAATCGGATATTGGAAGAACATTTCCACTTCCGGGACATTGTTGACCGCGCCCGAGAACGCTAACTGATTGTTGCTGGGCGCGTTAATTGGGGAATCGATCTCGCGCGGATCGCGAAAGCGTTGGACAAGAATTCCCGGCCGGAGAAAATTTCGCGCGAGCGCGAGAAAATTGCCGCTTGCGCAGGGAAAACTGCTGCGCGACGCTGACTCGCGTGATTCTCTTTTCTCGGGCCTCTTTCTCCCTCGCGATCTTCGCCGACGAGAACTCGCAAAGTTTACTCGCGACAAGCTTGCAAAGTGGCATCGGCCATTATCGAGAGCGTCGCGTGAAATAATGGTGAGTTGAAAAAGTGTCCCGGCAAACACGATCCGAAGATCGTGGAATGAGCGTGCGCTGCTCCCGCCGGGAGGGAACCCCGTCGTCTCTTTCTTTCTGGCGTGCCCCTCGCGCGATGTTATCGTCACGAGGGCCTCGTCAAAGTTCTCGCGAGCGAAAATGTCGCGTGCAAAGCTGCGTTCGGAGAACATTACCCCCTGGGTCATTTTCCTCCCTAACGGCGTAGTCCCTCCGGCGTCCGGTAGGAACTTTAGTGCGACTCTCGACGTATTCGGATTCTGTTCTCGAATCGACGTGGAGAGGAGCTCCCGAATGAAACCGAAGGAAACTCTCCGTCGAAGATCAATATTCTCGGATCGAAATTTGTCCGAAAATGAGAGAGAGAGAGAGAGAGAGGAGAGAGAGAGGGGGAGAGAGAGAGAGCGCGCGCACAATTCATCAACCTCGCGACAACTTCCGATGCGTACACTCTGATTTTTTCAAATATAACGCGAAACAATACGAGATATGAGAAGCATTCTCGGGACGTCATAGCGTCGAAATGGGATTTGGAAGCCAGCTCCCAGAAGAACTTGTCCTTTCTCAGACACAAGAAAAGACATCCAGCGGGCTTTGAGTGATAAAAAGTCGGCTTTGCGAGAGCATCCGACGGTTGATCCGAGAAAGGACTTTTCACGAGATAAATAAAGAACGCACCGAGAGAAAGAGAGAAGAATAATATATATATATATATATATATATATATATATACGTGTGCATGTATACACGCACGGTCGTTCCGCCGGGCGCAGAAACGATTCGACCGCGCGTCGTCGCGACGGAATTCGACGGTCGGTGACGTTAATCGGGTTGTTACACGTCAGGACGGCGGTTGATATATTATCGAGCCTGCCGGAAACGCGACCTAATCCGCGATAGGTCACCGCGCGCGCACGGTGACGTCGGCAGACAGCGGTTGTGGGATACTGGGTTACCAGTGCACAGCGACTTGATGAAGTGCACTCGAGTGTACTTGACTTGTGCGAAGACGCTGAATATGCACCGGCTCAGCTCAGCTCAGCTCAGCTCAGCTCGGCTCGGCTCGGCTCGGCTCGGCGGATGCCGGCTGTCGGCGCGATGTATTACTGCGGATCTTATCCCGACCAATGTCGTCTATATTGGGAACGATTTGCATTTCAAACTGGCTCTCATTGTGTTTGTACGTGCGCGACACGGTGTCTCTCATTCTCCCTTTTTCTCTTTCTCTCCGTGTGCCGCTCCTTTTTGTCCGTGGAATCATCGCGTCGTTTCCTTCGCCGTCGTCGTTGGCGCGAACGAGCGAACGAGAACGCGTCGGGACGCTCTTCTCCGGCTTTCCTCGAGAAACGACCGGCGCTTTTACTCGCGTATCGAGACCGAGTACGAGTACGCGCGAGAAAGAGGATACCTCGTCGTTAACGTCGTAACGACGAGAACGATCGGCGAATCGAGACGACTCTGGGTATAAAAGGGTCCGAGGAATAGCGCCGCGCGCGATCGGCTCTGCCGCGTCAGGATCTCGTCAGGAGTGTCGCGCGTGCTTCTCGAGATCGGACGGATACTTAAGGGTGCTTAATTAATTAAAATTGCGAATCTTCTTGGGAACAGAAATATGTAAAAAGAAGTTTGGTTCATGTGCGTTACTTTTACACGTTTACGCGTGCGAAAATAACACATCTGGATGTAAACAGCAATAGAATATAAACGGCCGATTATTCGCTTTACCGCAGCGGCCAGCGGAGAAATTTCAAGGAACGCGCACAAACGCGTTTCTTAATCGCTTTACGACGGAGGACGGTCGACAATGGCACTTCGTACTCGACGGACGGATCCTCTCTCTCCGTCCAGGATCACCGCGAAACTTTCGAGGGGAACGAGGGTGTCGCCATCGCGCTGCAAAAGGAAACGCCGTACGACGAGGTAGGCGCGCGCGCGCGCGCGCGCGCAAGCAACGGTTGCAGCGGCACGCGTTCACCAAGCGTTCCCCTCGCGAGGGGCCGCTCTCTCTCTTGCGGAATACGTTGTTACTTCTGCTCGCGGAGCTTCATTCCCTCCCGCACGTGCGTATATCGAGGAGGATATACGCACGTGTATACGGTAAGCATAATACGATAGCGGCCAGCCGCTCGCGGTGCTGCTGCATCCGTTAACAAGATCATTACGACGTCCTCTCGCATCCGGAATGTCCGGCTTTCGGGGATTTGGGGGAGGGGGAAATTTTCCCGATAAATTAACGGGAAAGCGTTGCGATAACATGCGGATGGAAAAATCGAGTCACGTCCGCGGTGCGCGCGCCATCGAACGGCGTTTTCACGGCCGTCGCGGTGGCGAACGAAGAATCGGGCTTTTCCGCGATAATGCGGCGCGCGTCGCCAGTTACAAAAATAATCGCCGCGAAAAAACAATGTATGTGTAACGCGGGAACGCGAAAAATTCCGGGGAGAAAGGCGGGAAGAAGGAAGCGGAAAATGAGAGAGGAAAAATACGTCGCGATCGAGACTATCTCGCGAATTATCGATGATATGGAGAACAAATATTTGGGAAAGGGAAGACATGAATAATTCGCAATCGCGGAAGATAAATATATATCATTCCGGTGCGTCGGTTGTCGCAACGGAGCGAGGAAAAATATGGTACGCAAATACACGTTGTTCGTTCCCCCCCCTCCCCCCCCCTCTTCATCGGATTCGGGATGCGAGGAGAGTCGTTTATTCGGCGCGACATTAACTTAAGGAACTAAAGGTATTGTCTGTCTGTCGAATAGATAGGTTGACAGGGGTGGTTCGCAATCGGGCGACGCAAGCTTACCTTGCTGCCTCTTTCGTTAAATATGATTTCCACATCAAGGATCGGTCCGAATTGCTGAAAAGAGAAAATATTTGGTTGTGAGTTTCTGCTGCGTTAAACAACAATACAGCACGACGTTCATGCTGCGCGCAACATAATATTACATAAATGTTATATTAATATAACAAAATATTAGATATTAACCCGCGTCTCTTGGACGGAGGTGGTGATGATGGCGGTGGTTTGACGCAAATTATAATTGAATTTTGTGTCAAAGGAAATTAGCCCGGCGCAGGAGCTTTCTCGTTTCATTAACTTTTTAATTAAACTTTTATATTTTAATAACCGTCATAACGCGCCGGGGAGCGCGATTTCAACAGACTTCTGCGAATTTCCGCCCGTAAATATTAAATCGAAGCGCGAGCCTTCAATGTGAACGCGCGCGGTCAGCTGTGAGTCGAAAAAGATGGGGGCGAAAATCACAATCGTAATGAACGAGTAATTGAAAGAGCGCTCTGCTGTCAGCCTTTGTTAACAAATTAACAATTCTCCGCAAGAATACACACGCGTATTCTCGAAACCTAGATGGTTTCTCGAAAAAAAAGAAAAAAAAAAAAAAAAAAAAAAAAAAGAGAGAGAGACTCGGTACCCTGAAAATTTTCTTGGTCTAAGACATTGAGAGAATACATTTCGCCGCGAATATCTCCGTTTTGCGACTTCGACCGACTCGCGATACACACACCGGAGGGGAAATCGATAGGAGAAAAATGCACTGGACAGCGAGAAAGCGCACTTTGTTTGCCTTTCCAACGTTATAATCGGAGGATGAAACGCGAGCGCAATCGTCGCCGATGCGACGAGCGGCAGGTAAACAATGAGCGCGGAAATAACGAAAGGGAGGTCAGAGATATACTCACCCCGAACATCGCCCTGAGGTCAGGGTCTCGGAAACGGAAGGGTATGTTGCTGACGTGCAAGCGCTTTGGTTGACCTTTGAGGTCGGTGCCCTGTGTCGCTGTCGCTGGCGTTGTCGCACCTGAGGTGACAGGTACTAACGTGGTAGCCTCCACGCCGCCTTCAGGGCTCGCCTCATTGCCAGCACCCGTCGCTGGCGCCGGTTGCTGGCCGCCGCCATTCGCGTGTGCCGCTGCCGCAGCCGCCACCGCAGCTTGAAACACCTCCGACTGTCGACAGAAAACAACAAATGGACATTTTAGTGAGCTCTCTCTCTCTCTGTCTATCTCTCTCTCACACACACTCTCACTCTTTCTCTCTTTCGCGTGTCATCTTCCACGGTGACACATTTAAACGCACACGTTAAATGCGGCCGGAGAATGCGAGGTAATGCTCATACAATACTGTAAGCTGGAAAATTATCATAATTATTATATTTATAAGTTTGTAAGCGTAGCTTTGGGAGAGAGAGAAACAATATTCGTTTCTTCGTTTATTTCGTTTGTAGAAGCGCACACATCGTGGAGTTTGTATAAAAATGATGTTTCATTCGTATAACAGATACTTTAGTGATAACACGAGATTTACGGTACGGGCTGGCGCAATTTTCAGATCTCAAAACGCTCGTGAGGAAATTCTAAGACCTAAAATGTTTTGCAAATTCTAAAGACTCTGCTTCTTCGTTCTTTCTTTCTTTCTTTCTTTCTTTCCTTCCTTCCTTCCTTCCTTCCTTCCTTCCTCTAACGAGGTTCTCTTTCTTCCTTCGGGATGCAGATTTATATGTAATCGCGTCGCAACGTTAGACGGTAAACGACAGTAAGAATACGGCGGGGATTGACGGCGCGAGTGTTTCGGTAAATTTACCGTAAGACGACCGAGCATCGTCGGGTTAAGAAGATAAGCGATAAGCGTGCAAAGTAATTGATGCGCGACGATGACGACGACGACGATGTTTACGAGAGCAAGTAGATTGATAAAAAGGAGACGACGCGCGTAGTAGGGATCGTCGCGCACTGTCAGGGTTAATAAATGGTGCAAACAACTCGGTCGATGTAGACTGCAAACTTTGGTTCGCGATACCTTGGCTGTCGTAATGTATACGTCGACGTAATACGCAACGACGACAGCGCGCGGAACTGACGGGAAGTGTAATAATGACTGCGTTTCCGCGGCACGATGAGGCATTGCTTCATTTGCAGCGTACAACACGCGCGCGCGCCGTATAATTAGCGCCAGATGGAAAGAGATTCGTCGCGTTATGGGCGGACTTGATATTTTCCCCTAGAAAATATCCACAGGGACGTTAATTCGCGCGCGCGCGCGCGCGTATGCGACACGAAGCCCCGATGTAACGACGTCGCGACGAAAGTGTTTTCGGCGAAACGGGAAGTAATTAACGTTGCAAACAGCGAGAGAAACCCATGTAGTTAATCTCGCTCGGATTATCGTCATTCCCACGACAATACGCACATTTGTTTCTTTTCTCATTTCATTTCATTCTTTTTTTTTAACAAGAAAGTAATAGTGGTAAAATGCGCATCAGGTTATTGTCGTCGGCATTGTACAGCGACGTTTGTTGCAACAATGATTTTGCCGACTGTGATTGATTTATGGCGCAATTATAATGACAAATACGCGAAACACACACAACTTCCCAGAAGCGATCGATCGTGTTTCCTCGGTGGAGAGAACCCGAGACCATTACGTTGTTTTCGAGTGCGCGTGCTTTTTCCCCGATCGAAAATCGAAAACAATCCGCAGCGGATTTCTCGAGATTTCTCCCAGGCTTTTTCTCAGGTGCTGACGAACACCCTGAATGTATAATGTGAATTGCGTTGCTGCGTGGTCGCTGGCGATTGATGTACCGATGAAATGGTAAATCAATGTCAGTAGTTGCGCGTTAATAATTCAACGTCGTAAACGATAAATTACACAGCGACGCGAGTGTTTTCTCTCCTTCTCTCTCTCTCTCTCTCTCTCTCTCTCTCTCTCTCTCTGTGTGCGTGTGTCGCAAGAGCACGGAGAGACTTTACAAACTTGCGCGTTCTAATCGACGAAACCGACGAGCAGAAGAGATCTCCCGTTTTTCGATGGAAAATGGGCGAGTCCACGCGGCCGCCATAACACGTCCTTCGCGAGACAAATCTCTTCCATTTCGCGTTGCGCGGCGCAATCGACGCGCGTCTAAGATACCAGCGAATTATCAGCAAGCTCCAAAAAGTCTACCCAATCTCGTGGCCGGGCTGTAAACGATGATTTACAATGTACGTGCGAGATCCCGCCGTGTTCATACAAACGGGGGCGGGGGGGCACGGCATGATCGCGCCGGCAGAATTCGCCGCGGAAACGGCGAGTGGTAATATCTGAAAGTGGTCGGCCGAACGGCCGACCTTATCGCGGTCGCAGCTACTGGCCGGCCGCGCAAAGTGAATGCACGCCGTGCGCGGCCGGACGCGCCGCACATACGAAGGTTTCGTTATTTTCGGTGGTGATCTGCTTTCTATGCGCGAATGTGCGCGATTAGCTCGACGAAATAAAAGAGACAAGGGGAGAAAGAACGTAAAGGGCGTGACCATTTCTCGAGGCAGGCGAACGATAACTGGCAGAAAGGCTGTTTTCTTTCTCGATAAATTCCGCAACGTACGTTCGACAAGTAAATTTCTCTTTCCATCCATTCGCGGAAGGGTTTTTTTTTCTTGATAGCGATTCAAGCTGTGACTTGACTAAAAAAGTAGTAAAACGCGGAATATTAGCGCGGCATTACTCGGGTTATAATATAATAATCGAGGTATAGTAGTACTTTGAAAAATTCGGATAGCCGAGACTCTAAATAGAACCAATTTCTTTTCAGTCGTACATGCTTCACAGATATTCAGACGTTCGTGTAGTTGACAAATGTTCACAAATATTAGCACTTTGAAATTTTGTGATTTGAATATAATGTGCCTCGCGGAAATTAAGAGCTTCGAGCACAATTTATATAGTTTCCAGCTGTGACAACATTACGGAGCAATGCGAGCGTCGGTAGAAAACGTGAAGGGGATCATCGCGTGAAGTTTGTGCGCGTGACGCGCGAATTAATTTCGGCACGCGATTCTCGCGGAAACTCATTCGCAGCGAGATTACACGTCGCTCTCATCGGCGTTTCATATTGAATTCGATTAAATTCACAATCGCGCGCGAGAGATTCGCGTTCCCATCTGGCGGAATTGTTGTACGCGGATGCGATAACAATAATTATCTCACCGGTAACGCGCGAATTACTCAGTTAAACGGTTACTCGTTTCTATCGAGAATACACAACTGCCCCTTCCTCGCTGTGTAGGTAAGCGCCAGCCTTTTTGCGGCCGATTGTTAATTTTTGCGCGCGAAATTGTGTGTGCCGGTTCGCGAACTGCCGCTCGGTGAATTATTTCGCCGCGTGCGATGCGAGCAGATTATAGACCGCGACGACGGGGGAACGTCAATATGCTGCCCGGGTGAATTTTTACGACGTCGGCGAGAGCTTGTTTCGCGGGAGATTGAAACTTTTTTCTTCCACTTCCTTTCCTTTCTTCTTTCTTGCTCTTATTTTTTCTTCCCTCAACATCGTCCCAATCTACATGCGCAAAAACGGCGAGCAAAGCGTGCGGCTCGGCCCTCGTGACCAGGAGGGAGCGGGGCGGAAATTTATAACGGGGTGGAAAGCAGAATGAGCCAACGCGCGGACGTAAACCGTCAGACGTAGTCCATGCATCCCTTCTTTAACGCACCCCCGCCACTCTTCCCTTCCTACGTCTCATACATACCGTCTACCTCCTGCTTCATCTCGCGAAAGTGATGATTACTCGCGGCGAAATTTCGACAATTTCGCTCCTCGCTCCGCGTCTCCTCTCTCTCTCTCTCTCTCTCTCACCGTTCTTTCGTTACTTCTTCTTTCCGTGTCCCTTTTTCCGCGCGTCGCCGTTTCCCTTTCAGTCATTTAGCAACTCCCCTACAATTGTCATTCGTGAATTGTCGTTCGTTATTATCGACGCATCCAGTTTCTGGGAAACGATAGAATCCAATTTGTGCAAATTTGCTGATTTCATAATAATACTTGCGTCGGAACGGAAATCGGAGGTTTCTAAAATGTTCAATCCGATTGTCTTTGCAATTAGTCTTGTCACTCCTCGAATTAATCTGATAATTAATACGCAAGCTATCGCGCGGATGGAAATTTTTTTATCGATCGACCCCCGTCCAGCGGTCACACGAATTGGGGTCGTCGGAAAGGAGAAAAGATATAAATTGCCATGCTTTCCCAGGTATTTCTCACGACGTGCCCCAAACGGGAGAGAGAGAGAGAGAGAGAGAGAAAAGAGAGAAGGAGAAAGACACCTCGCGGCTCTGTGCTCCTCTCTTTCTCTCTGCCGTTTTGCGATCGCGGAAGAGCGCGCACGCAGTCGTTCCAATTTGGCGAAATTACTCCGATTTGACGGACGACACCCGTTGCGCGAAATAATCGGAATCGCGTCGGCATATCTCTCCTCTCCCCCCCCCCCATCGACTTGGCGGATATTGCCGGTCCGGTATTCGGCGGCTGCGCCGCTCATTATTCTTCCCACGACTTGGACGGTATTTGCGCGGGCCGTAACGAGCGCGTCGCGATGAAACGCGATAGATTTCGCACAGAGCGCATTTCTCCATCCGTCAGAACAGAATCAGCACACGCTGTTATCCCAGCTAGCTCTGTCTTCAGAGATCACCTCTGTTCGAGAACGACTGTTCAATCGCCGCGCTGTTGTCGACCGCGACCGTTTTATACATACGTTAATCAGCGCTTATTTCTCGGAAGGTCGACGACATGTGTTGATAATTGCTCCATTGGATAAATCCATTAATAAAAGCCATCGGGAGAGAATGTGTCTCTCTTCCGCTTCTCGCGCTTCTCGTGTGAATGATCTTCTCGTCTCAGCTAGGCGATCGAGAGAATCTCGCGAGCGAGCTCCGTCGCGCGGTCATCCGTCTCGTGTATCGTGTATTATCCACGTGCGGCACGACGCGCGTACTCTTCGTACGCGATGCGAATTTAGTGCGGATCAGATGCGCGCGTTAAATCACCGCGCGCGAGCGCGCTCACACGCGAGGAGTTGCGCGAGATAAATCCGACAAATGATGCAAACCGCGGAAGACGGATAATGTCATCAGGCCGGCAACGTTCGCGGATTCTGTACAGTTCGAGAAGCTTTTAGTCTGGCATGAATAATAGAGACGTGTCGCTACCGTGGCAAGGATTTATAGCCGTTCGCCCCAAAACTCCGAGCCATTTGTTTGCCCTTTTACTTCTGCCGGCCTCCGCGCGCGGTCCTCGGCCGTGCCGTGCCGTGGTTCGCCTTAAAGGATCGACAAAAAGATTCGCGGAGAAATAAATGGAGTGACGCGTGTCGTCTCGGGGAAAAAATACCGCCGTCATCAATTTGCGAAAATTATATCTCTTATATTTTGCTCCCGCGCACGCGCGTAGCGTAGCGAACAAGTGGCTGACGCGTTCTCCTCGTCCTCGGCGGAATTGAGTCCTCTCTCTCTCTCGGAGATTAATCGATCACGCAGGGGCTGTGAAGTTTGGCGACTCAAGAAAGGAGAATCCGTCGTTCGCGCGCGATTGCCGCGTCGTCTCGTGTCTGACGCGAAGTGTTTTTCGAATGGTCTTTGCAAAATATCCCCAAAGTGTTTCGAAGAGAGAGAGAGAGGGAGGGAGAGAGAGAGAGAGGGAGGGAGAGAGAGAGAGGGAGGGAGAGAGAGAGAGAGAGAGAGAGACGATCGGTTACGAAGTTGCTTTATTCCGAAGCATCGCGGGGAAATATATCTTTCGAAGACTCGTCAATTTTTTCGTTTAGGAGAGAGAAACAATATCGCCCGGATCATTCCTTTACAGCACGGGACGCGAAAGTGACAAAGATGCTCTATAAATTCGAAGGTAATCGTTCTTCAGCGATTCAAGTATTTCGTAGTTTAAAGTTGAGGCGCGTGACGGAGAGAGAAAGAGAGGGGAGAGAAAGAGAGTCGAAAAGTCGATGACGAGTTGTAGTAATATCTTGGTAATTTTCGAGTTTCGCAAAGTTTCAATCTCTCGCGAGCGAAGAGAGAAAGAGGGGGGGGGGGGAAGAGAGAAACTTAAGTAATCAAAGAGTTATCAAGAAAAGCGTTTACCACCACAAAAGAGGCCGCATTACGGCGCGTGATCCTTTCGTGCAACGTGACGGAAAACAATAAAGCAACGCGACGGACTGATGGCGCGCGGGCGTTTTCCTCGGAATATACCGTCGGCGCGACGACGGCGACGGCGACGGCGACGGCGACGACAAGGACGAGGAAGGCGACGTCGAGCGACCGGCAATTCGCCGCTACTTGACGATTTTCATAAAGTTTCAAACCGGCGGCCGCAACTTGATATTCATTAACGGCGGGTTGTTGTCGAAGAAAAAGAGGAGAGTGAGAGCGCGACGGGAAATTTTCGTTCGTTCGGAGCGTGCATATTGCGAAGTTTCGCGCCGGCGAGCTCGACGAATAGCTCGGAGCTCTCTCTCTCTCTCTCTCTCTCTCCTCTCTTCAGCGTATTCGAGTACCGGCAAAGCGGCCTCTCGACTTTTCGCGACTAACGAACGCCGCTGAATGCCGCGGACGCTTTCAGTGAGCAGGAAAAAAAGCACGTAGAGCCGAAGAAACTCTGGTTTTCTTTTTCTTCCTTCCTTTTTTTTTTTCACGACGCTTTGGAACGCACAAAGAGCGCCGACGGACGGACAGAGGGGCAATAGGAGGAATGGAGGACGGATCCTCGTACTAAATCGACGTCGCCTGCTTTTCTTATCTTCCTTATTGAAAAATGACGAAGAGACAAGTAACTTTCGAGTTGTGAGCGATCGAGGGATTTTGAGGAGCGCTTCCTCCCCATGAATTAAATTCCAGTAGTGCGCGCGCGCACGGAAAGGCAGGAAAAGAGAGAGCGAGAGAGATAGGGAGGGAGGGAGGGAGGGAGAGAGAGAGAGAGAGAGAGAGAGAGAGGAGGGAGGAGGATCTTGCGCTTCGTTACTTTAAAATGCGCTCATGGAAAAGTTTGCCTTACGACCCAGATTGTAATTATAATTATTACATAATGCAATTATGATAATGAGCGAAAAAGTGCGTTTCATATTCGGAGCGCTGCGGAGAATTAATTAACAGACGAAAGTCTCCTCCGACTCGATCCCGCCAAGAGCGAGAGCGAGCCAACTTTGAAATAACGAAGCGGAATCGTCGTCGTCGCGGGACGCTTTCGCGACGTTGGGGACCGCGATTAAACGATGACGCGAAAGAAACATCGGTGTGTCGCGCGCGTTTCTTATGCGACGCTCGAGATTTCCACGCGGAACTATGCAGACGAGAGCGATGACGACGTCGTCGGCGGATTGTTAAAACGAGGGTCGTCCGCCCTGTGCGAGTTAACTCGAGAGATGAAAGAGAAGAGGGAGAGAGAGAGGGAGAGAGAGAGAGAGAGAGAGAGAACGGAGAGAAGAGGACAACGACATTTCACGTCATGCCGGGAAACTCGAGCGAGCGCGCCCCGTTGAGCGCGTCTGTATGCAGCCAGATAACTAGAAATGCACGCACGCGCGCACGCACGCACGCACGCATGCACGCACGCACGCACGACTATGCGCGCGGAGAACATATGAGCGCTACGTGCGCTATAACGTCGCGCGCTGTACATACCGTCGTCGGCGTAGCCAGGATATTACGACACACCGGCGTAATTATTATAAAGAGAGTCGTCGCGAGAGAACGCTCTCTCGGTCAGCGAAGCATGATCCCCCAGCCTCCGCGCGACTTGCGAGAATCGCCGATTCTTCAGCCGTGACTTCAGCGTCGCATTAGGGCGCAATTAATGCGAGTCGCGCGAGTCGTCGAGCGTAGCGTAATTCTCGTCGTTTCTCGCGGCGTCTCGTTTATGCGCATCGCGTATTGTTCACTTGAGTTATTCACACGTCAACCTAACCTCCTCGGGGGTGAATTTATTTCAATTGTGAAAGGGATCGAAAGTGATTTTCAACTTAAAATGACGTAAAAGTACAACGGGTCCATTAGTCATGTGTGGTGACGAGATACGGTGGATATAGACAGGTGCGGTAGACAGCTACCGCGAGATGTGAGAAATGTGAGAAGAAAAGGAATTAACGCAACCGCTGAATGGAAAAGACAGGCGGCAAATAATTGCCGCCCCAACGACAACTTCTCGCTCCCCTAATTTCGCGTCAAAGCTCGCGGCGTTGGACCGCGCGTGAAATCATGGTTGCGATTTAACCGAGTCAGAAATCCGCCCGTGGCAAACCAGGCGAGCGTATGTCGCTCGATTCCCCTTTCTCCCCCTTCCCCTTCCCGTTTCCATCCCTTCTCCCTCCTCTCGTACATAACGTTCCGTAATTCCGCATAATATAATATACGTGTTCGCCGCGTCGGCGTCGCATCGGTGCTGGCAACACAATTGCTCCGCCATCCGTTCGCAATGGAACCACTGCCGGGGAAAGGCAGAAGCGGCGGAGGAAGCGCGCTGGAACAGAGGAGGGAGTGGAGGAGGAGGAGGAGGAGGAGGAAATGCATGGCAGATTCGCGCGTCCCAGGTGATCTCACGTGCGTGAAGTCGGCTGGTCGGCCGAGCCGACACGGAGAGAACTATGCGCGCGCGGCCGGCGCTTTTCGACTCGATGACCAAGAGAGCTCGGACCAGGTTAATTGACCAAACGCAACGCGAGACAAAGCAGCCGCGACCGGAACCGCGACATTGTTCGCGAATTGTTCGCGCTCCGCGTGGCCGTGTCCGGCAGCGATCGTCAGTCTTGCTCGGCGTTTAATCGAACACGACCGTGCCGAACCCGAGAGCTCTCTCTCTCTCTCTCTCTCTCTCTCTCTCTCTCTCTCTCTCTCTCTCTCTCTCTCTTTCTCCCCTCACCTCTCTTTCTCTCTCGGGCACTGAGAGCACAGAGCTGTCGTCGTGCTACGATTAAACGACATTACGCTCGAATTCGCAATTCACGATCTTGATTCGCAAAATAGCGGCGCTCGTAACGAAATGAAGAATCTTCGACGTCGATCGACGTCGAGCAGCTGAGGCTGCTCCGACGGAATTCGATTTCGGAGCCATCGCTGAAATTCTCCGCAAAAGCGGCGCGTCGACGACTTCTTCGTCTTTTCGACGAGTTTCGAGTGTGACGTAATCATTGCTTTTGGTCTCGTTGGAATCTCGTTGTGAGTCTCCGACCGTCAATTTGGCGCGAACGCGGCCCAAAAAATCTATCTATCCCAAAAAAGAGAAAGGGAAAAAATGAAGAGATAGGAGACCTGTGTGATATCTCATTCATATAAGCCGATGTTTTAGTTGCGAAACTTTTCTCTCTCTCTCTCTCTCTCTCTCTCTCTCTCTCTCTCTCTCTCTCTCTCTCTCTCTCCCTCCCTCTCCCTCTCTCCTCCCGCCTTCCTCTCTTTGCGACTGGTGGAGAAACAGGGCGGTTATTATTCGTGAATTTTGGCAACTGCACGCGCGAGTTTAACTCTGCCACGGTGAACTCGCGCTCGGATTTACGGTAATTCCAGTTACTCTCTCACTATCGCGAGAGAGCGCGGAATATCGTGATCGTTCGCAAGCGACGAGAGCAATCGCCGCGCGAGGTGACTCGAGAACATGCAGATTGTTTAACCGTTAAATATATCGGACTCGGATATAATTCAAAATCGCCGCAAAACTGATAATTCGTCTCGTTCATGTGCGCCGCGATTCTCTCCCGTATCGCGTTCTCCTCGACACGGCTGGCTCGACGGCGCGGCAAACCAACTGGAATCGCAACTCCGTTCGCGGGCGAAAACACGCGCGGTTGAGCGCGAGGAATCGTTCTCGAGCGAGAGAACGAGAGACAGAGGAAGAGGATGATGAAGAGAAAGGTAGAGAGAACGAACGGGGCGAATGGGAGAGATCCCATTTGACCGGCGTCATTGTCGATGATGAATCGCACGGGATGTGCAAGCGCTACTTTCGCCGCGCGCATTCGTTATGCATACGGTATCGCTCGCGAGCGGCGCCAAGGTGCTTTCGCATTCGGAGTCTCGCGCGGCTGGGCACGAAATCAATTATCATCGTCGTCGTGTACTGTCGCCCGACGACCTTTCCAGATATTTATCTAGCATTAACGCGATCGTCGTTATTCTCACTCGCTCGTTCGTTTGTTCGTTCGTTCGTTCGTTCGTTCGTTCGTTCATTCGTTCATACGCGTTTCATACCGGTGGTCGTAAATCACGAAACGTGGAATCTCTGCTCGCGGTGTCGCCGATGCTAATGAATCGAAGAGACGGCGAAAATGCATTGTAGCTTCGAGTTTCCGCGCATCGTCGATGCGAACGAGAGAAAGGCAGAAAGAGAGAGAGAGAGAGAGCGAGAGAGAGAGAGAGAGAGAGAGAGAGAGAGAGAGAGAGAGACAGCGTACGCGAGTTTCGAGTGAATTAATCTGGGAACAGGCGAGGGGACAACGCGTCAGCCCGGAACTCTTTTTCGACGTCTCGCCCTCGCATTGAAATTCGCGATTCAAGCGATTCTCCGCTTCTCGAACTGACGTTGCACATGTCACGGGAAATTTATCTGAGAATATTTCATGAGATTGTTCGGACGGGAATACGACGGTGCACGTTGTGCGCCAACGCGAGCAGCCGAGTTCCACCTTGAAACGTCAACGCCTGACAATTTGCTCTGAAAGGAGACGTTACGAATAATGGCGATATCTTTCTGGGAAGCGGATCTAAAAAAGGGGACTTTAAACTCCTCCTGAATTTCTTCTATCGAAGATTTTTTGTTCCCCGCTAAATAAATATTTGATGGATAGATGGATAATATATCGTACGTTCCGGCAAAATTTTAGAGCGGAAAAATAACGGATGAGAGACAAAATATAATATATGTAATATTATTATAGACAGAGAGAGAGAGAGAGAGAGAGAGAGAGAGAGAGAGAGAGAGAGAGAGAGAGAGAGAGAGAGAGAAGCGAGTGCTTTAATTACATTTTAACAGTCAGAGGCAGTTTAACCACGACAAAGTGATGACGAAACTTCGAAAACGTCGAAGCGCGGTTTAATCGATAAATATACTCGTAATACTCTTCATAAAATTGCGACTAATACGAGTCCCGCGCGACGGAGATAACGTTTTCACGCCGCGATCGTTTTAGCTCAACCTGCGGAGGTCACGACCGTGCGTCACGCCGGACAAAAAAGGCTCGTTGAGAATTCAAGGAGCGCCTCAGTAGAAATACAAGTCCGTGATCGTTTTCAAAAGACTGGCCGCTCGTTTCGGATGCAGGTCGCGCGGCGGCAAATCGCGCGCATAGAATCGGACCCGAGGCTGATGCGAGAAAGCGCAGTTAATAATCCGTAGGACGGGGGAAAGTTAAGTAGGGTCGTGCGCGGCTATACTCTGACGACGGAGTAATGCGACGAAATGAATAGCGGTTAGAATCGCGAAGCAAACCACGGGGCGAAAGAAAGGATCGTTAAGAGCCTTACGCAAGCTAGGTCCGCTTCAGCTCTGCGCGCGATTCACCAGCGTCTCTCTCTCTCTCTCTCTCTCTCTCTCTCTCTCTCTCTCTCTCTCTCTCTCTCTCTCTCTCTCTCTCTCTCTCTCTCTCTCTCTCTCTCTCTATAGTAATGTCCGCCTCTCTCCCAATTAGATCGCGCGACATCGATTACGTTCGCTAACGAGGGATTAAATTTAAAAGCGCATATATAGCTTTACAGCTTCGGGAGCAACGGGATGATGAAATTACCGTGTCCCCGGAATTAACCCGCTCGAAAATCGTCCGGAATCAAGGGATCTCGTTAATTCGATTGCGCGGTAAATCGTCTCTCGCGCGAGCCATAATCGCCATTTTCGGGATCAGTCCGTACGTGTCCGTGAAAAAGAGAGAGAGAGAGAGAGAGAGAGAGAGAGAGAGAGAGAGAGAGAGAGAGAGGGGGGGAATGATTACATCTTGCCAACTGTAACGTGGGGTCGTTATGTGGGACGAACGACGCGAGAGATGTATCCGAGAACATCTCCCGGGTATATGTATATATATATATATATATATATATATAACGATCTAGCGAAGGTATTACATGGCGCATGTTGTGCGCCAGCGCGAGTACTCGCGTTCCGCCGAGAAACGTCATCGCTTGAAAGATTCGATAACAAATTAACGTGTCCTTTGTCATCGAAACGAACATATAAAACAGCGCGTTCAGCAAAAGTAACAGACACGCGCAGTGTACAAGATTCTCGGTCGCTCAAATGCGCTCATTCATGTTTCCCGACACGCGATCGCCCGAGCGTTGAACGGAAACTCGGTTAATTCAACTGCGATCAATTTTTCCGTGCGACTCGTGTTCCGGGATAAAATTAACCAATTGTCGCGAATTAGCACACATTTTCATCCATATTATTACCGTTATCAACTTTCTTCGTTCTAGTTTAACATTCCAATTACTTTCGTACGTTTTATTACTACTATTTCGATCAAGTACGTCGCCAATCTCGCGCGGATCAAACTTCCAAGTCGGCGGTGAGAGACATCAGAGAATGCCGCGTGCGTGTCCAGCGCCACCCTGCATGCTGTTCAAGTGCGGAGGGTGGAGGGGGGAGGAAGACATTTTTTATTTCGCGAATGAATAACCCTTGTCGTTCATCGCGCGCGCGCGCGCGCGTACCGTTATGAATTACAAGGTGGAGATTCAACTTCGTGGAATTCACTCTGGTCGCCAATGTGGCGAACGTCGTTCCTGGCCATTCATACGTGTCCGGAATCATTGACCGCGCGATCACGCTACGTGACACGGCAACGACGACGACGACGACAACGACGACCGTTCGTTCCTCCTTCTCCTCCTCTTCCTTCTTTTGTTCTTCCCTGCTGTTTGCGGTGTGAAACAGGAGCAGGTACGAGACAGACAGACATGCGGCACGAGGAAGAGGGAGTTTGGTTTTCCTCCAGTGGCGCAGAGTGTTACGGGATTTCGAAGGGACGCGTGCTCGCGCGGGGCCACTTCGGGAACGCGCGACGCGCAATTTCGCATTGTCACGGACGACGGTAACATCCGAAAAAGCACCGACTCCCTCGTTCCTCCTTCCTCGTTCCCTCAATGTCTCTGTAACGGGCTCTCGCTTGCGGTTTCGATACACCGGCTAGCAAACGATCGATATAACGCGACCAGCACGACCAGTCGCTGCTGCCGCGGGACGTATTACATCGTGTTCATGCGGAAAAGACGGGACTGTGATCCTACGAGGACACTCCAATCCCGCTTTTATACGAAACGCTCCTCTTGCGAATCTAGGCGTTTCTTCCATTTTACCGTTCTATTAAGTACGCGTTCGAAGTATCGTTCGAAGTGGATAATCCTGTCTGATGACTTATCACACCGCGACAATTGATCCTGAGAATCCCGAAAAATCGCGTAGGAGGAGACACGTGCTATTTTTCTCGATGTCGAGCAATTGTGAAAATTTGTTTCACATATCTCTCACCCTGATGACAAATTATTGATGATTGATTGGATAAATCTATCTGTTTCAACCAAGTTACAAGTGCATAAAAAAAGAAAAATTGAATACCGCTGTTACGAAAAAGTTGTCCCACGCATAAAGCATCTCATTAGAGCGATGGAAGAGCATTTTGTGTGACGCAATCGACATTCAAGCAAGCTGAGAAGAAAGTTCCATGTGAGATGAGTGAGGAGGATTCGCGCGTCGCGCGTTAAGCGACGTGTTAACCAAGATTCTCTGATACTCACGATGGCCTGTTGATCGACTCCATTCGGAGGTGGCGGCGGACTGAAACTGGCCGCGGTCGGTGCGCCGGAGGCGGAGGGATGCGGTGCACCCGCTGTGGGTGGAACCTGGGGCCCGCTAGGTGGTGGCTGTTGAGGCGCCCCGGCGTTGTCCTCCTTTACCTGCACCGGCGGCGGTGGCTTGACGTCACCGGCCGCTCCTGCCGCCCCCACAACACCCGCGACCCCGTTCACCGGCGGCGGGAAGACACCCCCACCGTAGGGCGCAGCCATCCCCGTCTGCACCATGTGCTGAAACGATACGATATGTTTCCACGTGAGCACTTTGATGTTTCCGGCTTGGATGTTACTTTGTCGTGTGAGCAGAAATCTTGCCGCGAACGAGCGAAGTGTATCCGTCACGCGGGAGCTTCTTGCCTCGTTATCGGCCGCTCGGGAAGATCGCGCAAACGACACGTTAATTGCAGCGAGCCAAGTAATAATTAATTGGCGGGATTCGGACATTTGTTTCCGCTTCGTTGGCCGGAGATGGAATTTTCCAGTGAGGCAGCATAGCATATGTGCTCTCTCTCTCCTTCTCTCCTCCTCTCGGCCTTTTTCTTTTTCTATTGATGGATCTACTAGTCGGAGGATTCAAGTACGAGGAGAGATGAAAAACGGGAAATTAATGTCGTGCGAACTCTATTAACCTTCATCAACATTTGCTCGCTCTTCTTTCCCTCTTTCTTTCTCTCCCTTCTTACTCTCTCTCTCTCTCTCTCTCTCTCTCTCTCTCTCTCTCTCTCTCGCTCGCTCTCGCTCGTCCCTCATCCGCTCACGCGCGAGACGAGAAAGACCAACATTTTTACTACCGCATCAACGTACGCTTCGGTTTTTCCGCTCTCCAAACAGTCTCCGACCCAATCTCTCCGGGTCTCGTTAGAGACGAAGGATAATGGACGCGAAAACGGCGTTGCCAATTTTTCGCGGTAGCGCACAGCATATACCGTGACCGCGGGCAATCGCGCTCAAGACAAGAAAGACTTCTGGCAGTGTTCCATCGAAATTCGTCGTTGGTTGGATAATACCTCAGCGCGATCCTGGAGCGTTACGCGCGGGCTCCACTTAGAGATGAAACTGTTCAGTCGCGGTGGAAACGAACGGGAAACTAAACCTTTTCATCCAAAACAGACGAAAGGGGGCTTTTTGTGAGAAGATTTCGTAGGCATCGTTGCGACGGCGCACGCGGCGCGCCACGCGAGCCCTCGTGCCCTTCCGAGAAACGTCATCGTTCGAGTACTCGCAGTTAAAGTGCGCGTTCAACGCGAACATTTCTCCGGTGGATTCATAAAATAGCAATTTTATCAGAAATCGCAGATATGTGCAAAAGATATCGCGTGTTTTTAAATTTTTAGTCAATCGAAGGCAACGTAAAGTGCCAACGCGAGCGTTCGTGTTCCAGCTCGAGACGTGATCGTTCGAGTATTAATTAGACGTCAGATTTCAACCGACGATGTCGCTGAAATTCGGCATTAATCTGTAATTAGTCGTATGATAATATCGGGAAAATCGGTCCGCGCACAACGTAGAATACTACAGATTAATCGCGATTTGACGACGCTTTCTATCTGCTTTCGCGCCGGCGCGACGTAGAAGTTTAAATGAAGAAGGACAATTTGATGGAACGAGCGAGCGAGCGACGGCGAACGATTTACCATGGACAGCGAAGGGTAACTATAATTTATGGTGCGCCCCCAGGCTGTATGCCATCCACAATCTCGCGCGAGGCAGGTTACAGATGGTTTGTCCAGTTCTCCCTTCTTCCCAGATTATTTCTGGGACGCCCCCTCGACGTGGTTCGCCCCGTAGCCGGGCGGAGCGAGCTCGGCAAGGGCCATTTGTTATTCCTACCTTGAACATTTTTCTGATAACTCGATTTAGACCGGATTTCGCCGATACCGGGGAGGTACCGGGCTAGAGCGGGGAGGGGGGGGGAGGGGGCAGGAGGAGGAAGGGGGCACGAACGAACGGAGATGAAGCCTCTCACGATGCGCGCGCGCGCGGCTCCGTTGCTCTTTGTTAAGTCTGAGAAATGAAGGAGTCTCCTCTCGGTCTCTCAGCAATTACGGAAAATCCGGCGACGGCGACAAAGTACCCGTCGAGGCGCGACTCGCTCGAGACGATTTCTCTGCCTGCCGACCGATTCCAATCGTTCGATTAATTAGAACGTGCGCACGTTCGTGCAACACATCGACTCTGTTGGCGCGACGGCAAAAGTCAGCATTTCCAACTTTATAATGAATTCCTGGTGAATAGATGTGCGTGATAAACGTGCAACTAGGGAAATTAATTAGCGCCTAATTATGAAATAGATTCGAATTCAATTTTAAACGGTAGAAGAGAGAGAGAGAGAGAGAGAGAGAGGGGGGGGAGAGAACTGGGTTTACAAAAGTAATTAATTGACACGTTGACTGCCGTGTCATTAATTTACAAGACGTGGCGAATTGCGTGTAACAAATCACATAAATGATCGGTAGTCGATGAAACTAGCTTACAAATACATGCATTTTACATTTACGAATTGTGTTTGCCTCTCTCTTTTATTTTGGTTGTCTTTTCTGTTCTTTTTTTCTGTTATTCATATTTCAGTTGAGATGAGCTCCAACTGAGTTTTCAAGAATAAATGATGAGAATAAACACGGCATTCAACGTGTTAACAGCCCGAGTTTACAGGAAAATACCGAAAGCACTGACTAAAAATAGAACCGAGGCGCGATTTATCGTTCCGAGACGTCGCAAACTGCGCACGGTTGAGAGAGCGACGGAAAATACTACGCTCTCGCTGCATCGACAATTTGTCTAATCGTCCCGAGTGTCCCCCACCCTCCCTCTCTCTCTCTTACTCGCAAAACCAGTCGGGGAAAAATATTATCGGGAATGCGAAATTCTCCCGTCGTAATTCCACTCGCGGCAGAAATATTCAATCCCGCCGATACACAACGCGAAATCCAATCGTTCCTCCAAATTCCGCAGCACGAAGCCAATTTTTGTCCGCAGCGATTCGATTATACGGGACACACGGGGCGAATAAAATTCTAATAAAACCGCGCGAGGGGTACCGCACCGTGTTACACTGGTCAGTGCGCGCTTGCTTGCTTTCTCTCTCCCCTCCCCTCTCTCTCTCTCTCTCTTTCCCCCTGTCGGAAGTCTGATCACGATCGTCGACTAACAAGGGTGATTCGACGACGTGGCGAGACGCGAACGGAAGGATCCTTTCTGGAAAAAAGAAGAAGCACCGGAAAATAATCCGGAAGGGAGTGAGACAGCGGGGCTTTCTTGCTCGGAGGACGACCCATGAAAGGAGAGCTGGTGAAGAGCACGTGTGTGAGAGAGGACCCTATGCGAGAGCAAGAGCGAGCTCGATGTAACTTCGAACTGGAGAAGAGAGAAAGAGAGAGAAACGCAGGAAAGGGAAAGAAAACGCGAGGGAAAGAGAAGAGCGAGAGATCGAAGTCGCTTCTGGTTCTGCAGAAACAGCAGCAGCAGCAGCAGCAGCAGCAGTGTTTCCTCTTCGACTGCTCGCTATTCCGCGAGCGTGGCTTAATCAACGAAAGGGACAGGGTCGAGAGAAGGCGAGCGTACACAGCGGAGAACGTGAGATCCCGATGCGACCTAATTTTCCCGCGCTGGAAATATATATCTTCGGGTCGACTGGCAGCCGCGCGGCGCTTCGATTGCGAAGATAGAGGATCGTCGGGTCGGATTAAAAACGCGTTAATTTCGCCGGTGAGAAAGAGAGAAAAGAGGCGAAAAGAGATGGAGACGGACCCGTCTTCCGCTCACGTTGCCGTCGTTAATTGATTCTTCTAATTTCTCACGCGGAACGAGCGACGTCGCCGGCGAGATGAGTCCATACTGATTCGTCAGCTGGCACGAATTCCGCGAGCTTTGTTCGTTATAGTCGTTCGTTATGCTTGCTCGTCGCACTTGCTCTTCTTCTTCTTCTTCTTCTTCTTCTTCTTCTTCTTCTTCTTCTTCTTTCCAATGTTCTTTTTCCTCCTCACTCGGTGCAATAGCTCCGCCGCAGAAGTTCGCGGACGTGTGATATGTGAAAATTAAACCCGGAGCCGCGTTCGGTCGAGTCAGCTTGAAGTCATGCGCGAAAGTTTTTCCTTTGCTCAACGGTTCGCAAACATTACATCATTACGTATTTAAATGGTTACAGGGCGATCGAATTGTATTGTCTCCGATATACGAATATCTGAATATCCGTAAAAATCTATAGCTATTACAAGACCTATTACTTTTTGAAGGACAAATTACCGATATTTGAACCTGATATTTTAGTCGCAAGAACCGCATCTGCTTAAACGCATCTCTCGTAAATGCCACCAAAGAATAAAGAAAAAAAAAAAAAAAAAAAAAAAAAAAAAAATACAGTCTATATTTTTCTACGAATACTAGATAGGTCGTCAGTCTTTTTTCCAATTGGAACCTTTCACCGTAATTAAACGAGATCGCGCGTTCTTGTCGACGAGTCATAAATTTCGAACATTAACCTTTCGTCTTCTACTCGTGCTCTTTCTTCTCTTAAGCGACCGAAACGTTTCATGTATTTCAAGAAAGGCGAAGTTATATTTTTTTGACGTTCGTTTTGGCGAAAGAGACCGCCGTTGCTCGTACGTCCCTTTCGAGGTAAAACCCTCAATTCCATTTCAGCGGGTGGCTCGCTCTCTCGCGTCGCTCGGTCAACGACAGTCTAACAGTTCTTTGTCGTCTGCTTTTTCTCTTTCCTTCTCCCCCCCCCCTCTCTCTCTCTTTCGACGAACAGAGAGTGCGGCTTTCCGCGCCCGGCGGTATACAAGGAACCATTCAGAGCATGCTTCCCCTTCGGCGTCAGCGGAGCGTGTCGCCATGGTTAGCTGGGCCTTACGATGATCGCGCGCTCGCGCGTGAGAGAGAAAGAGAGAGCGTGTATAATGGAGAAAAAAAAAAAAGATTTTAATGACGCCACGCTAATTCGATCAGCTCTCTCGGGCGTAGAGAGAGCAAACGATGAAACACGCGCTCTTGTTCATGTTCTCGAGCGATGATAGCTGGCCGGTCAACTTTGGCGCATTGTTCTCCGTCATACTCGTATTGCTTTTAATTAATTGAATTATTCGGTTGCTCGTCGAACGATTGCGCGAGCCGCCAACAATTCTTCATCGAGCTCGTGGCGATTCACATCGGCGATATCACATCGAAAGACACATTGATCATCGCGCGATTCCAGGATGGAGCGCGAGCGCGCGCATGTTTGCTCTCTCTCTTTCTCTTACGGAGTCTTTTCGAATTTAGAATTTTTCGCGTGTTCTACTCGCGTCAGGGCTTGAGATTGGAGACATCGGAGGTAGAGACGCTCGACGAGCGTCGAAAAAAAAAAAAAAAAAAATGAGAGAGAGAGAGAGAGAGAGAGAGGAAGAGAAGATCTGGCAGTATCAGCGTGTCAAGAGTAAAGGTATTCAGCGCTGAAGTCGTAAAACGCGAGGTTCAAGTTAAAATCAATTCCAGTCCATTCTGTCCCATCACAGCTCTCTTCGTCTCCGTTCTTTTTCTCTCCCTCGTGCGCGATTGCCATAAAGCCCAGATTCGTAATCGATAATAGTGGCGGTCGCTCGCTGCAGGGTTAAATCCCCGGGAGGATTATAACGCATAGCACGGTACGGAGTCGCGGCGGAGACGAGACCGTAACAGATTACGCAACGAAATATTCGCGCAAGCCCGTGAAGGGTCTCGCGCGCGCGCGCGCGCGCGCTTGCTTGTTTAATATTACATCTCGCACGACGAAGAGTTAATCCAACGCGGTTTCGGACTCGTATCTCGGGCTAATCCCGACGGGCTTATCCCACCTGTCCCGTAGATCGATGGACATTCATGCGAATGCTACGTCGCGTCAGACAAATGACCTATTTCGAGTACCATCGACCAAACGAGATGGCACTTTTCGCATGCACAGCGTGTCTATGTTATCGACCAAAATTGCCCAAGAGAGGCAGGGAAAGACGAGACGGAGGCGGATAACCGGCAAACCAGGGAACTGGCTTGTCGATATCACCGCGTACGTACACACACACAAGTGCGCACATGTGGGGGGGGGGGCGGATCAACGTTATCGGGAATGGCAGTAGAAAAAGCGAGCACGACACGGTGGCGACGACGATGATGGGAAGAGACTATTTCGTCTATTCGGCCGAGTTGCGCTAGTTGCGCAAATTGCAGCGAACTGCTGCGAATTGTCCGCCGACGATGACCGTCCGGTTAGCGCGCGCTCCGCTTCGCGGAAATTCGCGTTAACTTTGCTATTTGACGCAAACTTGATCAGCGGGGCGCAACGTTGTGTTGCGAAATGTGCAGAAATGGCAGACGACTGGCTAAAGCAAAAAAATAGGAGTTGAACGAAAATTAAGGAGAAAGAGAGTCGAGATGCGCGATCGTGCGCTCTTAGACTCAAACAACGCGTTGCTTTGCGCGCTTTGTGCCGACTAATTCCTTTCGCAGCAACGTCGCCGGGTGCGCGCAACCGCCACGTCGCTGCGGAATAATTAAGCGTGTAGCGTTTGTAATTCAGCACCTTCGGTGATATCCGTAATACGCTTGTAATTCAGCACCCTCGGAGATACCGGAGGTAACGATCCCGCGTGGGTCTTGAGGCGGCTTATTTGCGCACGTGCGACTCTGCGCGCTCGCGCGTCGGGATGCAAGCAGCACCTGCTGTTTGGAATGCAAAGGTGGATAACGCCGGGAATCCACCGGTGAGATCGGATGATCGTTGGTGCGGAAAAATCAAGGAGGTCGTAATTGTTTTCCGGTGAGAACGGGGGACCGAGACGAGCATATCGCAATTTCCCGCGTGAAGGTGTAATAAGTCGAAGTCGAAGTCGCGCTCAGCGCGACTTCGATTTGTGACGAAAAAACGACGATTTCTAAATGGGAATTGTACGGACCTAGCGCGAACGGAAACTAACATACCATTTACGCAGCAGAGGTCGTAACCTCGAGCTGACTTGCGTAAAGCTGATTGCGCGTCGAGAATACTCCTAGACTATAGATCGTCTCAACTTTCCCTTCCGTTTTGATTAGAACCTGAACGAAGAGCGAGTTAAATTTGTTCCCCAACGTTACGCTATCCAGGCGATATTAAATATTTTCAGCGACAGAAATAGTATAATATCAAATAATATACCTAATAATGTAAGATATATAATCTAATTAATGTCGCAATATTGTGCTGCGAAATTCGAATGTCGCTGTTTGGACGAGAGTGTGACGGCGCATGCAGTGCGCCACGCGAATGCTCGCGCACAGCCCAAAAACGTCATCGTCCGAGGATGAATATGTATAATGTGTGTACGGGATAATTTGAATGGACTGCGCAGATAAAATAACATTTGTACCGAAAACGTACGTAATTATACATAACACACGTACTGATGGTGTACATTGTGCGCCACGCGAGCGATCGCGTCTTACCCAGAAACGTCATCGGTTGAAAGACATATTACGAATTCGTCGCTCTCACTACTACACGGAATCGAAAACGTTTACTCCCCCCCCCCCAAATGTATATCTAGCTCTTTACACTCCGATTTACTTTCATTTATTTGTTAAATGTCACGATAGCACGTGGCTATTCTACGGACTGGCACGTAAACTTCGACCTCCGCGAAAGTGTTAGTTACTGCTACTTCCGAGAAGCAGCCCAACTGCTATTACGTCGTATCCAGAAAGCGAGCAATAATAATTTCAGCAACAGACCCGCCGCACATGCACACATTGCGGAACATTCAGGTCGGGAAGCCGCTCTCCGTCCACCCCCTCATACCCCCTCGGCAAGCAGTAACGCGCGGCTGGATCGTAATTTAACCATCGGGTCTTTCGTTTGGAGTTCGCTTTCGCGAGTGTTCGACACAGGGGCGGGTTGAGCTTCCGCGACAGCGGTCTGCCCTGGAGCACTAGGATCTCAAACGCGCCGGTGACGATCACCCTTTCTTTCATCCTTTCGATGTTTTGACGCCAGCAAAGCGAACGAGCTGCCAAGAATAAACTTGAAATCAATAGCGAACGCGTCGCTCGAAAGAGGGGGGGGAGGAGATAGAGGAACAGGAAGGCAGGAATAGCTGGGTTAAGCGGAATAGAGCGAGGGAAAAGGAGAGGACGAGAACGAATATGTGTGAGAGAGAGAGAGAGAGAGAGAGAGAGAGAGAGAGGGAGAGGGAGAGAGAGAGAACGGGTAACAGCGGGGGGTTTTCCAAGCGGCCGAGCTTAAAGCACACTCAATATTTTGCTCTATGCGCTTTACTTCGCCGGTAGATCCGCGCCCGTTGTCGTTCTCCTCCTACGATCGTCTAGGAAGCCGCTTCGATCCGTCGTTTAATTGAGAATACGGGCGCGACTCTGTCGAGGACGGAGAGCGCGGTCTTTATTACGCAGCCCGTTAGTCCCTTTCCCCTCCTTCCAAGTGTCTGATCGCCGCACGAGCGGATTGCTCCTGAGGAGTATCGACGGAAATCGTAAAGACATTTTACGGTGCGCGCACAGTTTGCTTTCCGCGCACCACCCGTCACGCCTCTCTCTCTCTCTCTCCTCTCTCTCTCTCTCTCTCTCTCTCTCTCTCTCTCTCTCTCTGCTCATGCTCATCTCACGGCATTCTACTAATTAATCGTTATCGCCCGCGACAATTCCCGATGCGACGTTATCGCGCGGGTGCTATCGTTGCTATCGCCGTCAAAAATGTGTCTGTTTTCATTCGTACGGCGCTGCGCGCATCATCGCGTCGATGACGAAAGCGGCCAATTGATACAGCATAACGCGGCTGCATGCGGGCGAGTTAGACCGCGACCGCCTCCATTCTCATTCCTCCTTCCTCACCCGCTTGGGCTTTTCTCATCCTCCTCCTACCTCCTCCGCCATTGCGCGGTCTCTCTTCCTCGTTCTCCTCGCTCGCCGAGTTAAATACTCTAATTCGCGTTAATGGATGGCCCGCTGCCAGTGGAACGTTTCTGAAGAGAGAAAGAGAAGAGAGAGAGAGAGAGAGAGAGAGAGAGAGAGAGAGAGAGAGAGAAACGGTCCCCTTCTTCTCGTCCTCGTCGTGAGACGATGACGATGATGAGCCGGACGGACTACTCGCGTTCGTTCGCGCTCAACGGAGCGCGTTCACACCGCCTCGCCTCGCCTCGCCTCGCCTCGCCTCGCCTCGCGCCCCGGGCCCCGTAATAACGCGTCGTCAACGACGAGCCCCCCTTGTCCTCGCGTGAGATCGGCGTTTGGTCGCCCGAAGGAAATCGTCCATTTGATGGGAGTGTCCAGAGTGCAACATTGCGAGATCTCACGTAGCGGCCGGCTGCAGCCGCGCGCAAACGGTGGCTCTTTCGGAAAATAGCGGCCAGACAGATTATTTTTTCTCCCCGATTGCCCACGTCCTCCCGATTTCAAGTTTCGACGCTCTCACACGAGCATCGTGCGCGACGAACGGAGCCTCGACTCGAGACAATCGGAAGGGCGTGCTTAGCGTCCGGATGAATGAGAATGTCGAGGCAGAGCGGGAGTGTGTGGAGATCGTTTATCCGCCCGGCGTCGGTTCTCGGCCATGACTTGCTAGGTACGCACACTGTGTGTACCGTGATTCGACGGTGGTGATGCGGAGGCGCGTTGCATGAAAGTCCACGCCAAGGTATGTGTGGTAATTACATCCGCTATCGATCGTCGACATCGATCGGCTCTTCCGTCACGTAACGTAACGTTACGTACATAAATAGCTCGGTGTGCGTTTATTTCATATTTTAGCTCGCGGCAAATCTCCATCCGTGCCGTCCGGATTTGTTTCGTTGCGTTATCTCATCGCGGGATACACTCGTTGATCGTTTTAATTAATTACATCGTAATTAGTCGCGTACTCGACTCGACGAAAATTCTGGATACTCCTCACGGCGCGTCATCCACTGTTTCCACTGTTTGACACATCTCCAATTATCGGAACACGCCACGAGCGAGCTCGTAGCGTGTGCTTTCGAATCCCCCCCCTCCAACCCCCGGGCAAAGTTCTATCATACTTAAGATAACAGAAAATATCTATCGCCAACACACGATACACGGAACATACTGGCTACTGATATATTCATGAATTTACAAGCGCTGTGTACCGCTTGTATACCTTCTCGTCAGGTGATTCTTATCTCTCACGGCAGTGAGAGCAATGATAAGCAACTGATCCGCGTCTCGGGGCGAATCGATCCACTTTATTTGATAAAGATCGGCCGTTCGGCAAACGTTCCGCCCGACGAAACGACGTCACGGACGAACGATCACAGAGTGCGCGTGCGTGCATGTGCGAGAGCGAGAGAGAGAGAGAGTGAAAAAGAAAAAAAAAAAACATTTACCGGTCGACGAGTGGCGATTTCAAAGGGAATTCAGGTTTATTTTATCAGGCAGCGGGACGCGCACGCGCGACCTTTGGGCTTCACCCCCGCGTAAATTTTGCACGCACATGGAGATGACAGCGTGAGTCGAGCTGCGAGCCGTGTGCGTGCGTCCGCTCGCTTGCTCGCTCGCTTGCTTCCTTTTCGCAAAGCCGTCGGCTATTTTTGTCGGAAAATACACACACACACACATATATATCTGCCGGCGGAGGAAAAATTAGACAGCTCCGCGAGAGAATTCGGCGCGTTTCATCATATCCGGGAGATTTTATTCGCTCGGTGAGGAGAGGGGGGGGAGAGAGAGAGAGAGAGAGAGAAAGAGAGAGGAAAAGAGGCGCGCACGAAAGGGAGAGAAAGAAAAGAGACGACAGCATCCCCGACGTACCGCGGCGACGCGCGAATTTACATGCGATAAATGAGTTCTGCTTACGACGTTTTACGCGCGCTGCTGCCGGCTTCTATGTTTATTCACGTCGCGTGTCCGAGTTACCAGAGAGCGGAATTTTTATATCGCGCGCCACCGGCTTTTGGGCGGCTGCAGAAATGCTGCTTTCGAAATCGGACAGAGCGCGCGATTTCATTCTTCTTTTCCCTTCCTTCTTTTTCTCTGTTTCTCTCGCGATTTCGATGCTGACTTGCGCGCATGCGCGTCTCAACCGCGCGATTACATTTTCATCCGTTGCGTGGCAGATTCTGCAACGGATCTCGGTCGTAGTGTCTCTCCTCGGGCTTGAGAGAACGTATAATCGTGCGATCTCTCACTCTTTCCTTGCGTCATCCGACATCTCCGCCTCCGCGTGGCGCGACTCGGTATGCAAAATGCAGGACCCGCGAGACGCCGTCGCATATTTATATTTCGAACTCCCGCGCGGCTTGGCGCGGGATATTTTTAATTTTTCGACGGGAGTCCTGTGGCGGGAGCGAGAGAGCGTCTCTCGCTCGGTAATCTCGCGGTGGCCATGGAAGAAGGTCTAAAATTACTTTACTGCCCGAACACACGCGGGGGCCACGGGACGCCACGGGAGGATTTTGTTGACGGGCATGCGAGCGAGCGCGCGCCCCCGTGCGTGTTTACTACTGTATTTTCAGCTGCAGCTGAAAATTCACATACACACAGAGGGAAGAAGAGAGAGAGAGAGAGAGAGAGAGAGAGAGAGGGAGAGAGAGAGGGAGAGAGAGAGAGAGAGAGAGCGAGTCGGAGGAAAATTCAACGCATGCGTCCTGCCGAGGGGCGAAACTGTCGCGACAAATCGATAACACCTGTATTTACCAGCGTAGACACAAGTTGTTTTATCGTGAACATCCCGTCCGTCGTCAGCTGATATAAATTAATACAACGCGAGCGAGTCGCGCATGCGTTAGCTGGTGGATTTTTCGCGTAGTGTGCCGAGTGTGCGAAATGTTCTCGCGTATTACGAGTTCAAGCGCGAGCACACCCGCTCAAAGTCGCACTATCCCGCCGACAATCGCCGAGCATGACGCCGGATAGAGATCTGAATGCGTCGCTCGCCATTTACACAGCTATTTTATCAATAAACAGTGTTTACAGTCGACACACGCACGCGCGCGCGCGCGCGCGCGCTCGCTCGAATCGTAAAATCAGCAACTTTCGTGTCGCGAGCGCAACCGCCGACGCGATGAAAATGACACGGTGTACCCTCTGAGATTTTCGCGATCGCGCCAACCGATACGACCCTCGCGTCCCTCGCGAGGGCGGGCGTTGACCCGTGGCGCGAAAGTTACATAAATCGTCGAAACGCGAGCAAATTTTATCAGCGCCCGCTCGCCTCGCTCGCTTGCGTCGAGAGCACCTCGGAAATGAGTCCGATATCTCGACCCGCGAAATACGAGCGTCGGGAGATCGCGAGGCGACAGGAAATTGAAAAATTCCGCGTCCCCGCGGGAGGCCAAGGCAACGAGGTACGTAACGAAATTTCGCCGTTCGACGAGCTCTCCAGGATGGCAGTCGCTCGCTCGCTCGTCTCCCCTCTCTCTCTCTCTCTCTCTCTCTCTCTCTCTCTCTCTCTCTCTCTCTCCTCTCTTTCTCGCTCGTTCGTTCGCCCGACCTCCGGTCTGCACGGTCTCTCGTGTACGTTGTTGCTAATCTCCGGATTGCAGCCGGACGAAATCAAATGGCCGGGAGTGCCGAAATCCGAACAAACTTCGCGTCCGATCGAAGGCTGGCGATTGCCGGATTATCAGTCGCGCAGCAGACGTTAGGAGCGTATACGTGTATGTGCGTGTGTGCGTGAGCGTATGCGTGAATGTTGTCGTACATCATGCGGGATCTGCGATGAATTGAGTCGTCTCGCGAAAATCGCTCGTCTCGGGCGCAGAACGGTCGTTCTCTCTAGGAAATGAGCGATTATTAATAATGTCAAATTGTCGACACGAGTGTGACTCACCGCTGCCGAGCATGAAAAACATCAACTTACGATACTCGATAAGAAGAGAGCTCGTTGGAATACGTCGCAGGAAAGGTACGAGTGAATTCGACTGTCGAATTCGACGAGCGAACGATAATGCGGATAGATCTGAAGAAATATCAAGATAAGAATGCGCAATGTGTCTGATAGGCACCGTCCGGTGAACGGACGACGGCGGATCCGAAAGCATTGATTCTATGCGTATGATATCACTCGAGCTGCGATTCGATATAATCGGGAATATCAGAAAAAATATATAATAATTTCGACGAGGAACTATTTCTTTTCTTCTTCTTCTTCTTTTTTTTTTTATACGTAATTCGCACTTGCACACTTTTATGCGATGCAATTTGAAGCAAATTATCATGCATATTCGTGGAAAATAATCAAACTTCAGAGAATATTCGGAAACTGAGAAAAGCTCTACTGTGATAATCCTCAAATATTAGGTTTCCGAAAAAAAGTATCGGCAAAAAGTGGGGAGCTCCTCTCCTTCTCCGAATAGTTCCCAAAGTAATGGCAAAATTCTTGGCGGGACGTTTTCGAGAAGGATTTCTCGAGGATAAGATAAACACAAGACTCGTCGAGGATTGCTCGACTTTGCCAGGTAAACAGAGAGAAAGAGTCCCGCTAAGAATAACGGGTTCCCCTTGTGTCTTCATAGATGGGTGGGCTGGTAGTAGAGAACACCCTATACGAAGATTGGTCGAAAAAAAATTTGGAGCCGCAAGGTGCTCGGAAACGATCAGGAGTGTGTTATTTCGCCAACAGATCGCTTACACGGGGCGGGCGATCTCAATCGGCAGTGTATCACGAGCGTATATTTAGTACGTGAAATTAATTCCATTACGATGAAATTCCCCACGGTTGTTCTTCGATTATTATAATGGCGAGTCAGCGGAGCAAGGCCGATGGCCTCGGCTCGTCGTTTGCATTTGCGCGCGAGCGAGCGGGAAGCTACGGCAATTCTTGCGGCTTAGCGAAAGTACATCCGCGCAATCATACAATTTCCGTAGGGCGTCCGTAGCGCAAGAATTATTGCGGCTTTGCGCTGCGAAACACAACGGACGAGCCGCTGGGTGCCCGTAAATCCCCGCCGAGAGTGAAAAAAGGAGAGAGAGAGAGAGAGAGAGAGGGAGAGAGAGAGAGAGAAAGAGAGAGAGAGAGAGAGAGAGAGAGAGAGAGAGAGAGAGAGAGAGAGAGAGAGAGAGAGAGAGACGATGACCAACGAAGGCGATGTGGCCTTCCGGAGTCAAACGTGAGCGCATTAACGACGAAACTCTGCGCGATGGAGAATGCAGCCATTAATATTTTCACTGCGCGAAATTGCCTCGAATCTGTGTCAGGATTCAGTGCCGCGAATCAAAAAGATCCACTCGACTCCTCGTTGCCGACGAATTGAACCGTCGAGACGAGTAATTCGATGATTAGAGTAACACACGTGGCCCATAACTGTCAAATAAAATTCTCGTGTCTTTGTATTGTAATTTTTCGACGATATCTTCTGTCGTTGTTGACGAATTCAATCACCAGGATGAAAGATTCGATTGAAACGTGGTCTAATCATCGATGAAATTCGTTATAATTTTGCGCTCCAATTTTTTTTCAAAATTTCGTCTATCGTTGCTGACAAATTCAATCGTCGGGATGAATAATTTCATGATACACGATACGAACGCTCTCTGAATTACCGATAAAACCTTTTCGTCATATTGCATTTCGATTTTTCAAAAATATGAGAGTCAAAGTTACGTTGAATAATGACATATTCGAATAGACTAAATGGGCAAGCATACGAAACATCAAATATCGCAAAATTCCCACTCAAAACACGCAGCAATTTTCACATATCTCGCGATTTCAATGATATTCATCATTCGCTGTCGTTTCAATCTCTAAACTTGCGACAAAGCAAAGAAAGAAAAAAAGCAAAAACAGAAAACACGTTTCGTTTATGCTTAACTACTCTAAAACATGTTCGAAATCCATAAAAATCGTCGACGGACACTCTCATATGTTTCCTTGTCAGCCGAAAACAGTGGACCCATTCACGAGTTCCGTCTCTTCTCAGCGAAAGAGAATGAGAGACAGAGCTTCTTTACCACGATACCGCCGGATTGCGCGCGCATGCTTTTAGTCCCGACGCTTTCAATCCCGAAACTTTGTAATTACAGCCAGGCACATCTCGCAGTGACTTGGCCGAAATTGTGTGCGCGAACGAAAGCGAGTGAACGGCTAGGCTTGCGTTATAAACCCGATGGAATAAAAATGATTCGACAGGGGAGGTCGAGGTGGTAATTAACGGATCGGTGTGCCTCCTCGAGCGACAAAGTTCGTCCTTTGCGATCTCTCTCTTCGCCGATCACGCCGACGGCTATTTTAGAATTAAGATTTCGTCGCCCCAGACGCTTATTAATGAAGAACGTTCGACGCTGTCAGCTCTCTCCCCTGCTTTCCTCCTTCCTCTTACCCGATCTCCCCCTCCCTCCCTCTCCCTCTCTCTCTCTCTCTCTCTCTCTCTCTCTCTCTCTTTCTCTTTTTCGCGCGACTACGGTAGACGGCTTCGACCCTCTTACCGTAACAGGAGGCTTAACCTGGTGAAACGGGAGTTTGTTCGCTTGCTCGTTCATTCAACGCGACGACGAGGGAGTCTCGCTCCCTCGTACGAGAGAAAGAGGGATGAGAGGGATGCTACGGCGCGTATCGACAGCAGATTTATGCAGAGCTCTGCGTAAAACATAGAATTTCTGCAGGGCTTGATAAAATTAATTTCGATCGCGAACGCAACGTGCGCGATGCGCACTTAGCCGTGAGGAAATTTCCAGCACGGCATTTTCGATCAGCATAACACACACACACACACACACACACACACACACACACACACACACACACACACACACATCCGTATCGTAGACTTTGCGCAGAATTAGCGCATCGCGCGTGCATTCGAGATGCATAGAAAAAAGAGAGAGAGAGAGAGAGAGAGAGAGAGAGAGAGAGAGAGAGAGAGAGAGAGAGAGAGAGAGAGAGACTGTATTTTCACGCGAGTATTTTACGCGATACGAATGTATCGAGTTTCGCGCGGAAAAATTTGCAGGAAGGCCGAAGAGCAACACAGAGTGCGTGTGCGCGCGTGTGTGAGAGGCGCTTTTATTTTCGTGAGAATTTATTTCCCATGTCAACCGTCGCGAATAGATACCGCCTGCTATTCGAAGCTTCAAAGGAACGCGTTCTCACGCGCGCGATGCGCTGTTCCTTTGAACATTTTTCAACATATATTATCGCGAGTCGCGTGTCTCGGCGAAAAGTTTACGCGGATTTTTCGGCGAAACGTAACGTTACGAATAAGTAATAAGGATCGATCGATGGCGATTCGATATGCAAATCTACTTCATTGTGACGAGAGATCCCGGCACAATGTTCGAAAACGCGATTGTTGAATATGCAATTTCGGAAATTGTATTTCCAACCAACTCTGTGTGTTGTATTCGGTTATAAATAATTATTGGGTACAGATGTTCGTAGCATGGAGATACGTGCGCGAAGCCGGGCCTCTCTCTCTCTCTCTCTCTCTCTCTCGTTCGCGTGTGCATTCCTGCGTTGAGAGCCACTGATAATCCAATGAGGGCATTATTATTCGAGCAGGCGCGGCGTTACCTCTCGAAAGATAGACCCTTTCCGGACTTATCCCCTCGTCCCTTCCCTTTCTGGACATTGTTCATCTACAAAGGATACACGAGGGAGCTGCGCATCGGGCGAACGAGGGACAGAGAAGAGAGAAAAAGAGAGAATTAGAGTAGCGTAGACATTTACGTCGTGTCCGAGGACGCGACTCCCCTCCGAACGCGCGCAACGTAAAGCAGCGAAAGGAGATACGACTCGTAAATAACGCCGAGATAACAAAAGATAGACAGAGAAAATAGAATAGGAGCATAAAAGAAGGAATCTCCACATTGTGACGCGCTAAATCTAGGATCGTATTACGGAGAGAGAGAGTAAGCCGTCAAGATAAAGGAACCGTCATCGTCTGGTATAATAATAGCCCGGGATCGTGCCAATTAATTTTCGCGGATTTCTCTCTCTCTCTCTCTCTCTCTCTCTCTCTCCCCCTCCTCATACCGGTCGGCCAGCGACGATGTTATTATTATTATTGTTATTATTGACCGTCCGATCGTAAAGAGTTATCGCAAACGCCGGAGCGGCCCTACGTCGTCGTATTCTCCTAGAAACGATCTCACACATTTATCGTATGCAAAGTACGCGGCATCGCATCGCTCTCGTTCGCTCGCGCGATCCTCCGGTTTTCCATTAAGGACAGGAAGTCGTGAATTCACCGGGAATTCGCGAATCTCCTCGATGATGGATAAGTGTGCGTGCTACGCGCGAATCGTCGGATCGTTATATCGTTCCGCGTGGCATTCACTCGATCGATTGTGCCGAGCGACTGACTATATCCTCGCGCTGCCAAAGTGCACGCATGGTCCAAGGACGAAGAAAACAAATAGCCCGAATTAGCCGCACGAGAGCTGCACGAAAGGTGATACATCGCGTAATAAATGATGGATAAATTTGTAATTAGTGGAACACTGTAACACGAAAATAAGTTTGCTTCATTTAACGTGATCGATCGTAGACGAGCGACAAACGCGTTTTGAAACGTCTGATTCTTACGAGTGAAATTCGGTTCTCGGCCGTGGAGGACGCGCGCGGCGCGCGCTATAAATATACCTCTTAAATTCCAGATTCCAACATCTTTCTCACATGAATACCATGTAAATATTACGTTGTCTCAGCTTGAGAATGAAAAGTGAGTTGTTTAGCGTTCGTATACGGCCCCAGGGTCCTATCCGTAGTCCGTAGACCGTAACGCGCTCGATGCGCGGATTTTCGCGGATATCAATTGGCGTATCGACTTCCCCGCGTCGTCGTGATGTGAAATCGAAATTAGAGGCAGGAAAAGTTTGCGCGTTATATCTGTATATCCCGCGCGGAATAAAAGCCGCGTAATTGGTCTCGCGACCGCGCGCCGCCAAGTAACGAAAAAGCGAGTGCGAGATTTGCGTAAATTAACTTTTCGAAATAACATTCTCCACCTCTTTTTGTCGTGCGCGAAACACGCGCGCGCGTAAATTCCGTCGAATTCTCTTTTTTACCCGCGAGCGTTTCACTAGCGCAGAGCGATTATTTATCCGAGATGAAGCAGTCGCGCGAGCGAGCGAGCGTACAAAACTGCTCCCACGCGCGGCGTTTCCGACAAGCAAATATCGCGGATACATTGTTCGTTACATTGTATTTTTCTGGAGCGTGTGCGAGCGCCGCGATCATGTATCTCGCTCGTACACGCTTACGATAAAAGCGGCGAGTACCGGAGGGAATTGAGCGAGGTAATACCTCGATAAAAAGACAGAGAGAGAGAGAGAGAGAGGGGGGGAGGGAGAGTCTCTTTCCCTCGTAATGGGGAAGCCAGGCGTATAAATTAGGAGATTGTTAAGACGCAAGGAGATGAAAGACACCGGACTGTGTTACACGCTTCGCTCGTCGTTATATCGCTGCCGCAGCAGCTGGCTTATCGATTGCAAACGGCAAGCTTCCTCGTACGAAAGGATGATCGTGCGTCGCTTCTGGCAAGGTCGTCGTCGAAATTCACCCCGGCGAACGGCAACCGATAGCGTCATTGTGCGAACGCGCGCGCGCGCGCGCGACGGTAATTTTGCAGCTCGCCCAGTCACGAGTTGCAGACGACGTACGCACGCACGCACTCGGTGAAAGATTAATTCCACACCCGTAATAATGTGAAATAAATGTAACTATTATACGGAAGTGATGTAAAATCCTTCCCTCGTATTTTTTCGCGAAAATTCATTTCGACGCATCGTGCGTGCGCCAGACTCGCGATGGATGAAAAGGGAGAGAAAGGGAACGAGAAAAAGAGAGAAGTAAATAATAAAACTGTTACGTTCGCGCCGAGAGTTTAACGTGCTTTTAACTCATCCGAGTCATCAACGTTTCAAATCTTTCCCGGCCCGATGAATGTTCCCGTGTCGCACCTTTGACAGTAAGGTCGTCGGGACCGTCGGAGTCGGAAGTGTGCGCGAGAGAGAGAGAGAGAGAGAGAGAGAGAGAGATAACATTAAATTCCGGCTGCAGCTCAACAAACTGCGATTGTTGAGTCGCGGAACGACAATTGTGCGCAGCGACGACTTTCCGTTCCGTCGCGCCAATCCGCCGTGCGAGTGAGGGGAAGGTTGGGAAAATTCGATCGGGGGAGGAAAGAATTCTGCGTTCTCCCCCGACGTTTCTAATCTAATTTTGGATGGCGCGCGGCGCGCGTTGCTCCACCTCTTCTTCTTCTTCTTCTTCTTCTTCTTCTTCTTCTTTCATTTCTCTCCCTCTCTTTACAAGCGACGGCGACGCGCACATTTCCGAGGAGCTTTAATTCGATCGCGCGTCACGTCCGGTTTCCAAGATGGCGCAAGACGAAGAAATATTGGTCTTGTGAAGAATTGATGCACCGTATTGAGCAAATTGCGCGGCGGCGTTTCTCAGCGCGGCTGGAAATAGCGAGTTGGTCTTTTCTTGATCCAGACAGTCACGATATGTGACGTCTTGGGCAGATAAGGAGGAGAGATGAAGAGAGTGAAAGAGAGTGAGAGCAAGAGAAACAGAGCGGAGGGGACAAGGGAGAGAAAAAGGCACTCCGTTCCGCAACGACCGACATTTCCGCGAGCCGATACCGTCTCGTTTCCGCTCGACAGTAAAACAATAAAATCCTACCGGTTCGCACGGCGGAATCTAAATTACGTCGGTGGCGACGAGGCGACTACTTTGCGCCGTTCGCTTCTTGCGCTTCCAGCAGCAGCAGCCGCCGCCGCCGCCGCCGCCGCCGCCGCCGCCGCCGCCGCCGCCGTTGCCGATAACATATCGAGATCCTGCAGCGCGGCGAAGCGACGGAGGAAAGTTTCAATACCTCAGCGGCGCGTTCCACGTGGAGAAATTTCAATACCCTCGCACAATCGTTCCGCAGCGGAGAAATCGCGCACGATATTTGGGGGAGCGAGCACCGGGGGCGGTAGCGCGCGATTTCGAGAATACAAAGTAGCCGCACGACCATGGCCGGTCTCAATCGGCGAATACACTGCCTCTCCTTATTAACGAGCAGCTCGCGGAATAATTCGATTCGCCGATGCCGGACGTATAAATTTCCCAATGCAGGCTCCAAAAAAGTACCGCTCGACGAAAAAGAAGAAAAAAGATCGATCGATGCTCCCCTCTCTCTCTCTCTTTCTCTCGGGCGAGTAGGGAAAAAGAGGGGAGGAAGAACTCCGCTCGAGGACAGTTTGCGGAGGACACGCTTGAAATAACGAGGACAAGAAAACGGGCGGGAACCGGGACGAAAATTTCGGCTTTCGTTCTCGCGCCGCTGGAATTTGAACCGCGCCGGACCGGCGCGGGAGCGGGACCCTTTGCAAAAATTCCGGCGACGCCCTTTCGAAGCCCTCACCAGGCGCGTCGTTCCGCCGCGGGCGGATAGAACGTTCGTCCGCTCCGCGCATTTTCTAGGCGAACGATAAATGGAACATGCCAGCCAGGCCGGGTTAGGAGCGGCGGAGGCGACAGCGACGACGACGGCGGCGGCGGCGGCGAGGCGCTCTCAGGGTTCGTTTTCGCAGGTCCGTTAGTAGGCACCTCCGGCACGAGGGGATCGCGGACGGATTTTGGCACGATGCCATCCTCACGGTACAAAGGCCCGCGCGCGTGTGCTCGAGAGATCGTCCGAGCGAGAGCCAGCAGCAGCAGACGGGAGAGCTAGCTGCTCTCTGAAGCTAGCAGGTCAGTACCGAATCGATAAGATCAAACAACACCTATTGGATTATTTAGTTACCTATTTTGTATTCATTTGTACTATTAATCAAAATGTTGACTTCGTACGAAGCTAGCAGGGCCGGAACAAAAACAATTTTCTTTTCGGAACGGGCACGGGGCACGAAATTTTAATTAATGATTTACGAATTAGTACAACATGGATACCGAATAAACCGATAAGTATAGTTTGATTTTGCCGAATTGGTACTGCTAGCTTTAGATCCTGTTATCATCTTTCGTATCATGAATATTCCGTAGTTCTAAAAAATAGTCTTAAAATAGTTAAATGCGTACGCATTTAACATCCGATTCCTTTCGTTAGTTTCATTAGTTATTATATTATGTTAAGTTTATTATATATGTTAAGTATATTATATATAAGTTTAGTATATATGTTAAGTTTAATGTTTAGTTAAGTGTATGTTTAAAATTTTTATCTTTAGATATATAATATTACGAGTTACGTTATAGTAATATATTGTAATGTACATACATAGATATATATATATATATATATTTACTTATTTATTTATTATACATTTTATATATTATCTTATGTATTGTAATATATTAAAAACATATTATATTATATTATATTATATTATATAATATTATATTATATTAAAAAACAATTAAGAATAAAATTGCGTTTAACTCTGAATTAAACGGAAGAATGAATTTTTCTTCTGTACTATCACCTCACTTATCACACCTTCCTCATTCAAATATCCAGAAAATCTAAACTTCTCCGAACTTCCTATATACATTACACATATAATATTACAACTTATAATATTATATATCTCAAGATAAAAATTTTAAACATACACTCAAGTATATAAACCATTAAACCAAACATACACTAACTAATGAAACTAACTAATGAAAGGAATCGGAGTTACATGCGTACGCATGGATATTTTTTAGGACTACGGAATATTCATGATACGAAAGCATGATAGCAGGATCTAAGGCTAGCAGTACCAATTCGGCGAAATCAAACTGTACTTATTGGTTTATTTAGTATCCATATTGTAATAATTTGTAAATCATTAATTAAAACTTCGTGCCCCGTGCCGTTCCGAAAAGAAAATTGTTCTTATTCTGGCCTAGCTTCGTATGAAATAAGCAGCGTCGTGGTTTTTTCTCCGAAACGGCACGAATTAATTGTACAAAATTCCTACAAAATGGGTAGGCGATAGATGCAGCATGATTATGTCGATTCGGCCCTGATAGTTTCAAAAAGGCAAGACGGGAGAGCAGATTGGTTTGTGCGGAGGAGGCCGGGACCGTCGTCGCCGGTCGATTCCTACTAACCTGCCTTCGTATCGTGACCCCAACACAACCTCCGGAATCGTCTCTCGTCGTCGACTCGCTCCAGATACCGCGCGCTACCCTGCTCAACCGCGGCTGGAGGAGAAGCTCTTCACAGCTGGAAATCCGGCAGCACCGGCCCTGTCAAGTCCGGTAAGACTCTCTCGCTTTTCGAAGCAACGTGAAACGTGACGATTCCGTCGCTGTATCCGCGTGTTATCCCGGGGACCGATCCGTCCGTAAATTCGTCCAATACGTCGTACCACGGACTAATTACGAAAGTAGATCGATCGGCGAGGCTCCGAGGAAATTACTCGAGGACTCGAAGTTGTCCCGTCGCTTGACGTTTCGGTCGAGCTTGACTGTTCGCTCAACAGCAGTACACACTCGGATGCTGCTGGACTCTGAAGCCTCTAACGGGCGATAATGATGAAATAAGTAAATAATAACGCGATACATTCGCGATTATTATTCGTACCTTGTAGTCGATGAGTTGTGCGCGCGGTCGCTGGGAGAGAGAGAGAGAGAGAGAGAGATTGCGCGCTGCGATCGCTGCTATCGTCGTTCGCAAGCTCTTGCCGACAATTTCCGCGATTCGTCGACGCGCCGATCGGCCGACGTGCGCAATTAAGTGCGTAATCAGCGCGCAGCGCTGAAGAAACAAGCGCACGCACGCACGATAGCCGTTGTGTCGTGTATTATCGTTTGCGGCCGTCATTCACACACGGCGGATAAATTAAGCTCGGGCGCGCAAAACTCGTCGAAAACAACGACGACGATGACAGTGTAAAAAGCGAGCGCGCAAAGATACCGCGCGTAGCCGCGCTCTCGCAAAAGAAGACGTAGAGCGCGAGGCGCGACGAGCCAGCGGATTAATGCGTCGGGAGTTGCAACGCGCGTATCGTGACGTCACTTCCGGCCAATCAAAAACCATCAACGCACCGTGATCGCCGGCGCGGCCGGGCGACCGGGGACGATAAAGCGCCGTTCACACGCGCGGCTTTTCGTGCGCGTCAACGGCCACGATCGGCGGCGATGATGATGATGATGATGACAATGGCGGCAGACGGAATCCCGCGTTTAATTGAAGGTAATTTTGCAGCGCTCGACCTCGGTCGAAGATAGCTCTCTCTCTCTCTCTCTCTCTCTCTCTCTCTCTCTCTCTCTCTCTCTCTCGCGCGCGCGCGCGAACGAGAATTGAAAGATTCAGCGCGAGGACGAGGTGAGTGACGCGATTCGCCGCGGTCCGTTTTAGACGTTTCAGACTTCATGCTCAAAGGTTCGACGCTATCGCTGTTTTCTTAATGCGCGCGAATCGAGCGCAAGATAAAGCGCGGCCAAAGTGAACGCGTAAGTTTCCCATTGCACAGCGACGGGACGACGGAGTGGCTCATTGAAAGGCTTATACACAGGGGCTAGTCCGAGTTTTATGACAGTGTCGTTACACTCAATTAACTTTGTCGATGGCCTTGAGAAGCCACCAACTACACAGCCGAGCGAGCCACGGTTCGGCCAACAGAAAGACGCGAACGAGCGAGCGTGTCCGATACTCCTGTGGATGTTAGGATCAGACCGGATTGACGCCTCTCTTCTCAACATATAACCGCCGTTACGTGTCCGGCGCGATCGAGGTAATCGACAGGACGGTATAAATAGCTCATTAAGATATTTTAAAATTTCCGACGGCTCGCATGAAGGAAGCGAATGGAGAAAAGAAGTCGATCGAATTAAGAGAGAGAGAGAGAGAGAGAGAGAGAGAGAGAGAGAGAGAGAGACGCGATAACGAACGAACCTAACGTGTTTCGTGTTTGAAGAAAACTGAATTTATGCTCCTCAGAACAGAAGAATTTTGTTCGTAAGGAGCAGAAATTCTGTTAGCTTTAAACGAAAAATTGATATTTCATGACGTGAAATATTCCTTAAAAGTCTTTCAAAGGATAAAGAGTAAAGAGAAACTGTATTCATATAATAATTTTTCTCGTATAAATTTTCCTTGTTCATATCATCCACCATATTAAATCTAAAAAAGTAATCCTTTAGTCTGATATTACGTTGGTGTTTCCAAGGACATTCTCAACTGAAACGCGTTTGGTTCGTTTATCGTCACGTTAATTCAACTTAATCTCTTTTTCTCCGTCTATGTATCAATAAACCTTTGTGATTCGAAATCGGGATTAAGGGTCGGTCATTCGTTGAATAACCATTCGAGGAGGAACCCTGTACCAATTTATATTGTGGGTTACGAATTGTCCAAAGTGGCAATGTAGAGACTTCCACTTCCTGCTTGCGAAACAATATCTTTCTCGATCCAAGAACATTGAAACGAAAGTACTTGTCGAGATTTCTTGCCCTCCTCCCTCTCCCTCTCCCCCCCTCTCTCTCTCTCTCTCTCTTTCACATAGCATCTCATAGCACCGAAGAAGCTGTTGTTGAACATTCGCCGCGATTTTCCCGGCTTTATCCTACGGTTTTCACGGTTGGCGGGGGCACGTTCACCGGAAGACGCGCGTCAGGTTCCGGCCGGAAGAAGTTCCAGGCAAGACTCCTCGCCCGACCGAAGTTCAGCGGGGCGCGTGCCAAGCGTGGGCGAACGTGCGCGAATTAAATCGATTTGTTTTCGGGAGACGAAGCTGGAAACGAAGAGGTCGCGATGGTAATTGGAAAGCGATGCGGAGATATAGCGGAAGATATGAGGATGTCTCCGTTACGACGACGTCTCTCCCGGAAGTCCACTCGAAACGGACTCGCCGTCACGGTTACATCATCGTCGCATTCGTTCGTCGCACTCGCTCGTCGTGCATTTCCCGTGAATCGCTGAGTTTTCTTGTGCGACGCAACGCAACGTGTAATCATCATGTGAACATTTCAGTGGAAGAGATTGCGACACTTTCAGCTCGATATATTTCGGAACGTGTCCGGCGTCCAATAAGATAAGTTGTTTCTCAGAAAGCCCGAGAGAGAGAGAGAGAAAGAGAGAGAGAGAGAGAGAGAGAGAAATTTTCCTATCGGATGCCGGACGCTGGAACCTGAAATTCAGCGAGACAAGAATGTTGCGAGCTCTCTTCCACTGATTGTACGTGGCACGTATCGGACGCTTCTCGCGTGCAAATTTGCATGCAAACGGCAAAGAAGACGGTGGGAATATGAGACAGAAGTTGAAATAGAAATCTCCCAGAGGGGCATCGTGATTGGCCATTTCTCGAGCCTCTTCGGCACGATTTAGCGATTCCTCGCGCGATTCTTGTCTACGTGTGTGACGTGTGTGAAATTACGAAAGTAAAATGTAGATGTCCGCCGCGAAATGAAACGTGTAATTTTATGGATGGGAAATGTACGTATATGTTTGTGTATGTGTGTGTGTGTGTGTGTGTGGGTGGCGATGGTTGCATCTTCTAGCCGTTGCGTCCTCGGCTCCTTGCACGTCGCGTAAATACAAGTACTACTCGCACGATTTGCATGAGCCCGACTGCCAGACTTCAACTAATTTACCGCGGATGAATCCGACATACTGTCGCGCTTTCGTTCGTTAACCTTGGGACCGCGCTGTTCGCGCGCCGTGATTTTCTGTTTTATTTAAGACGGTAATCCCAGCTGAGACCTGTCAAAGTTTTCGGCGAGCCAAACCGCTGCACCGCCGCGCACAGTCGAACGAAAACGACGGCAGGGAGAGACGGTGGCGGAAGCGGGACCCAAGTTTCGCCCATTTGCATGCGGTCAACAATAGACGCGACAAAGTGGAAAGGACCTGCGGTTATCGTGGCAGGGCTAATGGACTCCTTGCACAATCCACGAACTTGGACGTATCTGTCTTATCCGCGATAAATGCGGAAGGGCAAATTTAGTTAATCATGAACACGTCGCTGCCATTAACCGTGATTGCTTTCAAAATGTCGCGCTCGTTTTTTCCCATTTTCGAAACCGCGATGTGTGAAAGTGCACTGAGAGAAAAGTATATGATATTTGGAACTATAATGATACAGTAACTAAATTATTGTCCGAAATATCATATTTATAGTAAGTATTACCAATAATATCGGTAATAATTACGATATAGGCATAGTATAACCAACCGTATAATATTTTTACTAAGAATTATAGTAAGTTAACTAAAATTATTGTATGGATACAAATATAAAATGGTAGATAAAGTAACTCTTTTATATAGTGAAAATTACCAGAATATTTGCTAAATGATGACAGATGTAACTATATGAATATTAAATCTCATTATATTTGTGAATGAGAAATTACCATATATGTGGTAAAAGTAACTAAACAATTATTTAAGACAATCATTGACTATATATATATTTGTGTCTATTCTACTATATTTTGCAGGTTCCACAAACTATAAAAATATGGCTGACGCCAAAATGAACTATAAAATATAGTGAGATTATAGTTAATTCAACTGTGTTTTTCTATCAGCGAGTAAATCGAAAAAAATAAAAGGACTGTCAGACATATTTGCAGAATCGTCAGTGTGTATATCACCGTCGCGATAGACAAGTATCACAGAAACGTCTCTCTTTGTCTCTCTTTGGCTGGTAATACACGAGACAAAGTTATACACGAAGAACAAAATTTATTTTTACAACTGATTTTTTCAGTTGCCTAAGGATTAGATAAAAACTCGATTGTAAGAACAGAAAGATTTCCCGGTAAGAGATGTCTACTTGGTCAATTGTTCTCACTTATCTCTCTCAATGGAGAGATTTTAACGTAACGGTCGCGATAATAAAGATATCGTTTCTCGTCGCCGAGTCGTCGAGTTTCCGTATGGTCTTTGTTTCGTTACACGAAATGAGATCTTTTTTCCACGCGAGAGTGTAGAATCGCTCTGGAACTTCTCCCAAAACGTCGCGTGCTATTACGATACTGATCAATTAATATTTGTTTCATCAAAAGTGAAATTTACGATCGAATTTGGACAAGTTTTTATATCGCAATGTTTACAAATTCAAACATTTTTTATTTTAATCCTAATCCTAACCCCTAACCTCTTTTTCTTTGTAGCGGAACGTTTTATAATCGCGCGTTGATATCGAATAAAAATATGATTACAATTGTTTTTCTATATTGCGAAATAGACGAAGGAAGGAAAGAAAAAAGAACTACGTGGCATTTGTCTGTGTCGTTTACTCGCGAGGGCAGAGAAACTACGCCACTGCGATTTGCGCGACGCATTCGACGTAGTTTCTTCGGCAATGGTTTGAATAATTCATCGACGGTGCGAGGTTTCCGATCGGTCATCTCGGTCTCTCGTCGGAGAGGAGCAGGGTCGCGCATGAGACTCTCGCTCGCTCGCGTTCGCCTCAATAAGGTACGCTTATGGCGTGCACGTGGCGTGACGGGAGGGAAAAAGGGCGTGTTGCTAGAACGTCGGCAGTACGAATTGATGGTCCAGGATAGCCGCAATAAAATTTCCTGCTCCGGCAAATAATGGCCGCTTCGCATGATTTTTAACTCTTTCTTTACGGGATACGTGTCCGTGAGTAGGCTTCCGCCGTATGGTGGGCTCTATCGGGAGTGCCCATCATTTTGTAGATAGAGTGAAATATGTTCTGACATTAATAAAAATAATATATAATAATTAATATATTTTTAATAATACAACTCCGTATGATATACATTTTAAAACACGGGGGGTAAAACACCACATAAGCTTATGTCATAATCTTCATATTAATATCTGGTTTCTCGTCTCTTTTACGTCATTTTTACTACGTACGACAAAGATTTTATTATGACTTTTTTATAAATGACAATTACATTTTTATAAATTTTAATTTATTAAATCTTCTGTATTCTACGATAATAGTTTTCGTAACACTGTATAGAACGTAAAAAAATAAACTCGTACGTCTCGTATGTCAAGTCCTCGCGTGGCAATGCCGAGCAAAGTCGGCGTTAGGCATGAAAGGGCGAAAATCGCGGAATACAACGCGACGCGACAACGTTTGAAAGCGCGACAGTGAGCGTTCGCACGCGCGGCCGCGCGGTAGTCGGGATTATCGGCGGTTGACTTTACGCAATCGCGTATTCGACCGATAATCATCCGCGTTCATTCTCTCACTCGGGCCAATCCGACGCGGCGATTTAATCAAGAGTGCGAAACAACGAGATAACGGACCGTTGCGACAATTTTACTGGCCGGCAGTATCATTTCGTGCCGTCCCCGTCTCGTCGTGCGACAAACACGCAGAGACTGTTTTAATCGTCGAGCGACAAACGCGCGCTCGACGAAATTACCACGATTTTTCGCGAGGAACGTAGGCAGAGTCGCGCGGCCTTTAGACTTGCGTCGTTTAACCGCGCGAGAAGAGGAAGAAAACCGCGTCAAGTATTTTATATATAGTATATGTACACGCGCGCGTGCTGCCATACGGGCGTTCGGCCGGTCGTCCGAAAACAATCGTCCGAGGGCGAGTGCAAGGGTGGACGACGAGGGAAACTTTGAAATTGGTACACGTCGCGGCCAGATGTTACGTAGCGGCGACGTCAACGAGGAAGGCAGAAGGGGACAAAAACTCTCGGCTCGTCCCGGTCCCGCTCTCTCGCTTCCCCCCCGCCCCTCTCTCTCTTTCTCTCTCTCTCTCTCTCTCTCTCTCTCTCGGTGAGACAGTTCGGAAAGACAAACGTGCGCAGCTGCCGATTTCGGTACGAGGCTTAAGCTACCAGGGGACATGCGGGGGGGGGAGGGGAGAGGGGGTGGGACTACCACATGTTCCCGGTCTCACACTCGCGTGAGTCGGAGGATTAAAGTCGCGCTCGTACCGCGCGAACTTCGACGGATCGATCGGCGGCTGGAGAACGCGCGGGCGCGTGCCGAAATTAATTCTCTCTCTCTCTCTCTCTCTCTCTCTCTCTCTCTCTCTCTCCTCTCTTCCCTCCCCATTCCTATCTTCTCTCGCCGCATGTGCGGAAAATCGCTCTCTCGCATAATTGGATCCGGCCCCGAAAGCGATCGCGAGCAACATTATCTCTCTCGATTGGGCTTGAATAACATCACGAACGATATAGCCTGTTTCGGTTATTTTCATTTGGATAAAAATCTTCCGTCGCGATGAGCAAGTTTGGCGCGTTGTACGTACGTACATCACGATAAACCCGATATTTGTCAGATGCGTTACTACGCATCATTGAGAATGAATCGAATGGACGTGAAATTTAATAACGAAGACAAACTTTCATCTGAGAAATTACAAACGAATAAACTTTATTCCCCTCCTCTCCCCTGCTCTCTCTCTTATAGAGACTAGGATCGGAATCACATTTCCGCAGGTGTCGCGCGCACGTCAACACACGCGAGCGCTTTCAGCACTTTAAAGTCCCGAGCAGATTTCGCCTCGAATTTTGGCGCGAGTATGATTCTCCTTGTTCCGTTCTCTCTCTCTCTCTCTCTCCCCCTCCCTCTCTCTCTCTCTCTCTCTCTCTCTCTCTCTCTCTCTCTCTCTCTCTCTCTCTCTCTCTTCGTCTACCTCAATTGTCAGAATGCCGCTGTAGCCGCGATGCTTATTGCGTAGCCGAGCGAATGCCGAGGGAAAGTTGAGAAGACGGGAGAGAGGCGTGAAAAGAGGAACGCGAGAGTGTGCGTGCAGGCTGCCGGCTAACGATAACCTTAATTATCGCGATCTCAATGACCCGCGAGAGCGCGGTATCATGCACGTCCGTCGCTCGGTCGGTCCCGCGGCTGCGGTTCTCTCTCGATGCGGTCACTCTCTCTCTCTCTCTCTCTCGCTCTCTCGCTCTCTCTCTCTTTCTCTCTTTTTCACACACGGCAGAAAACCTCAATTTGGCCAACTTCCAAAGCCGTCGAACGTTCGGATCTGCTTGAGAAACAAGAGAACAGTCTGTCTCCCTTCAGAGCAGGGGGGAGGAACAGCGGACTTTTCTCGCTGTGCCTCGCTACGAAAAAGAGAGCGGGCTATTTTCAACTATTCTGGAAGACGACCGTTCGCGAAAGCCGTTCCAGCGAAAAATATATTTTTCCCTGAGCTCGTTTATCGTCTTTCCACTCTGATTATTTGCGACGCCGCGGGACGGGAGTCCAAAGGTCGCGAGAGAAATACGTTTGCACGTAACGCGAATAAACGTCTCGCTCCCCCCTCTCCGTTCTCTCACTCTTTCTTTTTCTTCCTTCGCTCTTGCGCTCGGCTGTATTTTTATTTGGTGGTCGTCGTGTTTTCGAGTCGACGTCACTGCGCGCTAATTCTCTGATACTCTTTTTTCCCCTCTGCAACGCGCGTTATACGCCGTCAAAATGCTAAATTCATCTTCTTCCGAAGAGTAACGGATTATTTCGGATAAAAGAGAAAAAGAAAAGAAAAATAATAACCCGGAGAAGATACAAAATTAATTCATTGGCGAAGCGTGCGAATCTTAAAACGGCATCTCGACCTCGTGCGCGCGTTCGTTCCAGATATACACCTGCCATTCCGTCGATACGTTTGCGCGGAAATGGAAATATCCAAGTAATCATCGGTGCCAAATTGGACAGCCGTTAATAAACCTAATTAATGGATGGCGGGACTAAAAAGTTCACACTGAAATCAAGTCGCGAGAGGAAGCTTCGAGCCGCGGCGAACCGCGGAACCGACTCGCTTGCGAGGAGTTTCGAAGAAGGTGTCGAACGCAACGCAAGGCAACTTTGCTTAATTATTTCGCCGAAACTTTCAGCGGCTTCGAACCGTCCTAAACATCACTCTCGCGGATCAACATAGTTGCAAGCGGATGAAGATCCTTGCACAGAGGAAAAAGTTGACTCAATGCTACGATGGGAACAAACCGAAGCATCTCTGCCGAAGAAACCAGAATTTCTGGCTCTGGTGAATGAAATTTCGTTCTGAGAGGCAGGAGTTCTATTTCCTCCGACACTAAGCCGCGCTTGGTTCTTTCATTGTCGCGTCAATTCAATCGGCTTTTCCCCCGTATAGAGATTCCGATAAAATGATTCATTTGTTTTCTCTCTCTCTCTCTCTCTCTCTCTCTCTCTCTCTCTCTTTATTTTTTGCCAGATGATAAGCGGCAGAAACGTGGTCAGGTATTTCGCTGCCGCGGACCGTCGCTGCTGCAGCAGCATCGTTCTTGGCATTCGGCCACGAGTCTCTCTTATCGCACCGGCACGACGACGCATTAACACTCGGCAGACGGTCGATTTTCAATTTCGCCCCTGTCCGTCCACCGCCGTCCACGCGTACTCGCGTATTTCCGATGACAGAGAGAGAGAGAGAGAGAGAGAGAGAGAGAGAGAGAGAGAGAGAGAGAGAGAGAGAGAGAGAGAGAGAGAGAGAGAGAGAGAGAGAGAGAGAGAGAGAGAGAGAGAGAGAGAGAGAGAGAGAGAGAGAGAGAGAGAGAGAGAGAGAGAGAGAGAAGAGAGAGAGAGAGAGAGAGAGAGAGAGAGAGAGAGAGAGAGAGAGAGAGAGAGAGACTGGCAGGAGCAGCGACCGAGTCGTGCGAGAGGTCGCGCGATGTCGCGCCATTTTTTCGCAACAACAAGGCGAAAGAAACTTATCAATAAAATGTATCAATCTCTCTGGCTGATCTGTCGCGTACGCGTACGCGGTCAAGCACACGCGTGTCTCGCCATGCAATAGCCATTATTATTATCATTATTATTACTATTGTCACTCTGCGTATATCTAGACGCGCTAATAAAACGCGCGGGTATAATCGCATCGACTATTGCACCTCGCTATTGTTAACGTGACTACTGGGTCTCCATTGTTAGCTCGCCATTATACACGTAAATTCGATTTCCGCGAGGAGAAGGGGGAGACAACGGAGGAATTAATATCGCCGCTTTAATCAAGCGATTAGGAAGACGCCGAGGCGGTGAAAATATGCGTCTTGCTCGGTATGACGTAAGGCGCGCGTGGCGCGTTCGCACCCTTTTCCCAATCGTGTCGAAAATCTACCTTTTCAATCATTGTCAGAAACACAATTTAAACGCCGACAGACGTTTCCTCTTACCTTCCATTGTCAGACGGACGGAATCGACTGGAAGAATCGAGTAGAACGAAGAAGGAGAAGCCCCTGTACACAGCCTCGATTTCCCTCGTGCTCGTCCCTTGGCGGCCATCCCTCCTCCGCGTCTTACATTCTATCCTTCTTCCCTCCCCCCCCTCTCTCTCTCTCTCTCTCTCTCTCTCTCTCTCTCTCTCTCTCTATTTATCTCCTTCTATCGTTGCCTCGCCTTTCTCGCGATCCCGAACGACTGGTTTCGCAGGCAGACAAGCGGACTCACGCGGTTCCCATCGCGTCTATGGCAGATGTGATACTCCGCAAGAAATATGAAGTTGTCCGGCTTGTCGAACAAGAGAAGACGATAGACGGGGAAAGAGAGAAAGGGAGAGAGACGACGGGAAAAGTAAGGAAGCGTACGCGAGACACCGTACGAATGACCGGGCGACTTTCTTTCTCGACACAACGGTAACACGCGCGCAGGCATCTTCTCTTCCTGCTTTTGGTCGACAGGTTCTTTCATTGGTATCCCGGGTATACCTTGCGTCAGTTTTAACCTTCCACGGACCTATATGGACACCAGCGACTAGATGCGGTATTATTCGGTTCGCGCGAGGAACAAAGAATGTTCGTTTGAGAGACGACTGTTAAATCTCGCTACAAATTGGCCGTTTTCGACGTTAATCGTGCATGTTGGATATAGTTTATTACAAGAACACGTCCTTCACTCCGTCCTTGTTCCGCACGAGACTTTGCAAGGATGAAGAGGGAGATCGGCACGAAAAGCTGTTTATCGAAATATACTACTACTACTTTCATTTGTACCGATTTGTGTTGAACGACGTAGCATCATAAGCGACGAGATATCGACAGGCGCCGTAGGAAATTTATAAGAAGAGAAACGAGAACTCGTGGGGGCTGGAGAGGGGGGGTTTTACCGCGCAGTAGTACCAATAAAAATGACCACACTCTGGCGCGAAAAAAAAAGAAACGGAGCGAATCGCCCAAGCGGAATGAGACGCTTCCAGAGCGAGCGCGTTTAACTGGTTTTACAGGAATTTATAGTCGCGCGTGCGCGCGTGGAGATGCGGCCAGGAGATCCGGGTTGTGAGGACCTCTTCGTCCTGTCCCGTCTCGTCTCATCTCTCGTCTCATCTATCGTCTCTCTTCGCATAACGCGACGAAAGAATAATTTATTTTCATCCCGCTTCCCTTTCGGAGTCGCGGAATGGAAGGGAAGCGCGCAGGACGAGAGAAGAAAACGCTCCCGGGCGCCCGCGAGAAAACTCGTTTCCCGTCGACCCCGCTGTTGGTTTCTTTCTCTGTTGCCTCTCGCTCGCCCCCTTTCTCGTTCTCTCTGTCCTTCGCTTTGAACGTGACGCGAGTTACGTACGGCAGTCTCGCACCGCCGTCGCACGCCACTCGAAATATCCTGCGGAGACACCAGAGGTGCGAGATGAAAGAAAGCCTGTCTCGAGGATGTGACATAACCGAGACACGCGCATTCCGTGACCTTGCACCTGGATCGTGCGCGTCGTCCGCGAGTCGAGTCTGCGGAATCTGATTAACGTCAACACTCTTGGCAGACGTGACAGACGTGAAATATTCCGTTGTCACAAGGCACTAGTGACTCGATTAATCCTTCAAAGTCGGTAATTTTCTAATAAAACCAACCAATTGAATTGAAGAATGAAAAGAGAGAACGACGTCGAAATCTTCGTTGGCGAGACTGCAGGATGAAACGACCTGCCTATTCGATGCCTGTTCGGCGCGATGCGTATTCATTTTTTTCGCAGACTTGTATCGTTGGAGAGATCGCTGACTCATCAGTGTTATTTTTCCATGCACAGAGCGCTAGCTGAGTACTCGGGAAAAAAGAGATACCGTTGTGTCGACAATGTTGTTACTCATTCTGAAAATGCGACGGATTTCTCTGTTTTTAGGAGACACGCGTTCAAAAATTCGTGCGAGCGCGCCAACTTTTATTCGCGATATCACACATCGCGATCTCTACGGCCGTTCGGGCAAACAATTTCTCGGTATCACTCAGTAATTGCTATTTGCATTCCTATCGAGCAATTATTCGCGACGTCGTTCGACTGTACTTTGCCGACTTGAGGAGGTGGGGGAGGGGGAGAGGAGGAGGAGGAGGAGGAGGAGGAGGAGGAGGAGGAACCATTACTAATCATTACTCTTTCGTAATGCCGACAGGTCTTTGTCACGCGAGAAAAATCTCCGAATCGCCGATGTAACGGAAATATCGCGTCTCGCGAACGAACGCAGCCTTCGTATCGTCGCCGTCTATTAATTTTCTCGGACATATTGCGACATGCGCGCGCTCCGTTTCTTCCTTGTGCCCTACTTAACAGCCTCGACGCGACCAGTGACATCAGACGCGCGATGGAAAGTGCGTCGCGATAAAGATACGATACATGCGTCAGGATATCGCGATAATTAAATAAGATCATCGGCATGAAATTTTAGAAATGACTAAGCTATATTACCGCGTCAAATTTACTTTCTTTTGTATAAATACTGAGACATTTTGACGATAGATTTTAGAGATATTTTGAAAAATCCCTTTAAACGTATTCAGATCTTCGAAGCTTGGTATTTCAGAGGGTAAAAGATTAAACTTGGTTCGTTTAAAACGAAAAATAACGACGAATGTGCATGTCGTTAAATTTTCGAACTTTCGTGTAAAATTTGTTCACCGTGTAGGCAGGGATTTTCTTGACGACTTTTACGTGCTTTTACGGGGCTGCCTGGCGATCAGTCGATTTCTCCATCGCGGGAAAAGTTATTCACGTTCACGTATCCGTCTTTAGGCAAAAGGGACATTTCTTTTCAGAGAGATAATCTCCTTTTGAAAACACCGCGCTGAGATGATGACGCGATGATTAAATAACCGCTGAGAGAGATGATCGAGAGGCGCGTTATTACCGTCGAATTTAATTTCGTGAAAATCCCCGTGCGTTTAAAATATGCTTTTAAGCGTGCGTCGAAATCTGGAAGAAAACCGTATCGCGGCCGGTTCGTGAAATTTATACGGCATTGGAATCCAGCTTGAACTCCTCAGCGCTGTTGCCGCAGCTCTTTGTTCACTCTGGCTACGAACGCAGTTCGCGAAATCTGACCTGCGATCCCTGAATGGGATCTCAGGTAGTACCGTGACCCTGGAATTAAGTCGTTCTTCACGAAGAAACCCGTTCATCAGAGCAACCCCTTCGGCCCCGGGTTGTGAGAAAACGCCGTGTTTGCGTGCCGGCGAGGTCGGCCCAGAAATTTCAGCGTGATGAATCCAATGAATATACACACACACACACACGCGCGCGCGCGCACGTACGCATATGCGTCGTCATGACGATGATACCTTAAACTTGGTTTCATAGCGTCCTCGCGTCTTTTTTTGTATCGGTCAAATTTAAATCTCAGATGCGTCTCCCACACTTTGCGAATGAAGAGAAATCTAACGAATAATTCTTCCCACCGCTCTGAATAACCGGAACGTTACATCGAACAATTAACTTTGTTAAATATTGTGTCCGAGTTTAATCGAATCGACTGTAAAAACAGACTGTAAAAACAGACGACATAACACAAGACATAGATAGATTGGTCAAAGATTAAGAGAGACCAATGCCTGTGGGAATATTTCGTTACAAGAGTGTTATTTAAGCAACCAACCAGTCAAGCGTGCGTGTTCGAAACGAGAACGTCAAATCGTACTATCGTCATATAATGCGGTAGAAGTGAAAAATTGCGGATCCGAGCGCAGCACGAAAACGGTATCCACGACGAATTGAATAATGAATCTCACGTGAGATCGCGAACTGGCACGACGACGACGACGACGACGACGACGACGACGACGACGACGACGACGATAGCGACAGCGAGGTGGAGGTGAGAGCAGGAGCGACAGGAAGGAATGGAAGAGAAGGACCGACGACGACGTCGGTTTATGACAATAGATGATAATGACAACGGTGGGTCCAAGGAATGTGGACGGTAGCCGGTTATCTCGAGAGGCATTATTGTTTCATTACCGCCACTTGAATACAAATCGACCTTAATCGGCGGCACGGAGAGTGCGCAGCTTTAATTGCAATTCCGAAAGCGCAACCATCATTGATACAGCCGCCGCCGCCGCCATCGTCGTCGGTGGCAGCAGGGGAAAACGGTGGCGAACGAGAGATAAGACAATTGCGGTACTAATTAAAAAGGACTTCTAAAATAAACACGGCGCGCAAGCGCTTGCCCACCGTTACACTTCTCGTGAGACAGAGAGAGAGAGAGAGAGAGAGCTCTGTTCCCCTCTCTTCCTCTCCTCCTCAGGATTTTGCTCATCCTCGAGAGCAAAAAAGTGCTGACTTTGTCGTCGACGAGAGGAAGAGAGAGGGAGGGGACGAGAGTGCTAGCACACATTTTCCTCTCTCCCTTCTCTCTCGTCTCCTGCCCTCCGCAGGGAGTGCGCTTTGAGTGACATTGAATGACGTCCAATGTTGCGCGATATGTATTTGATATATCTCGCCGCGATCATTGAATAAAATCCCGTTGTTGTAAGTCGTGCGACATGTAACACGCGAGAGCGGCGCGTTAATCGCGCAATATCGCGACACCGAAATTACGTTATCGCCTTTGTCCCGCCAGCCGATACGCGCGACAGCGAAATATCCAGCGATATATATATATATATGTGTGTATATATATATATACATATATATATATATCTTTGCGCGTCCTGCGCAACGAGATCAATCGAACTCGTATGCATACAACGCGTGCCGTTAATAAACGATCAATAAATTAAGTTCGGTAGCTATAAATGTGTTCGCGCGCAACCGTCGAGAGGCGGTCTGTGTCCAGGCGGATTCAATGAAATATTCATATATCTAAGATAACGAGATTACAACCGCGCGGATGATCTCTCCACGACGACTTGACGCGGTCAGGCGAGAATTATTAAAATTTCCATGAAGGAACTGGCGATTTCGCCCGATTGCGAGTGACGTATATCCCGCCGAATTAACGTGCCGTTATAATACGATTAATTACGCAACATGGAGAAAGATAGGCACGCCGCAACCGCAGTCGCAGACACCGCAGCCGTCGTCGCTGTTATCGTTGTCGTCGTATCAAGCACATCGATCGTTTCATCTGAAAATGTCGCGGACTGTTTTCGTTCGCGTGAAAATAAAAAAGGAGAACGAAAGGAGAGGAAAAGGGAGAATGAAACTGGCCAAGTTCAAACAAGTCGATCGATTGCGACAAAATAAAGTCGAGGAATGTCGACATATGCTCAAAACACACACACACACACGTGCATGTGAGTGCGATTCATAAAAATGTTCAGTTTTACAATTCTACGTGAACCGGTGTGCCAAGCGGATAAGCAGAGACGTTAGAAATGCGGATCCGTTAGACAGGAGAAATTTAATCAGCGAATAATTGACATTCCTATCAGAATAGACAATAGAACGGAGATCGGCGGCCGCGCTTTGCGCTTGTTGCGCGCGAGCGCGACATCGAAAGGGTTTCTATTTGACATTAAGCTGTGCGTGCGCGTCGTCGTAGCAGCGCGATATCTCTCTCACGATCGCGTTGAAATCGCGTTATACCGCGAGATCGCGGGCCGCGTGCGTTGCGCGTTTTATCCGCGTGAATTCGCTCTCATCGGCTCTAGGCGCTAGAGTTACGATCGCCATGACGAAATGGATACCGTTGTCGCGCTCATAAGCGCTATTCTACACCGCGCATTAATGATATCTCACGGCAACTCGAGTCGCGGGCAGCAGAGAGAGCAAACCGGGAGATCAAACCGAGAAACGATCGCGAGAATTTCCTCCCGAGAAGAAGATCGATGACGACGACGATCGGAAAACGTCGTTGGCGATAATTCGCCAACCGGCTACCGAGCCGACGCGCGACGCGTCTCGCGGCGATAAGTCTCGAGACAAGATCGGAATGCTCGGTGCCGTATGACGTGTTCGTTGAACCATGCGTTGAAAGTGTTGAAACCGTGGCGCGCTTGACTTTCTTCGACAATTTTAGCCGCCGCGCGGTTAAGGATGGAACGTCGCTGTCGGATATACATCGCGCACGCGCTTCGGTTCGGCTTGCGATTTGTAAATGGGTCGAGAGCTGCATCGAAGAGCGCAGAGTTTGGCGAGAATAGGCAACGTCCCTTGCCTTGGGAGAAGCGTCTTTAAAAATGTATTCCTGACCCGGCGCGTCACGAGTTATATATCCGCCGGGATATCTCAGCGATTCATACATTTCCCCGCCAACTATTTTGTCGACGTTACCACCACCGCGCATCGTCTCTCCCTTTCTCTTTCTCTCCCGCCGTCGACTTGAATTCTTAATCGACAAGGTAACGCAACGCGACCCGATTCTTAATAGCGACTCTGTCATCACGGGTAACAATAGCTCCGCACATCGTTCGCGCATCGGTCGCCCCGCTCAATAATCCAGTTGATCAATTCGCCAAGTTTTACGAGCCCGATACGTCTCGCGCGCGACCGTTTCTATTTCTCTCCACTCTCGTCTCTTCGAGATTCATCGCGGTTTTACCTGCACCCGATGCGTTTACGTGCTCCTGATACGTACGACCCAACGTTGCGTTTTTTCCCGTTTCGAGCCGGCGCTTTATTTAGCCGCGTGAACGCGCGCGCTGAGATCGAAACGCGAGCGAAATGGCAAGCGCGTTGTCGCAAAATCGGACGGAAACGATCGTACCAATTAAGGCTCTCGGAGAGCCGTGCAAAAAGGTATTAACGCGAAGGGCGTGGACGTTAATACCGTGGCGCGAGATTTAAAGCGCTTCTAAATTCCGCGGTGCGCGCGCTCGATTCTATTTCCAGCGAGGGCGCGACATATACACTACACACGTTGTCGAGAGGGCGGTGGGAGGGAAAGGGTGACTACGCGGTATGTCGTGGATGGAAGAAGACGCACTGCGCCCGCGGACACGTGTCAGGAGGGAAATGGCGTGGGCCGCGCGCGAACAGCGGCAATTGACATTCCCATTACCGGATGATACAGGAAAGGCTTTGTGTGTGAGTCGCCGGCGTGCCGGTATGCCGGTTTCGAGATATCGCGGCGGCGCGCGTCCTTCTCGCGCGATTTCGTCTTCGGTCTTCCTCCTTCCTCCTTCCTCTTTCTTCCTTCCCTTTCTCCCCTCCGCGACGATCCTGTGTGCACGCGACGCACGGGGGGTTGAAAGACGCGTCAAATTATCAAGGGGTGCGCGAATTTCCATTCTAAATTGTGTTCTCCTCTCGCACGGCTGCGCGCGGAGAAACGTCGTACAGAAAGAGAGAGAGAGAGAGAGAGAGAGAAAGAGAGAGGTGCGCGCGTACCTAAATGTACGTATTTCGTCGGGGAAGACGTTCAAAGGAGGAGCGACAAGAAGAAATGTTAGCGTGATAATTCCGCGTGCTCTGCGGAAAATGAAGCCTTCCAGGAAGAGAGAGAGAGAGAGAGAGAAAGAGAGATATCTTGATCTTATTTCAGATATTTGGACTATACCGTAAGAATTTTTCTTGGCGATGTTTCATCGAACGATATAGATATGCGTTTATCACACACAACTAATCCTCTGCCTCTAAACAAGTTATCTTTCTTATCTAATGTCTACTGCTCGAAACGTGTGTTTCGATATTCAAACATTCAAACATCACCCGCACATATCGTGGATTTGTTAACGATATTGACATGCTTGACAAACAAATTCCGTCCTCTCAGATAAGTTTCTAATAAATTCTAAAAAAACAAATAAGGTCGTTCTCTTAAGATAAAACCAAGCGTTATCTCGCGCAAATGTATTCATATAAAATATAATCGACGAAACAATCAGGGGATTTTACGCTAAATGGTAAATTGTAATTCCTACTAAATAATTCAAAGATAGATGATAAGAATCAATAGCTACGGCAACAAATATATCAAAGATTAATACACATTTTATAAATATGGATATATTTGATGCTTTAAATATCTATTAGCGCGATTAGCGCTCAAATTCCCTAATTGTTTCGAGAAAAATCATTGACATTTGACTCACGATACGGCGCGTCGAAAATACACAACAGTGACCGCTAAACTTAGGTACTCACCTGGAACAGAAAGGAAAAACGTTTGATCAGGCACAAATTCAACATTATTGTCAGATATGAAATATTCATGGTACGACGATAAAAATCTTATTAAATTTTTAGGCACACTTTCAACCTGCAATACCTAGATATACTTATTTATATATAGTCACCTATTTATTCAATCTAATTCATCTTATCCAATCGATTTTTGCAAAGTTTCGCATCTGGTCCGACGCCGTTTCTCGCGGATTCCAACAAGACAGGACTCGATTCGTTGTTTCTAGGCGAAATCGACATAATCGCGAATAATAGAAACGTACAATCGAAATTTCGGCCCTCGAATAACCAAATCTCAAGTGGCCGCGAGAACCTCGCGTCGTTATCGTCGACGAGGATAATTCACGGTCGTAATAAGACAACACACGGGTCGGCGAGTCCGCGTGATGGAAATTACATTGATTCGCGCGCACGCGAACCTAGTTTTCGGCGGGCGTCCACGCGCCGAATCGATATATCGCCGAGTATCTCTCGTTATTATACCGTTATACGGATTCTCGCAAATGCGCTCGCGACCGCGAAGGAGATGGACGCAAAGTGCGAATTCCGGATTTTCGTTCGGATTTAAAATACGAGCGTCGCACGATTAAACACGGGAGCCAGCGACTGATTCGTATCAGAGGCCCGGCGCTATCAAATCGTCATTACGCAGTTCGTTCGTTATTGATCCTGAAATTCTCTCTCCGTTGAAGTCGTCTCCTCTCACGGAGGCACGAAGCAGCGTCTCCACGAATAGCGACTCAATGTGGAACCAGACGTTAAATTTATCTTATCTTCAACGACGAGGGGAAAGCTTATTTGTGAAATTATCCCTATTACGTAGATGCACGATGGCGCAAGAGACGCGAGAAGAAGGCGAAGCGAAACCGATAACAACGCTCCATCGGCTCCATGGACTCGTTCGACGAGTCGGTGCGCATTTTTTTTCTCCGTGTGCACGCGCGATTCTTCCTCTCCGTGACGGTGTATCGGGGTGCGCACTCTCCCAAGACACACTGCGCTATTAACGAGATTGCAAACGGCGCAATTCGTTTCCGCAATCGCAGAAATTTATTTCGTCTCATTGAAACGCGAGCGGGCTTTGCGATAGGGGAGAAAAGTGCGCGAGTGCGCACGTGGCGCTCCGAATTTATTACAATACTTACGTCTCGCGGTCGCGCCGAACGCCACGCGGAGAAGCACACGAAAAGCCGCATTTTTATACGCGGAGGTCCCCGGGACCGACAGTGCGATTTCCTCCTGCGACACAGGAGCGGCAGCTGCGTTGCCGGCAGGTAGCCGTGAGGGGAATGAAAAGCCCCGTAAATTACATTTGCGTTTTAATATCGGGACATCGATAAATCTTCCTAGTCGCGGTACGCGACTTTCCGGACCGACGCGTCTCTTCGCCCCCCCTCCCCCCCCTACCTGCCCCCTTCGGATTTCTTAGCCCCGCTGTGGCATTTTCTTCTCGACTTTTTCTCGCAGGGGAAACGCAATCGCGAGTACCGCGGAGTGGCGTCCGGCATAGCGCGAAAAATAGGGCGGATCCCCGAAATCACGACTGTAGTCTCGCTGCTGTCACGGTAAGTCAGCTGCGCGCGAGACATCGAGAAATACGAAAGACGGCAGCGGCGCATAGCGAGCAGATAGCCCCGCGAACGACCTCGCTCATTATCTTTGAGAACATTTCACCGAGAGGCCGGCAATGGACGAACCGCACTGAAATATTCTCTCCCGGGTTTTTTCTTCCGCCGTATCTGCCCCGACGTGACGCCGCCGTCGCCGTCGCCGTCGCCGTCGCGAGGAGGAAAGAAAAATAGCGGCGCGCGAGGAGGCCCTTCCTTCCCTCGCGAGATCGATACTCGTCGACGTGGGCATCGTCGTCGGCGCGGAAAAACCTCGAATAAAGAGGGATGCGAGGATTTCAAGGCGGAAGAGCGATCGTGCAAACCAACTCTCTTTTTTTGGCTCATTCTCTCTCTCTCTCTCTCTCCCTCGCCCCCCCCCTCTCTCTCTCTCTCTCTCTCTCTCTCGTCGGTCATTTTGTATATCGCGAAATGCGAGAGGGCATTATCGCGTGGCGTCGCGCTTCGCCGAAGCAAATATCGAGTTTAACGAGTTTTGCGGAACTCTGGCGATCACCAGATAAACCCATTAGGCGTGAGGGAAACTTTGGCGGCGGTGAGTATCGGAAAGTATTGTCGGCGGGAGGATGCAGTCATAATGCGAGCGGCAACGCTATCCTCGAGAACCGCCATTGCCGCCGCCGCCGCCGCCGCCGCCGCCGCAGCCGTCGATGCGGAGGCTCTTTGTGGATGAGACGTAATTGATGAGGATGGAGGTAAATTGAAGAGGACGCGTGGTATGAATTACGTCATGTGTTTCGAGAAAGATTGCGGAGAAGATACGATACTACGTGATGGCAAATGTCGAATATGCCTCTTCTCACGACGTTTCGCTTCGACGACCAAAGTTTAAAATCTTTTTAGCTCTAAATTTCAATTCGAAATTAAAAATTACGTTTATAAATGTAACGTTCTTTTGCTCATTTTATTATATCAAAATTGCTATCGGACAATTAGTTTTAAACGTGCCGATATTCTTATGTGGGGGACAAAGATAAAATGCGCGCACTTGTCGGCGACGAACTGACGAGATGAACAGAAGCAAAAAAATCGGACAAAGTTGTTTTCGGGAGAGCGAGCGTGCTACAAGACACGCTCCGGCTCGAAGATATCTTAGCTTTGTGTGAGTACAGAGAGAGAGAGAAAAAGAGAGAGAGAGAGAGAGAGAGAGAGAGAGAGAAAGAGAAGAGCACAACCTTCGGTGTAAAGGCACATTCGAAAGCTCGACTTACTGAGGACATGTTTCCGAAAGCGTTCGCATAATCGAGTGCACACATTGAGCGAAATACGAAAGGGGGCGTGCACTCGATTCCAAAATCGTTCTTACCGACTTTACGACCAACAGGCGCTTTAAAGAAGGAAAGAAAATAAGCAAAGGAAAGAAAAACGAAGTAGTGCAACCAATTCGCATATCTCGGGAGAAAATTGGCGCTGTTCGGATAAATTCAACAGAGAAAAAGAGAGAGAGAGAGAGAGTGAGAGAGAGAGAGAGAGAGAGGGGGGGAGGGAGAGGGAGGGGAGACAAAAGTGAGAAAAGAAGGAGAGAAAAAGGTATAAAGGACAGGTCGCCGGATGATCCTGCTGAGAGTAGGCAAGCAGGAGGGAAGGATATGCGCGTCGGCGGATGAAGCTGCAGCATGCGTGGGCGGTAACGACGGAGACGACGGAGGGGGTTGCCAGGGGCGGCGGATGCGTGGGTGGGCCCGAAGGGTGCCCCCTCGCTCGCTCGCCGTCCTCATCCCTCGTCGGATGACTTAAAGAGACGCTGCGACTATCCCGAACCGATCGATATCCGCAGCAGCCGCGACTACGACACGCTGCCGCGTCGTCGACGGCTCCCACCCTCCCTTCCTCGCGGAATCTCTCTTCTCCCTGGGTAACGCGCGAAGACTTGCCGGGGCGAGTAAATTTTTATTTAGTGCGCGTTTTCGCCGATTGCGCGAGCGAAATTTCATTCTCTCCCTTTCTCTCCACTCTCGCGACCGTTCGTTATTCACGTTACTTGTCACGGAGTGACGAAATTCCTATGCCTCCGCGTTATTTCTCACTCCTATTAATCCCTCTCGTTCCGTTTCGATTTTCCTCTTTTACCTCCCTCCCTCCCTCGCTCTCTCTCTCTCTCTCTCTCTCTCTCTCTCTCTCTCTTGCTTTCTTTAACAGAATAAGAATGCGTTCACTTTCGTCGTGAATGTTGTCGTTTCGCTATAAGCAGGCGGGAAATTGTGACGCGTTATTCACGTTACTTGTTACTAACTCGACGCCTGACATTATCCGGGCGACCTACTAATCTCGTCATTAAATATAAACGAGGAGACGTTCGAGAGAAAAGAACGACGCGATATTGCGTTTAATTTTGGACGTGACCCCGCGGCGAAGGGTCGCGCAAATCATGACGAGAGATAGAAAACGCACATTTCAGATTCGATCTAAAATAGCGAGGCACAAGGAGAGGAGGATGGGATTTTCCATCGTGCCTCCTTTTTCGAAACGACGGATCGCACCTGCCCACCTCCGCGCCAGAATCCGAAGAATATCCACGCGGAAAAAATTCGTATTCCGTTCTCAAACGCGAGAATTAAACAGCGTCGCGCCTCGACGGAGCGCTTTTCGCGACGATGAAAATTTAAGCAGGCCCTCCTTCCTTCCTTCCTTCTTCTTCTTCTTCTCCTTTACCCCCGTCAAGTTTTCTCTCCCGTACGTTTTGCCTCGCGATTGTGCGCACGGAAATGTCAGCCATGTTTCAAGAGTTTAAGGTCGATGGTTCCTCGCGACTAATGAGCGCGGGGAATTCCGCGGATGCAGAGGGAATTGCGACGGGATGCGACCAATGACGCGTTTACCGGACGAAATATTTATATAATATAATATCGCGCAAGGAAAGTAACGATTTACTCCGTCGCGATAGCGAGAGGACGAAAGCGCTCCACGTCTCGCGAAAGATGCGAGAACAAGAGGGAAGGGAGCCACGAATGTCACCGTGAATCGCTCAGGGCGTCTTACTGTTCCCCTTCAGCGCAAAATTACGTTACGCTGTCGTCACTAAAATCTAGTCTGTGTTCTCGCGCACTCAAGCACGCGAGTGTTGCCTAATAGATATTAAGCTCTCTTTTCCGTTTCTTACAATTTTTCGTATCGCGTCTCAAATCGTCGTGGTTGCGGAGGAACGAGTAGCAAATAATCTGTCCGTTTGAGAAAGTTGAAATTTATCTCTAATCCTGTTAAGTAGGTGTATGCGTCGAGACAATAACGCGTCCATTACTGAAATTGAATTAACATGCGCGCCGTCCGACTTTCTTCTCGCGAATAAATAAAACATTCGGCGCGAGAGCCATTTTATTAAATTCGCTACTCGCTCGCTCGCTCGTTCGTTGCGCCCGTATACAATAAAATTACACACGCCGCGATGTTTGGCCCGGCACCAAGAGCGCTTTAAAAATTTCACGGCTCTTTTTCTGCAAAAGTCGCATTCGAGTGGAATTGCACGCAGCAATTGCACCGTGCATGAATTCCACGGACTGGACCGCGATTTTGCGAGCACTCTCACGTGTGAGCAGCTGTCGTGAGATTCGACGAGACAGACCGAAAGAGTCGTCGCGGCGCTTACACTTGACATCCGTAAAGTTTGCGTTACGAGTGAACAAAGCGCACTTCCGTCGAAATGTAAAATACGAAGAGCGAGCGAGCGAGCGAGCGAGAGAGAGAGAGAGAGAGAGAGAGAGAGAGAGAGAGAGAGAGAGAGAGAGAGAATGAGGGGGGCGGGGAGAGAGGGAGATACAGAAAGAAAGACGAGAGCGAGTTGCGTGGAAAGACGGTGAAGGGGACGAGGGGAGCGAGTGCAATAGTCGAAGCGCGAATAGTCTTTACAGATATACCGCGAGTTTCACCCGGTACGTTCTATTGTGCAACTCCGAGTTACGCGAGCGAGTTTCCTTCGCGACGCGAAGTTCAACTCGACACGTTACAACACCGAAAGCAGCAAGAAACTTCGCGAGATTTCTAGCACATCTGCAACGCGTGCGCTCGCGCTCGCTCGCTACGCGGAATACTCGCGCGTTAGCGAGAGCATTAGCGAGAGCGTTAGCGTTAACAGACAATTATGCCAGTCCGCGGGTGCGTTTTCCGCGGATTTTCCGCTTGAGAGCAAACGTGAATCGTGAAAACGTACCGCCCGCGAATTGAGTTGCACTATTTCGCAGAGAGAGAGAGAGAGAGAGAGAGAGAGAGAGAGAGAGAGAGAGAGAGAGAGAGAGAGAGAGAGAGAGAGAAATGAAGAAACACACGCGAATATTTCGCGTGCATCTTTTTTCTTTCAACTTGGAATACAACAGAGGGAGGCAAGCGTACGCAGACCTCGTTTGGGGAAAAATATGAGATTTGTGATTTTCGCAAGAGAGACGCGGCGTGCGATTCAAAAACGGCACTTTACGTGTTCGCTTCCTCTGTCTGGAAAAACATACGCCAAAGCGAACCCGAGCACGCCGCACGTAACGTTCTTACTTCAACATTAACAGAGTTGCCGCGGCACGCGAGAGCGAGCTGGCTACTCGAGTTTATTCTCGCGGAAATGGATTTACGTACTAATTCCGGATGCCGGATGCTATTTAGCGCGGAGACTAGCCTGCTCTCTTCGTCTCGGTATCTCGAGACCGTCGGAAAAGAAAAAACGACGGAAGATACGCGCGAGCACGCGCGTGCATCGTAGAAAACCCTTATCGCGAGTCCAACTAATAGGATTGTTCGTTCGGGCCAAAGATCACGGCGGTTCAAGGAATTATCGTGACGCGATATTACATTGTACGCGCGTGATCGTCGAAAGTGTCAATCGCACCGCGCGGTACAAATATAGAATCCGAATGACTCTGTTTTTCGGGTGAATCTTTTCTCGAGGAAACTTGACGCATATACGTCGATAAAAGAAATAAATATAAACTCATCAAATATACGTGCTTCCTTATCGTTCGTAGCCGGCGACTCGAATAGTTGAGAGCAGGACTGAATCGACGAGTCTGAGAGTGCGGGAACGTGAATCATCGTCTCGATGACGAGGGGGTTATATATATAACGCGTGAGACGAAAATAGGGTTGAAAAATTGTTCAACATTCTTGCTGGTGAGAGAGAGAGAGAGAGAGAGAGAGAGAGAGAGAGAGAGAGAGAGAGACATCAAAGATCTTACGAAAGAATTCAACGTGACAGAAAACTCTCATCGTTTATAAAAATGCTGCACGAGCTTTTGTGCGTGAATATCATCGTCGTTTCGGCTGATTCGTAATTCGCGATTCCGAATCTGAGGTGCAGTATTCTATTTGTAAGTTTAAGTGTGTGTGTGTGTGTGTGTGTGTATCGCGTAATGCAGAAAATATTTAGAGACTTACGGAGGCGCGTATATATGCCTCTGTAAATAGCGTATAGTCCGACTCGTCAAATAAATTATCCACGAAATGGAATTTCGTCTCGCGGATTTCCTGTCTCGCGAATTACACAGGTTCGTCTGGAGTGGTTTTGAATGTCGCAGACATATTTGTGAATTCAGTACTTTAATAAAGAGCCCGGTCGCCTTTTACGGGAAGGACCTCCTGTATAAAGAAGCTTTTCTTAAAAATTCATAAAGATCCTGTATACTGCTGCATACAGCAGATGTGTGCGATTTTTGTGCGAGAACGTATCCGCACGCCTATTTTCATACTGTACCGAGCGGAAACTACGGATCAATGTTGGAAAATCCATCATCGTCGCATAACATCCTCTCGCGGCTATAGACGTCTCGGCAAGATGAAAAGGTATATTGATTTATGTTAGAGAGGATTGAGAATATTTAACGTTTTATTACGGCCGATCTATCGTGGCCATCTGTACGAGAATGTATTAGTTGAAGCTAGACGTTGACTCGCGACCATTCCTCGCGCATCTCTTCCCCGCGACTCGATATTTCCTCCAGCTCGTCCGCTCAAATATGTCGAATTTTTCAAGTCTTGTCGCGTTATATTAAAAAATTCCTGATTTTTCCGCGTTTCCCCTCTCCGTCCATCCGTTCGTCCATCCTCGTTCTCTCCTCGTTCCGGAACGCCTTCCATTATTCATCCCGAATCGAATCGACATTAAAAAAATTTCTAATATCGACATTCACATACCGGCGGGCGTATCTTCCGTCTCCTTCCCCCCCCCCCCCCGGCAACGGCGATTCGCGAATACAAATCGATGGCGATCAAAGATCCATTCGCAATTATCCGCATACGTCGGCGATTCGCGTCGGCACTGCGCGCAAAGCACTTCGTCGGCAGCAGCCACGTGCTGCTCGCGAACGAAACGAGGAGCGTGTAACGGTCCGCCGCTCGCCGGAGGCGAGCCGGGCAATTTTTAATATCGCGTACATACCGCACTCGTCTTCCACCTTCCACCTACCACTTCGCTCGCCCGTAACGGCAATTTGAAAGCGATCCCACGCGGTTTCGGAAGCCGAAGCTGCCGTCAGAATCGACGACGCGCAGGAAACTCTGCGCTTTTTCCGCCAACTTCATCGCGCCACGCCGTCAGTTTGGCGACTTTGCTCACAGCAACGGATGTTCCCGTGCAACTAAGGACGTACCCGAAGCGCGACGGAACGTGTTTCGCGCCTAAAGAATCGGTTCGTTACTCGCGCGTGTCCTGTCTGTTCTCGTTAACCGACTATCGCTCCCTAACCGGCTGTGTGTGTGTGTGTGTATGTGAAAAACCGGAATTTAAATTCCGCGCGGCGATCGACCGATCGATCAAATTTCCTGTGCCTGCTACTTCATCCTGTGCTACTGGTACCAGCAGAAAATCCGACGACACGCGGCCTGCATTTTCTCCGCGCAGATCGAAAGAGTGCAAAATTATACGTACATACGTTCTTTCCGGAGGATTTTAATACAATGACATTTTCGCTCGAGATGCAGATGGATCGAGAGAGAGAGAGAGAGAAATGAACGGAAAGCTTTAAAAGAGCCTGTAACGCGTTTTCAATTAAATGCAAATATCGCAAAGCCGACATTAACGAAGTGGGTTAATAGCTACCCTCGCCAGTAAACATAATTTTATTATCAGTTTCCTGAAGTTCAACTGGATTTGATTTGTCCGGTTAATCGCGTGTTAATTTATTGAAATTGCATGTCGATCAATTTACGAAACATATATACGGCTGTGATATGTATATCACATATCGGCGCAATTTAATAGTCCAGCATTAAAACTGATCGCCATTAACTCTGAAGCCGGAACCGATGACGATTCATCGTTCCGGAGTAAAACGCGCGCGCGGTTCGGCGACGATCTAAAATTCATGACAGGAGATTCCGATTCTCACGCGCGTGCGAAAGAGAGAGAGAGAGAGAGAAAGAGAGGAGCGTACGAAGAAGATTCGGGAACTGTCAAACTCACTCACAGGACGCATCGTCAACGCGCGTCGAGCACGAAACGAAACGCGAAACTCGAAAATAGAATTCCGCCGCAGATCGTGGCTCGTCGGCAGCGGCGGCCGCGGCGCCGATCAACAGCCTGACGTGCGCGTCGCTATAATAATAATCCGCGACGAGACGATGGCTCGTTTCGCGTATCGTCCGAGCTGCTAAATGGCGGCGGCTCAATTAGAACGACATGTCTCGATCCATGTCAGTCATAAATCGCCGCGATCGGTAATTCGCAATAAATCGTTCGATAAGAATGCGATTCAGCGGGTCTGACGTGCTTTATTCGCTCTCGGTGCGCCGGATTAGAAGGAAGAGGTACCAAGTATCGAGGCGCGTAGTGAGAGATAGAGAGAAAGAGAAAGAGAGAGAGAAGAGAGGGAAAACATATCGTAGAAACGATTCTCATCGGAAGGTCGTGGACCTTTCCCGATCGCGATCGGCCTCAACCCTGTCTGAGAGTACGAGCGAAAATTCGCAAAAGTTGCGAACAAACACAAATAGTAATAATTGTTACATTTGGTAATAAGGAATATGTGAAATTCTACCGTGTTAATATAAATTATATCGCGAAACGTTTATATTAGCGGGATAATTTATGATCGATCCCTTGCTAGACTCGACGTTAACAACGGCAGCGTGCCCAGAAAGTAGACGACACGGTCTATTTCATCTATTGACTGTGACTGTAAATATCATGCATTGATCGGTCCAAATTTAACCATCGAGTAGATGTCAAATGTCAGACTACACGACGTTGCTCTAACTTCCGTTCCGCTTCGGCCCGATTATGAACAGTAGGGAGGGAGGGAGAAAAAAAATTATTCGGAAAACAAACTCGCTAATGATACTATTTTGCGACACATGATAGTCAAACTCGGACGTTTCATATTTTTCTTTCTTTTTTTTCGGAACCACATCTCGCAGCACAACAGTTAATCGCTATTAAACCTTTGCGCGCGCGCAATTAAAAATTTCTTTTTATTTCTTTAATTACGCCGAAAAGCCCATCCATTCATGAATAAAAATCCAAATAAACACGACGACACAGCGAAAGTTCGTTAGTCGGAAATAAATTAGAGGGGCATTTAATAAAAATTTAAAACAATACGGCAACAAGGCGTACGCGTGCGCGCACGCACGTTCCATTAATATGTTGAATATTTATCTAAACATGTCGATTAAACAACATGTACCACATCGTTATATTTGCTCGACGAGCCAGGAAAGAGAGAGAGAGAGAGAGAGAGAGAGAGAGAGAGAGAAAGAGAGAGAGAGAGAGAGAGCAAAGATATAATTCTTCCGCAAGTTCTCCCATCGATCGATTCTCCCATTTTCTCCCTTCGGCAGAGCGGCGAGAAGAGAGGGAGAAAGAGAGAAGATGACTCATCTGACTCTATTTAAAGTCCGGCCCGCGAACATCTGCGCGAGCTGTACACGCTCAGATACTGTTTTATTGGCACGGTAAAATCCGGCATGCATAAAATGCCTAATGAGCAACGACCACAGCGATAAAGAGAAGAATTTACACTTTGACACACACACACACACAAACACACAGTCGACGAGTCGCGCATTGTTACCACTCTCGACGAGTTTGACGGTGCATCTCAATCTCGATTCGGCGGATAATTAGCACACAAGAGGGTGGTCGGAGGGGGAATGTTCGACTTTCTCACGCCGACTGCATTTGCAATGCGATAATAATTCCACGGCGGTGACAGGCGCGAGTTCGCGCGTGAAAAACAATGGGTGGACACGCAGAAGGAACCTTGACACGCATTTATCATCGGGTTAACGATGCTAAAACGTAGCCGGTGTGCCTAAAGTGAAACTTCCTTCCACACTGTGTGTACGCGCGCGAGCGTATTTCCCCTCCTCGAACGAGCTGGCAGTTTGCGTTATGAAGCGTCTCTTTGTCTGATAACGTTCGCTGCAACGCACAGCGTAAGAGTGGTTCACGTTTTAACCGCGCCGTTATTTTTAGTCAATTCGCGTGTTTGTGTGAAAGAAAGAGAGAGACACATCCGATCTCGATATATTAACATATTGTTAACCGATCATGAGGAAATTTGTGTTTCGTTAGTTAAAACATGCTGCTCGTTGGAACTTTATTAGCCGAGCCACGGAGTAATCTCGTGTTTCGAGAATGCGCAAAACAAAGTCGAGAAAACAAGGATAATTGGATAATTGAATAATGTAAAAGACAGCCGGCCACAACAGCGTGTTAATAGGAACAACTCTCTCTCTCTCTCTCTCTCACTCTCTCTCTCTCTCTCTCTCTCTCTCTCTCCCCCCTCTCCCTCTCTCTCTCTCTCTCCCTCTCTCTCTCTCTTTCTCGCCATCAGAGATACTCGATTTGTGCGCCGCAGACATTTGAATAATCACCGAAGGACGATTGATGGTGGAGAGGTGGAGTTTGAACGAATGTCCGGTGTTTGCCGAATATTCGGCTGTTCGTAAATCTAACAGATACGCGATACTCGTCGCCGTGTCTATCAAATAAACTTCAGACGGGTAAACAATTTTTGCAATGTGCATACGAGCGTCGTTTACGCACGCACGCACGCTAGCTAGATTCCGCGACCTGGTTGTTACTTTAATGTTTTCACACAAACGCCAGATGCAAATTGGTGCATAAATATTTAACGAGAGGCGCATCTGATTTTTCTTCTCTCCGGATTGAGGAGCGCAACTATTCGACGATGAATTATTCGTTCGGCCGCTCTCGCTCGCTCACTCACGGATCGCGTCTTCGGAGAAACGGGCGGAATAATGAAAAATTCGTTCCGCGGTAGTATCGCTTGTTTCTTTTGAGATTCTCTCCGGAGATTCGTCCGGATAGTAATATCATTCCGAGTACGGACGGTAAACCGAGATTAAAGAGTCAGATTCGAGAGCAGCCCCGGCAATAAGACGCGATGATACCACCGACGCCGCTTAGTCAAATCGACCGCGTGCGCGCTTATTAGCTTCGAGCGGGAACGTGCCTCGCTCTTTGTTCACAGCGAAGAGAGGTCGAGTGCGTCTCACTTCAACGTTGTCTCGTACAAGCAGAAACTAACCGCGCCATTTCCAACTTCTTAAGTCGCGAAACTTTCGTTGCGCGAATTTTGCCGCTGCGTATCGCCAAGAAGCACGTTCCCGCGCGAGGATCGAGCTGAGAAAGAGAAAGAGAAAGAGAGAGAAAGAGAGAAGTGGGACGTGTGTTGCCAAACCAAAGAACCGGAAAATCAGTCGGCAACAAATAGAAGTTGTCGAGCTTTTTGGGAGATACGCGAACATTTAAAAAATTGCTATTGTTTCTCTGATTAAGACATCGTTGACCAAGACGAACATTGTTGCTAGTAAATTTTAAAGAGACGGAGACAGAGAGAGAGAGAGAGAGAGAGAGAGGGAGAGCAGAAGTACTCCATACGCGCGATGCAAGCGAATATCGAACAGCATAATACGAGCCGCGACGAAGACGCGGTTAACCGAGGGTAAGAGATACTCCTGACGAGCGCGCGCGAACAAGCACGTGGTGGTGAGAATATCGTTGACGAGTGTGACATTGGCGGCTCACCAGGGAATATACGAAAATAAAGAGATTAAAATAAAATGGTGAGAAGAGAGGCACATGCTATTCATCTTCGAAGTGGTCACCAGTGGCGAAGAACGGAACGTTCCGTCTATGTACGTAGGTGTGAACGTTTGCGTCGTCGAGCACGATTCCGATGTTACACAGCTTTTCTCACAAGCAGAAGATACCGTTTCCCGAGCCCCGTCGCGAATTATACAGACTGTCAAGAGTACAAGGTCGCTTTCTCCTTACTTGCACTAATTGCGCGCAACTGAGAAAACTGCCAGCAAAGAAATAACCACACAGCTCCGCTTTGTATTTTCAACAACGAGCTATTTTAAGCCAGTTCCTTATCTATTACCTTTACATTCGAATTACTTTCGACTTTCGACTACTTTCGACGTATAAGAAAAAAAAAATATATATATATATATATATATATAGTACGTCGAAAGTTGCATATCGTATACATATATATATGTATACGAATATTCCATGTCGAAAGTTGAAGTGTACGTATTTAAAGACCGGAGCAATAAGAGTGCCCAGAGTTAGATACGCTTTATGGTATTGCTACTTTCACCCTGCTACATAGCTTCGGCTCCAACTTGAAAATCGTTGCCTCGACGAGGGCGATTTTATGATTGCGCGTTATTCACGTTTGGACGCTGCTGTTCCTTTAGTTACTGTTTCGAGAGGAACAACGCGGTTTTATCTAGTAATTCCTATTTTTCTGGAAGAGAGAGAGAGAGAGAGAGAGAGAGAGAGAGAGAGAGAGGGAGAGAGAGGGAGGAGGTGGAAGGAAAGAGAGATGAGCAATGCATAGAAAACATTGCCGCTCATACTGAAATAACCCTTTGAATCTCACAGCGGCGTTCATAAGGAGTACCGAAGAAGAAAGGTTAAACGAGGAGACGCTGTTCACAAAGCCAAGTATCGGTGAATACCGGCTCTCTCTCTCTCTCTCTCTCTCTCTCTCTCTCTCTCTCTCTCTCTCTCTCTCTCTCTCTCTCTCTCTCTCTCTCTCTCTCGAAATAACTAGATCTGACCTACATCCTGAAATATGCATTGACAAAAAAAGGAGCAAGAAAGAAGAAAAAAGAGCTACGTGGAACGAAACGCAACGCGCGAGGGAAAATATACATGCGACAATTCCGATGTGTATATATATCTCTCACTCTCGTGAAACGAATGTTGGTATTTCTGTTGCTGTCCAAGAGCCGGTGTTCGCACGTGCGCATTTGTGTGTGTCTTTACACATACCCACCCACCCACCCACCCACCCACACACACACACACACACACACACACACACACAAACGCGCGGGCGCGCATGGTTGCACATGGACTCCCTAGTTGTGTGAAAATTGATCAAACTTGGAGCATCACCAACACAAAAGCTAACATTCAAACGTGCCATATCGGAGAACAATTGACACTTGACCCACAAATCAATTTTTTTTTAGTCAATAGCAGCGTCGCTGCGCGTCACAAGAGCGAGCACTTATCTACCCGCGATATATCGTTAGCATTAAATCATGCATCGCGCGATAATAATACCGGGCACCATTCCCCGGACGAATCGCTGTCAGATTTTTTACTTTTGCCAGGCAAGTCGGCGGGCAATCTGAAATCTGAATCGCTGAAAACTGCCGACTCTATGCCCCGTGGATTTTTACGAGACGGTGTGTGCGCGCGCACAAAAGGTTCGAAAGTCATCGAATGCAGTCCTCTCGTCTCTCCGACACGTTTAAAAGTTATTCTGTGTTTGTCGCGATATATTCGTTTATTTTCGGAACAAAGTCAATGCCGAGATCCATTCCTCTCTGGATACTCGCGCAATAATAATACATCGTTGCGACTCTAATCCGGCTTAATTCCGCGGACAATTCTGCGTTATACGCGCGAGTCGGTCGCCGGTAAATCGCGGAGGCAAATCGAATCATCGGACAAGCTTCCTCCCCCCCTCCCCCTTTCTCTCTCTCTCTCTCTCTCTCTCTCTCTCTCTCTCTCTCTCTCTCTCTCTCTCTCTCTCTCTGTCTGTTTGTCTCTTGTTCTCTATATTCTCGATGTGTTCCGATCTGATATTCACCTGTGGCCGACGCGAAAACCTGCCACGCGAAACCTGAACGATATGCGCGAGAAAAAGCGAGATACGACCTCGTATCACTGCGCGGTGACGCAACAAGGTTGCGAGAAAGCGTGTGCGATTCTGACCACCGACACGCGCACGTAGCAGTGTCCGCGCGTAAAGGGAGAAACATGTGCTCGAATCACGGCGGCGGTTGCGGCCACACGGCGAGATAGAAAGGCACCGCGGAAGTGCGATGAACGCGAGAACACGCGGCACCAAACTACTTTTGCGCGGTAAGTGGAAGGTAAGTGAGACGGGCGCGGATTCGTCGCGACGAGCAAATACTTTCGTGCTTGTTCGTGAAAACTCGATGTTTTATCTATCTAACAAAAAGGGTTAGGAGAAAAAGCAAGACAGAGAAAGCGTTATTTATTGGACCGTTGCGATTGATTCCCGAGAGAGAGAGAGAGAGAGAGAGAGAGAGAGAGAGAGAGAGAGAGAGAGAGAGAGAGAGAGAGAGAGAGAGAGAGAGAGAGAGAGAGAGAGAGAGAGAGAGAGTGTGCTACGTACGAATTTTCTTGCTTTGACATATATAAAGAGATTTGACAATTTTATGATGAAACAATGTTTACAAACCAGCTTGTTCAACTTGAAAAGTTGAATTTCAGTTCGACTTGTTAGATATAATAATTCGACATGCAATTTCTTTCGAACGCTTTCGAACTGAGCGATGCAGTAAGCACATTGTCTGAGTTTTAATCAAAGTAGGTTAGATATTTAATGATTTTTCCGAACGAAAAGCTGATGAAATCGCAAAATGTGCATCGAAGAAGCGAGATGAATATTGTCGTCGAAAAAATTATGGAAGAAATCCGCAAGATCTTTATTCGTGACGTAGACAGGAAAATACCGGTAGAGAAAACTCGTCATTTCGTAACAGACAGAGAGAAAATATATATCGGGAGAGCGAGAAAGAGAGAGAGAGAGAGAGAGAGGGGGGAAGGAGGGATGGCAAGGCTGGAAATCCCGGGACTTTCCCGCTTGTGCCGGGCTACTACTGCTCCACCCTAGTTTTCTCCGTTTCGATACATCTCTCTCTTTCTCTCTCATTTTCTTAATGGTTTTTGTTTATGCTCGATGCCTATCCATGCGTTCATTATTGCCTCGTATATATAACGGTGTTATTTCTTAAAATTCCTACTCCTGTCTCGCCATAAGAATATTGGTCCTAACGAGGACGAGAGGAAAACTTCAGTTTCGCCATAAGTGAAATTCAATCCTCGACCGGCTGCAGCGCGCATAAAGAAATGACAAGGAGGGGGGGCCCTTTGCCGCGAAGGGACCGAAACTCGTCCGCTTCAGTCCGGAAAAGCCGGTATTCTCTCTCTCCGTTTCGGTGCGCCTACCTGCGTTCGTACAAAAATAAACGCTTCTTGTGCTCAACAATGGCAACTCGCGTCGTACATAAATTTTCACATTCCGAAACATTTCACATCCGAAGAAAATTTTTCTTCTACATAGGTTTCATCTAATCGTTAACCTGTATGCCGAAAACAAAAGCTAAAATCTACGGGGGCGAAAACCTTTGAGATCCCCGACTATTCTTCTGGAAGTTTCTACGTGAACACAGATGTTTTCTCCTAATGATTTTTGCTCCCTTTCATATATATTTTCTCTATGCAGTAGTAATTTATAAAACTAAGAGCATTGTATATCACAATACAAAGGATACCATAGATTTAGTCACATTTTTGCTGTACCTGAGTCATGTTCAAAGAAAACTCTCGAGTAACCTCTCTTTCTCGCTGTTTCTATGTTATACATTGAAAACGTGACAGACAATATTTGAATACTTTGAGACTTTCTCTCGTGAAAATTCTCTCTTTCTCAATTTTCTTTCTATAACAGCAAATTGTGTGGAAAATACGAAAAAGCATTGATCACGAATCAATTATATCTTAAATATTTATTTTTGTCGTTTTCTAAAAAATAATTGTAAATATATTAATACCCATCAAAGTAGCTGTAAAAATGTACTTTTCGTCCGCCTGCAATTTTCGAAGTTTCTTAGGAAATTTCTAAAGTGCGAAACGATATGAGATCGTAACAAGAAAAATGAACAAAAGACGCAAGCAAACGGATTCAAATTTTCGTCGAACCAGCCGCTGCGCTTTCTTACAAAGCGATTGTGGGAGGCTTTCGCGAATACCGGCGCTTTAAAAAGTCTTCGTCGAGGCCCAGGAATCGTCGGAGTGATGTGGGATGGCTCGCCGCTCATTGATCAACATCAATAGCGCGACGCGACGAGACGACTCGACTCGACCGGCGGCGTCTTTTAAGCCGCGTACACAATCGCGTGCATCTCGCCAAACGGTCGCACAACGTGTACGATGTATCATCGAAAAGGAACGTATGCTGCGAAATGTGAGGAAGCACGACGAGGACACAGCAACGAGACATACGTGTTGATGTGTGTACGGAGCTTTCGATGATACGCGCCCGTACGTGCACGTGCACACAGCCTGTTTTTCTGCGTCGTTCCGACGCCGAACAGCATGGACATGTGGTGAATTCGGATGATTATCAAGCGCGGCCGGTATATTTCGAAACGACTGGTTCTCTCGCGACGAGATCTCGCACCTTGAAAATCGCGACCAATCGAGGCGAGGCGATGAACCGCGTGTGAAACGATTCACGCCGAATACAAAATGCGAGCTTCTTCGATTTGGAAAAAGAAGTGAAATACTCTATCGAACAGGGGAATTGTGTGCCAGCTAAAAAATCTCTCCGCGATAAAACGAACGAAGCGCACATGGCGCGAATCAAACACAATATATTTCTCTTTGCATTTTATTATTCTTTTCCAGTTAAGGGACGAGATAATCGTCTTTTTGATATTACGAAAAAAGAATAAATAAATAAACACGAAATTGCGTAAGGAGAAAAGATCATGAAAAAAATATTGCTCTCGAAACGTTATCTTTGTTGTACAATACAAAAGCACACGTGATACACGAGGTCGTCGACGACGATGACGACATCCGTGCTATCCTTTAAACCGAGTAATTGTTATATAATTTTGAAACGATATACTTACTAGCATTTGTCTACGTTATGGTCAGTATATAGTAAATTTTATCAATATTAACGCGTTTGTACAAATCGAGGAACGTATGAGACGAGACGTGAAATACGACACAAAGATACGAAGCACTATTTACTTTCACCCGATAGAGCACTCTTCTATATACCCGCGTGTGTTCGTCTTCTAGAAGCTCTCTCAGACAAATAAATAATTTGGAGTTTCTACTCGTTATTTCACTACGTTTGCCAACAATGCGCCCTCTACCTAGTGGCCCTCCGCTACTACGAAAATGAACTCTACCTGTCTCTCATTCTTTCCCACGCTTCCTTGTCCTTTCCCTTTCCATTTTCTCTTTCTTTCTTTTTACTTCTCCCACTCTCTCTTTCTCTTTATACTCCCAGTCTCTCTCTCTCTCTCTCTCTCTCTCTCTCTCTCTCTCTCTCACTCTCTCTCTCTCTCCCCATCTCACCCATTCTCCTTCTCCACTCTTCCCTTTCCCACCAACGGTCCCTGGTAGGTCGTTCGCGGTCGAGGCGAACATAACCTACAACACCATGTCGTCGAACAAAGATTCGCCGGGAGACAACGGACGCTCAAGGCCAACCGCCGTCGGTTTTCGACGCTCACGCGATTTTGTGCGTTTTGCCGAGGCAAAACGTGTCGGTGCGACGGAGATGAGATAATGCGAATTCGAGCGACAGGGAACGGGTAACGAAGGCGAAGGATCGCTGCGAGAGGACGCGTCGTGTCCTACGTGTCTCTATGTGGTGGCCTCTTCCCGCCACTTCTCGCTGTTCGCCCATGACACACGATCGTTGCCGTCGATGCGTATTCGCGTCGGCAAAGAGCGTGCACGGCCGCCGTCCGTCGACCCGGCGCCTGCTATCGAACCGACGCCTTCGGGAGCTCCGCGTTTCGAGAGTTTCACGGGAGCGAACGAGACGCAAGAGGACGGAGTGACAAAGAACGAGAATACGAGAGACGCCTTTCTGCCTCTGTCTGCCTGCGTCGGTCTCTTTCTCTCCTTCCCTGCCTCTCTCTCCCTACCCCTCTCGCTCTCTCTCTCTCTCTCTCTTCGTCGTTCGGTTTGTCTGTCTGGACCGGTCGCGTTCCGTCCCGTATAACAGAGGGCAAATGGAAAAGACAAGACTTACAGGGTAGTACATCCCTTGCGCAGGAAGAAAAAACGCCCCAGAGCCCCACAGCTTGAGGCCGTTTTGCTCCACCGTTGTGCAAGAAAACAAATCCGTCACTTCGTACCGCCGCCTCCCCCTCCTCCTCCTCCGCCGCTACCGCCGCCTCCTCCTCCTCCACCTCCTCTTACTCCTACGGCGATGATGCTGATACCTTCTCCTCCCTCGTCTTTCCTCTGCTAGCACTATCTTTTTCTTCCTGTAGTATGCACACCACGCGCTACTAACGGCGCGTCTTTCTTTCTCTTTCCCTCTCTCTCTCTCTCTCTCTCTCTCTCTCTTTCTTCGCTCGCTCGTTCGCTCTTTCCCTTTCTATCTTTTCACCGAACGTACTCGTACGCGGCACACGATGTTAAACACAAACAAAACTGATGACGACGATGACGACGACGACGTACCGTCCACCTCCTCCGCGAACCTCTATCTCGTTCGCTCTTTCTCTCTTTCTCTCACACACACCGACGAAAACACACGGACGAAACACGCACGCGCGCACTCAATACCGGAGAAACTGCTGGGAACGAACCACGATGGTCGCGCGAACGGCGGAATCCGCGGTTTCTCGTGTCGCGTGGATCGAGCGACAACGGAGCTCGCAAAAACGCCCGTAGTCGTTTAACCGTTGCTATCTATCCCGTCGTTGTTCTTTTCTCGCGCGATCGCTCTTTCCGTCCGCACTAGCTCGCTCGTTTCGTCTCTATCTGGCGCGTACAACGACAACTCACAACCGTCACCGTGGTTCCTCTGCGACTGCTGATGCTTCCGCCGTTAGCCGGCGCCATCGACTGCCAGCGCCATCGCGCGCGCGACACCGACGCCGCCACACGGCCACTCGCGTACTAACAGCTCGGGTCGGTCTGCAGTCGGAGCGCATGTCATGCCGACGTAGCCGCGTTAATCAAAGCTGCATCGAGAGCGCGACTCGGAATTCGGAATTTCCCGGACGTTTCGGCAATGGCAGAACTTATTCGCGAACGACCACGGTCAAATATAATATGACGGAGGTCGAAATATCGTTTCCGTATCGCGACCGTACCGGTTTGTCATATATATCGGGAGAAACGTTGGGCTAATTGGAAAGAATGAGTCAACAATCGAGGGGGAATGAATCAAAAAGAAAAAAAAAAAAGAGGGAAGACGAAAGTACAAATAGAAATCGACAAGACGATTCGCTTCTCACGCCAACTACGCGTTAATTGTTTTCCTCCTTTGTATTGTGATATCGCAGCATTTCAGGCAATTATAGCGTAATATTTAAGATTCGTTCACGCAAAGTCACTGCGACACGTTTCGGTTGTCTCGCGTAAAATCGATCCGCGACAGTTCTCGGCGGCGACAATTCTCGACGAACGACAAACGAACGACGACTCGAGAAGCGCGAAGATGCTCTCGACGGCTAAGCGGATAATCGGTTCTTCCTCGTTTGCTTTTACAGTTCCCCGGGAACGTGCCCGGAGCGTGTGGTAATCGTGTACATAGTTGTGGAATCGTCCGCCGCTCTCGTTACCGGTCCACCAAGTCGCGCACGATCGTCGGATCGCGCGCATCTCTCGTCAGCGTCGCGTGCTCATTATTATTTTAATGCCATCCATAAACGATACTTTTCATCATCCACTGGCTTGATAAGCGGCCGTGCCACACAATGTGCCCTTTTCATTCCCGCTATCCTTAATCCACGTGCTCGCGTAATAGACACAGCGTTTTATTCGCGCAGGTACCAACCACTTTAATTTAACGAGATCTCTCTCTCTCTCTCTCTCTCTCTCTCTCTCTCTCTCTCTCTCTCTCTCTCTCTCTCTCTCTCTCTCTCTCTTTTTCTCTCTTATAACGCTTATTTCACAAATTTGCGAAACAGGCGTAGAACTCCGAGACGATCGACTTTCTAACGGTTTTGACATCTTTATGAAAAACGAGAGCGGTCGCATTGGCGCATCGCGTACGTCACCGTATTTTCGACATTTATGAGATTTTTCCTTTGATGGATTTCTTGCCAATTTCGTTCACCTTAACCAAACTACCGAGACAAATAATGTTTCTTACGTGAACAAAGTTCACAAGTAATCACATTGACGTACTTTGCGTACGCCACTGCAAGCGTATTTCTACGTATTTCAAACGAGACCTATACGAAACTCTTTTAGACAAACCCCGCCCTCCTCCCTCTCTCTCTCTCTCTCTCTCTCTCTCTCTCTCTCTTTCGTGTCGTTTGTCGAGCATGACACCGCGACGTTAGTTCGTCGGAAGATCGCTCGAAACGTTTCATCATCGAAGCGAGATACGTACCGAAAAAGAGACAAACTGCGCGCACGCAAAGTCGTCGTGAAAAGAAGCTACAAGTCGCGTAATAAATCCTACAAAGAACCACGCAAACGTCGAAGGGTATGCACGGAGGAACATCGTACCGAGTTGATTCAGGAGCTATTAAGCTAAGGCTGGCTGTTCTCGCGCGCCTCTCTTCTCCGAGTGATAAGTTATCGATCGCGGTTCCTGTAATTATGACGACGCTGCTAAGCCCGCTTACATCGTCGTCTAGAGGTGGCGAACTATTATTTCAGTTCGCCTCGTTGAGCGTCCGGTTCAATAAAGTCAATGTCGGCGGGATTGCGACGGCTGTGTGTGTGACGAGCGCGGCAGCCAGCGCGACGGCGGAAGAGCTTTGGAAGAGGTGCGCGCTCGTGCACGCAGAAGAGAGAGAAAATGCGATCGGAAGGGGTGCGAGGACAGGGTGGATAGCGCGGCGACAACGAAATCCCAACAATTTATACCGTTGGAATTTGGCCAGGGATCGCCGTGCCGCGTCCTATGGGTGACGATGGGCGAGAAACGAAAAATGTCGAACGCGATATCGCGACGGTTCATTCGCCGGTAATTACAATTTATTACGCGACTGTTTTCTCGCCCATAACGACGGCGATAATGTTGTTGTAATTATTACCGTGGTCGTTGTCGACGAGCAAGTTCAGACATTCGGTGATACCTTGACGTGAATACACGCAGAAGAAGCATGTTTCTTCTCTGTCTCTGTTTTTCTCCTGCTCTTTTTCTTTCTCACTGGTTATTCTACATCGCGTTACGTTTTTCCGATAACAGGCGATGACGGCGGGATAAGGGGAAGATACGAACAATATACGATAAATTACAGACACGTTCGCCGAGCCGTTGCGTACGCAAGAAATAGGAAGTATGTATTCCATGCCGCTTTATGGATCGCTTCAGGTATACGTGTACACCCGGTGTCTACGCTATATATATTTTTTTATATATATATATATATATATATGTGTGTGTGTGTATATATTTAGACACACACACACACGCGCGCGCGCCAGCCGACAATCAACCTGCGCGAGAGCGAGCCGCGAGGGACGCGACCCCTCTTCGGATCACCATAGAAACCAAGAGATGGGACGAGAGGGTGTAAACGCTATAGCGCTTAGAATAACGCACCCAAAGACCCTTCAGATGGAAAGGGGATTCTCGCGGTAGTATCGCGACGTGATAGCGAAGAGCGTCGCTGGAAATATAGATATTCTCATATACACGGGATATATTTGCCATCGACGACTATAAAAGCGTATCGCGTTATCGACGTGGAAAACGTCGGATAAATACAGTTCACTCGGAGTAATAAGCAGCATACGTATACGGAATATGTGACATTTTTGCGAGAATACAAAATAAAAAGGAACGACGATGATGACGGGAGCCTCGTGAATGTTCGATCGCTGCGAAGTGGAAACGGAAGGATCACCGAGGAGAAGCATCGAGAATTATAAATCTCTTCAACTTGCTCGTTACTAATTGAATCCTAATTAAACCGGGTAAATTTTTAAGAGGGTCGACCGTACGAACGGGAGAAATGAGAAATTAGAACGGTAAATGAACGGAAATTATGTGAATATTCCGCGCGCGGAATATTCACATTATACTATTCGATTAATATACACATTCGATTAATATACGGGAAGTCATATTTTCGTCCCGATTATTCTCGCGTATCCTCGAAGAAAGTATGTAAGATGGGGTCCAACGTTGATTTATATCATCGCAGTATATATATTGTATATATTGCTCTTGAGAGTTCCTGAATATAGAATAATTATAAACTATTTCAGAGAGTGTCTCCTCTTTCGCGAGCAATTTCGCACGCGTCGCTGGGAAATCCGGCGAGGCATTTTTCCCGATTTCAATTGACGCTTGTTCGCTCGACGAACAGCGATCGAGCAAGCGGCAATTCTTTCGGTCGAGCGGATGTTTCTCTCGTCACGCTCGCGAACTCGCGGCCGATGAGTTTATTCTCGCGTTCCTCCGTGCAACTATCGCGCGAAACTCCGTCGAAACGCGCCGCGACATTCGCCGAATCGACGGCGTGTCGTAAAACCGCGGCTCGTTCTCTCCTCGTTGCCGTTGCCGCCGCCGCCGTCGCTGCAGCCGCTGCAGCAGTTTCAAGTGCACTCGGGGTGGTCACGCGCGTATTTTTAGAACCCTCCACGCGCGTTGCGGCTGGAGCGCACATGCGCTCGGCGAACGACGCCATTCAGAGTCCTGGTATGCCGGCACCTCGCCGGCTTACACGCTCCTGACACTATAAATGTTTTATGCTCGACCTCACCGACGACGATGACGACGACGACGACGACGACTACGACGGGCGAGAAGAGCGGGAGGGGAAGGGGTAAAGACAGAGAGAGAAACAGAGAGGGGGGAGGGGAGGCAGGAGCCGAGAGGGCAGACGAAGGGATCGAGGAAGATAAATTTATCGGGTCTTGGAGAACAAAGTATCGTCGGGATGCAGCAACGCGTGCGCGCTTGCGGAAGCTATGAATATGTGCCGAGAAATCCGTGCACGCGTTAAATATGCACATATATATATATATATGTATATATATAGTATATATATATATATGTGCATATTTAATATATGTATATATATATATATATATATATATATACGCGCGTACGTATACACATCGAGGGACGCGCGCGGCATTAGGCGTCGAAAATGATTATCCCGGCGACGATAACAATATGGACTGCACAAATAATGTCGGTTCCTGACGATTAACATAATGAAATCTCACGGCGGTAATGGCGACGGCGGCGGCGGCGGCGGCGGCGGCGGCGACGGCAGGATTAGCGCGCTGCGGACGCTATGAAATCGCACGCGCTCTCACGACTACCGAATTTAATGATTCAACAACACTGCGTATATTCGGTAAGCTGTTTAGTCGGCCGGTTCGCTCGATTGGTTTAGCCGGCACACGCGTGTATCGATGACGTATTGTTATCCGCGACAACTCGTTATTAATCGCGTGTTATTGACCGTTGACAAGAAAAAGGAAGAAGACGAAAAGAAATGTCGCGAGGTGAAAAACGCAATTGGTTGATAATCGCACATACATTTGCAGTTGAAATTAACAAGTACTTTTATATCGAAATCTATTTGCAATCAAGGAAATACGACTAGGTTTGTTTCAGTCAGATAATGCGACAGTTTTGTGTAAGATGCGAAGCGTTAAAAATCCTCTGTCAAGAGAAAGGACGAGAGAGAGAGAGAGAGAGAGAGAGAGAGAGAGAGAGAGAGAGAGAGAGAGAGAGAGAGAGAGAGAGAGAGAGAGAGAGAGAGAGAGAGAGAGAGAGAGAGAGAGAAAATGGAGGTGAAAAGACGAAAGAGTCGTATTACATCTCGGTTTATAGGTCGTCTTCGATTTCCCGAATTTTCCACCTCTTTTTTATGATACACCAAAACTCGCGGGCGAACATCCCCGAGATGACGAACGGGAGAACCCAGAGACGCGTGCTGTAAGCCGGGTGACAAGAGGATGACGCGGCGGGTGAGATCCCGATTGAGCGGGTAAAAAGAGGAACGAAGAAATTGCGCTGGTCGCGGCTGTCGCGAATTCACCCTCCTCTATGCATGTGTCCCTTAATTCCGACGGCGGATGGATGGCGTTCTTCGCCGTATCCCGGTGTCACGCGAACGACCTTCTAACGCAAGAAAATGAGAGAGGCGTGTCTGAGTGATGGCATGGTTTGAAAAGCGATTACCGATTCCGATGGATGGCGGATTCTGCGCTCGTGACGTCCATCAACAGGACTCGTCGATGGAGCGACCAAATCGCAGATACCGTTTTAATCGGACAGGTGATCGCCCGTGAATCGCTCCGTATCGACTGCCGGAAGATTACGCAGAGCGATCGTGAATTCGTTGAAAATAGCCGACGAATGATTCGAGAGGTGCTGCGCTGACATTAACGCGAGATTACAAACGTGTTTCTGCTTGAAAAATTGCCGAATACTTTCAATCAAGATTTGACTTTCGCTTCCGCAATCGATAAACACGCAAATTAATTGAGTCGGAAGGCCTCGTAAAATTTCTGAAATATATCCTCGCATCTTTACATCAAATCGCATCTGCCAGTTGACAGAATAGAACCACCGAGGATTAAAGCGACTAATTCTGACCAATTGTCAGCTTTATTCGACGTCCATTGAAAACATAAAACGTATATCGTTGTGTAAATTTGAGTAATCTTTATGAGAATTTGCAAACCGCTTATTTTTGCCCACACGATAATTCCAGTGTCAATTTGCGAATTTTGATACTCGCTGGAAGAATGTCTCACTGTGGAACGTTAATCACATTTTACGCGAAGACACGACTGCCCCCTGTTTTAAAGATTCATGCTGTGAAAAATGCAAAGGAGGGATCTGGAAAAAATATCGACGTGATATTTTGCTTTTTCCGAGATAGATTCTCCCGATCGTTTCGTGGAGTTACGGTCCGCGTCTGTAATATTTAAAATACGTATCTTTGCGTATATTTCCCCGCAAGGACTCGCGTGGTTATAAATAATTGTGGAAAAACAATGTTGGAGCGCGCTTCAACGTCGAAGGGGGTTGACGTTACAAGGGGAGTTCAGTGGCAAACACGCGCTTCTGTAGGATCAATCGTTTAGATCTATCAACCGCACTCGATATCACGAGCGAGATCGTTCTCCTTCAGGATCGGCATTACATCCTATACCTCTGGAAACTGCCTACGCCCGACGAGGGAGAATCTCAAAGAGGCGTTTCCATGACGACTATATGTGTGTGAGAGAGGGAGAGAGCATCGAGCGATAAGCATAGTGCTATATAACATTGCGATAACAATCTCATGCTCATAGACGGCAAACAGATTTCAAAACATTGTTTCGTTGTGATCCGAAGAATGCGAATTGAAAGGAGAAAAAAATTGTAAGACAGACAGAGAGAGAGAGAGAGAGAGAGAGAGAGACATTTTCGTGGATCATCTCCCGCGCACTTTAATACCACACCCCATTGTCGCGTCCGCGCCCCGGTTAAAATCGAAGCATGTTACGCAAGCATGGAAGTGACATTTATCACAGACTGAGCTAAACAAGTTCAAAGCTCCTAGTCCGTATAATGAGAAATGTCATTTCCATATTGCGTAATGGGCGGTAGGAAGGATTCGAGACAGAGAATGAGATGCCGGCCGCGCGCTCTTGTGAATTCGTCCGTATCCGATCAATACGCATGACCAACCGACTGCTGGTCCGCTTCTTGAATCGATATTAATCGACAGCGATGATGGACTGTCGCTGATCGCGTGTATGTATACTCTCGTGCTCGCGTGTAAATAAAAAAGGATCACAAAATTAATTGACGCAATAATTGAAGCGCACGCGTTCATAAAGGTAGTATGCGATCGGTATTGGTTCCGTCGGTGATTTTTTTTTATTAAGCTCGCGAGGCGATATCCGCTCAAACTCGTTTACCGTTGCTCACGACGCCTTTTTAGAGGCTCTCAAAAAATTATCGCTTGCCCGCTAACGATTTAGCCGTGGTCGTCTGCGCGCGTGCGAAGCATGCTCCGTTTTTAAAGGACCGTCACGTAATTACGGAGGGAGAGTTTTTCTTCCCTTAATGGGCTGTCGGCTTAATATAGATGCGCGCGGTATCACGATTCTAAAAGCTCTTTAAAAGATCATAAACATCTTGAGAATTCAATTCGCGGAGTGTGGTCGCGGTACGCTCCCCTCGTTGCTCGTTAATAATTAGGACGCGATATTATCGAAGTATACTCGTTGCTCGAGGACAATTAAGGGAGGAATTCAGGATGAATAAATAGTTGTCTAGAACAATTCACTTGTTCAAACCGAGCAAAAACGTCCCAAATATAAATGAGTTTACTCAGAAGATGGACTCGTCAACGGCCAACTCTGGCCGTTTCTGAAACGCTTTTTTTGTTGAACAAAAATGCTCAACTAATATATGTTACGATTAATAAATATCGTATGTTAATTTTTTGGATTTAATACCCAGTTATATATCTGTGCTTTTAATAAAGAAATAATGTTTAAAGATATAAACATAAAGTAGGAAATAAAGTTCTCTAATATTAATCTGCGTATGAGACATTTAGGATATAAACAGACCGCTTCTTTTCACACAACGAATTATAGAAGGATCTGCCTATTAAATTCTCCGATCTGCACATCAATTTTCACGATGTGTCGCGCGCAAGTTTCAAGTCGCATCGATCGCGTCGGCAAGACGGGGGGGATTAGATCCGTAATAATGATAGTTATTAGTTGAAACTTATCTTACTATAAAATATCCGGACATGAATTTAGAATGAGATCTGAGGTTTACAATCATTGAATCACGTGATATATGTGACATGTGATAATACTTGGATACTTGGACTTTACATATCATTTGAAATTCGGTTAGTTCTTGTAACATCTCTCACGTTGAATTCTATCGTATCATACGTACGATGGCAGTTTAAATTGTATTAAATGAATATGTATTCCGTCGAGAGAGAGAGAGAGAGAGAGAGAGAGAGAGAGAGAGGGAGAGAGAAACATTTATGGCCAACAGATTTGTTTAATAATTCTACTAGCGCTTTTCTAATAGGTATTGTTCGACAAGTATGTTCTCATCTAGAAGCGATCAAATCCAAATCAATTAATTTGAAATTAATTGAATCCTGAATTGAGTAACTTAAAATTAATTGAATCCTATTGACTTTTAATTCGCAACATATATATCAAAAGGATCTTCTATTCCCGCAAATATAATACATACGTAAACAAATCACATGTGCAATTGTGATTCACTCGAGAAGCTCACGTCTAAGTGCAAATTCAAATGTGAACATCTCATTTGAGACAAGATGCAGCCAACGTTTACCGTTTACCAAGCTTCAATCCGAAGACGATCGATGGACGAATTTGAAATTGACATTGCGCGAGAGATTCGGCGCGTCTGTATTCGACTCGAACAGTTGTTTCGATCGAATGTGTCGCGTCGAATTTCTCCGCGGACAGCGACTCTCAAAGCCTGAGAGAACGCTCGATCTTCCCGCTCGTGAGACGCGCTCAATGTCGACCCTGTTCTCCCCCCCCCGCCCCGCCGTAATGCCTGTCGTAAGCCTTTTGAAGTTTTTCAAAGTTAGTTTGGGTAGTTTTACAACTGTTTCCGATATATCAAGGAGACCTTAAGGCTACAAACGTTTGCCAGATTAACGAGGACAGCTCGACGGTGAGCGTTGAACACGCGATGCACGCTACGAACGTTTTATCTCGCACGAGGGGCGGACACGCTCGCGTTCTCCTTTTTCCTCTTAAAACACATATTGTACGGTGAAATACGGTAGCGAGTGTGTGGTTTGCAGCAACAGCAGCTGCTGTTGCAACTTGTATCGATGATAGCACGAAAACTTCGTACTGTTCACGATAATTTTTTGGGAATATCCCCCCCCCCCCCACTCGCTCTCGCGTGCGCGTGTATATGTATATCCGATACTTGATACAATTCAACTGGATTCGATCAAATTGGATGACGGAGAGAGTGCGTAATTGTATAAGAGCAGTAAGAATCGTCGTCATCGTTGGCGGCGACGGCGGCGGTAACTGCGCAGATGAAACGTTTGTCATGCTTAAGAGTACCGGCGGCCCATAAAATTCCTCTAAGCTCACCGCTAATTACGCGAGAGTGCCTTAATCCTCTCGAGGATGCCTCCTCTCCCTCTTTCTATCTCCCTCTCTTACTCACTCTCTCTCTCTCTCTCTCTCTCTCTCTCTTTTTGTCCATCTCGCTATTTGTAACGTGTAAATTAACGAAGAAAGGAAGGAAGGAAGGGAGGATTACTCGTGTGCCTCACAGCGACTAATTGAATTCGACTAATTGAAGCGCGATGAATTCGCGGCGATCCGTTCGCGTATATCCGCGTTTTAAGCGCGAGTGATAAGCAACGCCAAGAATAACGAGGAACGCTTGTGCAACTTTTTGTGCAAATCACGGGGAACAAGCGCAACGACGCTTTGACGAATTAGCCTCCGCTAAGGTCGCGCGGCGAGTCCCACGGAACACAGCCTACGACAACGAAATAAAATTCAAGTGCGAGAGAAGGAGCGGTGACCGGACGGTAAAAAGAGCAGCGCGAATACCGAGTTGTCTGCGTTCCCGGCGAACGACTCGGAAATAACAAACGTAACAAATTTATCTTGAGCGGCACCGCCGCTCTCAGACCAGAAGGGTCGCGCTGCGTTGCTGCGAACCGAATGCTCTCTCCTTTCGTCAAACAGCCGATTATTAAAAAGGAAGAGAAAAAAGACGCGCCTTCGACGCGTTTGCAGTTTTCATTCACATCTCGTCATATACGCGCGATGATGAAATATTCGCGATTCGAGCGGTCTTCAGCGTCAAACAACGAGTCGAGAGAGAATAAAAATGACGATGGAGAAACGACCGCGACGCGAGGATGACTCGGCAAATATGTGGTTGTCGAAGGAAACGCGCGTCGCAGCGCGCACTCTCGGTCGCGCGTTACACGACCGTTCGCGCGTTACACTCCTTGGCAGAGTGGCTCCTGCTTTCCGTCAGTCGCGAATCACGTCATACGCGTGTTTGTGTATTTCTCTTTGCCAGATACGTGTATACATGACGTCCGGCAGCCCGGCGACCAGATTAGGGAGAGACTTTAACACGCGCGCGTGTAAACACGGCGTTGCGTTTGAACGCGAACGAGCACGCGCCCCGGATTTCTCTCGTGTAAACGACGAAAAGGCGGAGTCTCCGCTCCGGCGAGGCGCACAAAGGGTGCGCCTCGTGTTCGCGCTGTTCTTCCAAGTTTTGCGGGACCAAGCAGTCCGGTTTGAAAAAGAAGGAAGACAGAGGGTGAGAGGGAGAAAAATGCGAGATACAGAGCGATAGATAGGCAAGAATACATTTGCATAAAGACTGAGTTTACGGGCGCGCGCGACAGGTCGCGAACGCTGCGGGTTTCGATAAGCGCGTAATCAGTGCTGATATTAATTAGCCCCCGCGGATGTAGCGGTCCTCCGTATATCAGAGCTTATCGCGCGTCTCCCGGACATTTTTCTCGATGGATAGGGATCTCCTTCCGACACACGGATGATAACCGTCCGACTGGCGCGCGGCGCGTACAAACCGTTCGGACTTGACGTTAATATCGATGGAGAGAGCGAGAGAAACAGATAGACAGAGAAGAGTATTGCCGGTGATCAATTATCGGCGACACCAGTTATGTCGAGATGTCAATAGTGAAATAATAACGGTAAATTGAAATAGCGATAGCGGTATTTCTCTTGATCATGAAGGAACAAAGTATCACAATTTTTACATAATGTTTGTCGATAAACCTCGTAGAAGCAACTCTCTCTCTCTCTCTCTCTCTCTCTCTCTCTCTCTCTCTCTCTCTCTCTCTCTCTCTCTCTCTCTCTCTCTCTCTCGTCCGTTTTTGGTGGAAGTTGCGCGCCACTTGTGCGAACGTTGAGATCGATATATACGATGTACGCTTCATTTTTATGCAGATTCAATTACGTCAATATGTGCAAATTCAGTTTCGTGTGAAAAAAAAACAAATGCTTTGTTTTTCAGCTAAGGGTCCGAGGAGGAGGAGAGGTGCGGTTTTCGATTCGGTCGTTTCGTCGTAAGGTGGAAACGACTGTATCGTGTTGAATCGCCGTCGGATACCGACGATGGCATCGCTAATCGCGAAAAGTTGAATTAAAAATACTTCATCATGGAAACAGAACGCTGTGGGATATCGTGTTAATATATTCCGTCAATATTAACCTATTATTGACGTACGCTATAATTACAAAGTTAAATGTTGCATCCGCAGTTGTCTCCATCGATCGACTTTCCTCCTCCCCCCCTCCTCTCTGTCCACTCCGACCAATCTCTCGTAAATGCGATAATATCTGTCGAATATGAGGTATGTAAAATTTTTCGCGTGTACCGCGGAATCGTCCTGCGATCCTCCTTTCCAAAGAGAAGCGGCAGGTTTGTTAAAACGCAGACCTGCCGCTTCTCTTCCCGCCGCTCGTTCTTTGACAAGAGTAATTATTTTCGAGGCGCGAATCCTGCGAGAACGCGAAAACATCCCCTGCACCGCGGCAGGATCGGATTACAGGGCCGTATCCTGGCACGGATTCAATTTTCCAGCTAAATATACGCGTTGGCGGGGGACGGGCGGGCGGGCGGGCGGGCGCATATTCAGCCGAATCGGTTGTTTCGATCGCAGGGAAAGAGAGGGAGGGAGAGCTCCGGCCGCGCCTCGGCAACAACACCGACCATGGAGTCTCTCTCGACTCCCCGAGAGCTAAAATCAATTGCACACGCGCGTGAACCGAGCGAAGAACAATCGGGCGCGCGCTCACCGAAAATAGACTCCCATCTTCTCCGTTTTCCCCCCCGTCCTTCGATCGTCTCGGGAATATTGCGGGATCGTCGCACGGAGACACACGGAAAATCGGCATCGTCTTGGCGTGAGATTAATAAAGGATCACGATATGAGAAGGAAAATTTACGCTGAGCCTGACGAAAGAGAGAGAGAGAGAGAGAGAGAGAGAGAGAGAGAGAGAGAGAGAGAGAGAGAGAGAGAGAGAGAGAGAGAGAGAGAGAGAGAGAGAGAGAGAGAGAGAGAGAAAAGGGGGAGGCGAGAGGCAATTTATTAAATAAATATGCGAATCTTGAAGAGAAATTAAATTCATATCGCCGAAAATTCGCGATCGATCAGGCGTATAAACGAGAAAGGTATATTTTATCTCAAATTCGAGATTATAAAATTCAGGGAGCTGTGTGTGTGTGTGTGTGCGACTGCAAAATATCATCATCTATGTAATTGCAAAGATTCGTAACCTCAAAATTCTATTCCATCCTCTCAAATATCTCTGCATCTGAAATTTACTTGTACAATTCAGGCCTTAATAATATTATATATTCATGGGTCAACTGACCTTTCAAAGATGCCGTAAAGTTGAACGGATGGCTACGCACGTTTTAGCATTTCGCAAAATCCAGTTTACCTGTCGCGATTGCAGTTGTTAACGCACTACATTCGGGGGCAGCCGTTTATCAGGTTACACGGGAGGACGCGAGTGTAAAATACTTCGTGCATTTGTTGCTGTTCACCTTTCACGCAGTCGATCGTTCCCGGCAAATAAGCAGCTACTTCCAAACGATTTCCGACGCGGCCTCGCCAAATAATCACCGGCTGTTTGATAATAAATTCCCGATAAAAAATGCGATACGTCCGCAGAGCCAGAGAGAATTCGCGTCGTGCCAATTGTTTCTCCATTGCATGCGGGACAGTGATCCCGCTAAAGTTTGCTCGATTTTGCAAATCTCTCGCTACCTACCATTTTTTCGCGTCGTCGTGTTTGCCATTTCTCGCACTGGCTTCGCGTTGAATCGACCGCCATCGTCACGAGAGTCGAGTTACTGCGCGAGCAGAAATCCATAAACGGTCGCAAACAGGGAGCTGCGTTATCGATATACGCAGAGGCAGAGGGGCGAGAAAGAGAGGCAGAGGGGACGAGAAAGGGGGAGAAAGGGAAGCGAAAGTTTATCGACGACAACGTGTATCGATCGAGTCGCGGCGCGTTTTCAACGTAGACGCCGGATGGCGTCGAGTGCTGCTCGCTCGCCTGTCGCCACCTGACAAGCTAGGATCGAAGGTGCATCGATGCAACGGTAGAAGATGCCGTTGACGAGCAATCATTTTGAAATTTCAAAGAGACACGTTTATCAGATACGACCCGATCCGGGTCGATGCGTCGCATGTCGCATGATTCGCCTGCATTCGCAACAAACGACATCACGATGCACGATTTATAGATTGCCCCGTTCCTCTGCGCGAAATAATAGATCCGTTCTTTATGGTTGCATTAAGTTACACTATCTGCACTTGAAATGAGATCGACACATATTCGTCGTTTGACAGAAGAAAGAGAAAGGAAAATTACAAAATAGATGTGAAGTGCAGTTATAAGGAACATGTAGAATATCTATAAAGCTTTCTGATTTCCATACAGCTATCTGATATATCACAACTAGAGAGAGGGAGAGAGAGAGAGAGAGAGAAAGAGAGAAAGAGTACATTGTGCAAGCGAGACAACACACGTATCTCGAATGTTACAGAGAAATTGAACGGTCGGTCGCAACGATAGCAATGCAGGATATGTGTAGCTCTGAATTCGCGACGGTGGCTCGACATGAATAATGTACAATAAAATTGTTCTCTCTCTCGTGCCCTCAAATATTAGATAGCTTCTAGACGAGCAACAAGTCTCTCCGTGATTGTTTAATCGCGCATTTGCACACAAAGTGTCAAGTTCGATGATAACATAACCAAACTTAAACTTGCGTTCGTTACCGATGTTGGCAATGAGACGCCAATAACATATATTTAATTTTGCTAGAATTGACTAATTCTATCTTCTCTGTCCTCCTTCCCCCCCTCTCCTTCCTTCTGTTGATGACAATTGCTCGTCAAGCAACAAGTAAATTATAATCATAACGAAAGATGCGGTTAACTTGCAGCCGATCTCTCTCTCTCTCTCTCTCTCTCTCTCTCTTCATCTCTCTTGATCTCTTTATCTTTGCTTATTGTCAATCATATCACAATCAACTCACGGAATATTTACTGTTACAGTGCACTACGCACTATTCGCTTCAAACATGGCGTTGGATGAATCCAACGAATTTCAAGACGAATCTCTTCGCGAGTTTTGCGATGACTCGATTTCTACGCAAGACTGGCGATTTGGTTGGGTGGCCACCGAGAAATTCTGACTTATACGAGAGATGCATTGAATACGTTCGGAGAGATACGATCGGAGATCTACGGTTTCTCTTAACGAATGTTTTCGTTCGACATGACTTAAACGGCGGCCGATAACCGGCCGCGACTTTGCGCTTTCCGCGGAGGCGCGTAAAGTCGATTGTCACGTGCACGCCTGATTCGACTGGTCGATGTGAGATGCAAGTGGTCACAAGAGTCTGAGATAAGCTAATTACCGCGAAACATACCCAAATCTCCATATTCAGTCGTTCCCACTCGTGATTCAGCGAGTAGTTGATCGTCATATTCCGCATACGGACGTTTCTGAGCGCATCGTCAAGCAATTTGCGGTCCAACGAACCGTGGCCACCGCGTCGCGTTCTTCGCATGGCCGCGAACAATTAACATAATTCCAAACTGATTTTCGCGCTTTGGTAGACCGGCTCGCAGCGTCGCCTGTTGGCCGCGTCGGAAAGTCGCACGGATGCGATCGGTATTACAGAGATCTGCTCGTCGGTGGAGCGAGTTTTCAGTTCCGACGTGGACGACGACCATCTCGGACAATTTCTTTTCACAACGCATCCTGCTCAGACATTAGAATCTACGATTCTACGATCTACGATTTGCTTGCGACCGGTCTTAACGTTGCAAACTGAGGTTGCGGTGGAAATCTTATATACTTCAACAACGGTAAACGCTTTGTTTTATTTGCTTCTCGAAGGTAATATAATCGCGCCAACGTCGCGAGAACGTCCAATGCTCCATTCTTTCGTTTGAAATCTTTGAGATAAAGGCCATAATCAATTTTAAAATGTATCGGATTAATTCGACTCGCCATTTTTTTAGATTCGTTGCTCGTTTTATTACAATGAATATTCCGCGAATTTATAGCATTTAATCGTCGTTCGATCGATCGATCATAACGGGAGGTTAGTTGCGGATTAATCTTTATCTATCTCACCTCGCGATGAAGCGTAAAACATAACCTAAGAATATAACAGAATCGTGTCGTGTATCATTATTCTAGTATCGGAATTTACTTAGATCTCAAACTGTCGAAATGTAAACGGGAAGAAGAAACGCGACGTCAAAACCGTCAAAGCGTCAAAAACGGATTGCGTGCGTAAAAAGATATATTTTGCATATTTGGCAAGAAAATGCGGATCAAACTTTGTGTCGTGCGTTTTGCATTCGTTATTACAACATATACTCGCCCTTTCGCCGCTCGATCGAACTCGATTAAGTTTCGCGGGAAAACAGGCACGTTGTTGATTCGTATAAACATGGCGTATATAAACCGGCGGTATCGAGCGGACGATCTAAATAATTCCGAGGGGATCTTTATCCTCTTACGTTTCGCGTGCAACGCAGCGCGACGTATCTTAATTACATTTCCGATAACTCGCTTAATACTGCCGTCACCGATCATCCCCCCTTCTCTCTCTCTCTCTCTCTCTCTCTCTCTACTCTATCTCTATCCCTCTTCCTCTCTCCTTCTTGTCTCTTTACTCTCACTTTAATTACATTCTTAATTGCGTTCGATCATTGCACGCTTGTACTTTCGATATTGCATTCGCGCAGTGTACAAAAATATATCCGTTTTACCGTAACGTTATCGCAGTGTCGCATTCCAGCGACAGAACGCGGGAAAACAATTGGACACACGGTGCGCGCACCTCAGCCAATAACACGAGGACCACTCATTTCCGTCTCCTCTGTTTGTCCGTCCGTTATTAATTCAGACGATGGCGGAAAAGCAAATATTTTCGAATTATTCATAATCTCGGAAAGCATTCGCGCACGAGAAGCGTAATGGATCCCGGCGAATAAAAGCCTCTCACGGTCTCGTTGATTCTCCATCGGAACACCTGCGAGTGCTTGCTGTAAATTAAAATCGCGCGCGCCCGCGTGCGGGAGAGAGAGAGAGAGAGAGAGAGAGAGAGAGAGAGGTGGGGGGAGAGGGGCAGGGGAAAGAAGAGAGAAAGGGAGAGAAAGAGAGAAAGATCGAGGCAACGGGATCATCGTCGACATGCGCAAATGTAACCTCGGGATTTCTCCGTTCCGGAATTTCCGACAACGGACGTAGAGTCGCGTACGCAATTACGCGTTCTATTTTTGGATGAAATGCCTGACACGTGGCCGTGGTATTTAATTTCATTTCCATAGGTGCATAATTGCATAATGCGCTACTGAATATCACGTTAATCCGCCGGATCAATTAACGAGTCATACAACTCATAAAATACACCTAAATTCCCTCTTTGCTGATCGCCGCGAGTGCGGCGGAGAAAAATTCACATGCACTCTGTACGTTTCGTTGACCGCGGATCCGGCGCTCGACGACGACATTGATGTATTTCCAAGGATCCCGATTGTTGCGCGTCTTACGTCATATCAATTATCGTCGCGAACGTTATAACGCGGCCAATGCATCACGTGCGCGCATTCGTATACGCCGCTTTGTGGAGAAATTTCAATTTTCGCGCATGAAAAGGAAGCCGCTCGCCGTCGCACCGGCGACAGATGTAGAAGAGAGAGCCAGAGCGAGAGCGAAAGAGAGAGAGAGAGAGAGAGAGAGAGAGAGAGAGAGAGAGACCTATTACGCGCTTCCTGTAACTGACGTTCCGTCTCCTTTCGCCAAAGGGCTAATTTGCAAGGCAAGGGATTTAATTAGCGAATGCTCAAAGGCAGAGACCGCGTCAGTCCGCCTGCGCGCTAATATCGCGTAATATACGACTCTTTTTAAATGTCTGATTAATTTAGCGCGCGCTCGACGTGAGTCTCTGTCCGCGGCACATCCCCGAAAAAGGAGTGCGGAGGCGGAGATTTTGACATCCTGTCTTTCTCTCTCTCTCTCTCTCTCTTTCTCCTTCCTCCCCCATCTATCCGTCTTCATCGTCCAAGGATCGAATTCGCAAGGGAGTTAATTAACGAGCAAGTGAACGCGCGTTCGAAAGCAGTGATCTAACGTTAACAACGACCTGACACATGTCACCCATTATTGCCCGATAATTCGCGCAAAGACGATTTTTACACACCAATTTCGAAGAAGCATTTTCTCTTCCGCGATTTCGCATTTGAGAATACCCGACTCGAAGATCTGTTCAGCTACATTCGCGAATTGTACCGGATACGCATGATTCAAACGATGACCGCTTTGTATCTCGCTTCTCTCCGTGTAATATGTTTTGCCCGCGATACAGATTTGATTTGATTTGAGTAGATGAACGATTCGTTTTCGCGGCTTCATTGCGCACGTATAATTTACATCGTATATATACACAGGGAATGAGAAGGTAGGGCAGGGGGATGGAATACCGTTGCGTAATAATTTTACGTGCGTTGATTTTCCTCTTGTTGTTTATAATTAACGCAGCAACAATTGCGGCTGTATAATACAAGCAACGTAATTACGTAACGATATACGAAGCGTGGATCGCGCGTACAGTGATATCGAATGAAAAGGCGTCGGTAATGACGATAATACCCGTTATAATGATGAAAATGACAAGGGCGACAGCGGCAGCAACAGCGCGTGTCGTTCAAACGGCACGAGAAATTCGAGTCGGAGTCCTCGACGTTTGCCTGTTGATTTGCTCGAGTTTATCGGAATCGTGCGTCGTAAATCGCGAATGATCGTCGAACAAAAAAAAAAAAATTATCGTCCACATGCAACTTTACGAGAAAAAGGAAGCAGGTGGTATATACATATCTGTCTCTGTTTTTCTCAAGTGCGCACGCGCGCGCGTTAAATACGAATTTATTATTCTAATTACTCCTAATGCGCACTCGTGCGTTTGTGCTATTCGCGGACGCACAGCTACGCGAGTTATTCGTAGCAATTAAACGCGACAGTGAAATATTTTCATCGCACTACCTCGTATTTTGCAGAACGCGTTCCGCTGCTCTCTCTCTCTCTCTCTCTCCCCCCCCTCTTTCTCCCTCTCGTTCTGCCTCTCTCTCGCGTTACTCTTTCTCTCTTTATCCCTCATTTCTCTGATATCCGTATACGACTACGAGATTATTAAAACATTTCCGTTAGTAATCCGTTCCGCATCCCTGGAACGGGTGAGCGCAGGTGGGATTTTCGTCGAGAAGCACTTTTCGCTTCTTCCGCGTCTAGCTTTTCACGCGACTGTTCTCTTTGTTCGGTCTTTCTCTTCCTCTCTCACACACACACACACACACACACAGGTACTCGCATACACACGGCATGCACACCCGCACAAGCTTCTTTCCAACACGTCCTCCTTCTTTTCGCCTGCCCTCTCACGTCCTCGGAATACCCTGGATATCCTCGATTCTAATTCAATCGCACGATTTTCTCGCAGAAAATCCCTCCCTTTGAAATAGCTTTGCCCAATATCGCCTCACCTACAATCTCGCGAACCTCTCTCGCGCTCCTGGTGCGTTTTCAATTCTCGACCTCAGGGCCGTATCCGCTGGACCGTTGGCGGGTGATAAGATTTAGGGCCTGCCCGACGAGCAGGAGAAAGAGGAAACGACTCCGCAAGTGAGACGACGGAGTTCCCTCCGGTCGGTCTCGCGGGAGAATTTAGAAATTCGTATAAGACGAGATATAAAAGCCAAGTAGACGCATAAACTTAATGTAACGGCGGGAGCTGCCGGAAGCGCGAGATTTATTTTCGCCCTCGTCCGCACAATTATTTTTGCGCTCTATCTTCCTCCCGCCTCCCCTGTCTCTCTCTCTCTCTCTCTCTCTCTCTCCCTCGTGCGCTTATCATCCTCAAGAATCCATTATTTCACGTATAAGTTAAATCTAAGATGCCTGTCTTAAACCTGCTGCAGGCGATCTATATAACTCGTTTATACAAAACACGGGTAAACGGAATTTCAATTGCAATTTTTGAATGCAGGAATTACGCCGAAATTTATCGATGAATTTCATTATATGGGCGTTTGTGAATTCGCTCATTTTTCGCGAGCATTCTCTTTCGAGAAACGAGCTTCGGGACTGCTAAATTCGAGAGCTCAATTTCGCGCGTGCGAAGCGATGTGTATCAAAAATACTAATATATAAATATATACATGTATTCGGCGTTTCGTGTAAATTTCCCACGAAACGTGACGTGCAAAACTCGCGCGCATAATGAGCGTCGTACCTTTTTATACGCGGAATGAGGAGAAAGAGGTGTGCCTGCGTCACATGATGTTACGAAAAGTTTTCGCAACGTTCCTTTCTTTATTTTGTCAAGATTAAGTTTGTTCTGCCGGTGCACGGTGAAAAAGTGAAGAGGGGGAAAGGGAGAAAGAGAAAGGGAATGAAAGATAGGAAAGGGAGAAGGATACGTGAAACTAAAGCGACTTCAACTTCAGCGACAACTGGGCCCCGGTCCTACAAAGCTTCACTTCGAAATGTTCGTTTAACTTTCAACTCGAAAAATTCAGCGAGCGAGAATTAAAATTCTTCTACAGCGAGAAAGAAAAAAAGTACAGGGTGTGTATGTGCGGAGTTATAAATTTCTCTTTTCCTTCTTTCCTTTACTCTTTCCTCTGGCCCATATTCCCGGATAACGGATAACAGAGCGGAAACACGCCAACTTCCTTCGCTTCGCGGCGGACGCGGCATCAATTTTCGGCGGCTTGCATTTCGCTCAATTTCGCCGCGATGGCAACGACCGTTCGACGGTTTTCGGTTCAATGATCCCTCCGACGCGTTAATCGATATTCGTACCCTTTCGCTCTCCTCAACCCTGGCTTCGGCACGGAGACTGTAATTAATTATAAGTTTCGGACGTGCCGCCTTTTTCCACAACGCAGTGTAAAGCGGGGCGCGGCTGTTTACACATAAATCAAAAGCAATTATAAGACGACGTGAATCGATACAACATCGCTCGGTGGTAAAGGTCGTTTCGAAATCATCGAAATTCCGCGTCGGTAAACGTGCTGGCAAGGTCAATCGTGACAAATTAACCGCGTGATACCACGTGTTTGTTTAGCTGACCTAGAGCCGCGTGCACGCGACTTTTCGCCGACTTCGTCCGTCCCTCGCGCGGCGTTCTTTCGCTGCATTTCCGCGTCGCGTGTTACTGTCGGGTTTAAGGTCAAACGAAGAACCGCCATTTTCCGGCGGTCCCTGCGACGGACCTAAGAGGATTAAGCCAGTTTTCTTCCCGCCGGATTTGCTGCGCCGTACAGCTGCTACTCTGTCGGCCACCTTCCGTTTGTTCGTTCCCTTCTTTTTATGACGCGAGTACCACGCGTTCGCGATCGCTGACGCAATTAGCGGGGATTTTCATTCTCTCCGACCATCTGCGAGAGATCCGCTTGCAGCTTTGCCGCGAGTGATTTGCCGTTCGCGTTTGAAAATCGCTCGATTCGTCCGATTGAGATTGTTGTTTTTCCCGCGTGAGCTCCTTCAGGCAGGCTTTTTTGCCCCGAGAAAGTCGATAAGGGTTTTAGTATTTGTTTCTTAAGCTACTACTTTCTACGATTTGTAGCTCGCGGCGATATTCTATAAGCGTAATTTATAACATATAATATATTCTATAACGTAATTTAAATGGATATTTTTCGACATATCTAATGCAGAAATTATTGTTCCGCTTCAACTACTAACTACTTTCATATTTCATTGATGAAGAAATGATTATTACAATTTTTTCTCCAATCTTATAGAGAATAATGAACATCGCAAAGCATAAACAGCCTTGAGCTGAAAGGCAAGCTCAAAGAAAAAAAGAGAGGAAAAAGAAACAGATTTATTGTCCTGTAAAATAAATTACTCCGTTGTACTTTTCGAATTATCAGTGATCGAAGAATGAAAGACTTTTGTCTGTTTAATTAATCGGCATAGGCTAATAACGAGAATGTTCCCGAGTCGAAATTTTTGTTCAACATTATTTTTGCAAATGCATAGTCGCATTTGGAGAATCAATGAAGAATTCAACATTATATAGACTAATGTCTTACCTTGTTGTTACATATGATTGTTTACTAACCTTATCGAGACTTGTGAAAAATCACTTCTTCAAGAATTATTTAATATTCCATCATCTCACTCTGTTTGCATTTAATATTTAGTTTTAACTTCAAAATAAGCGATGTATTAATATTCTGCGTAATTTACTCAACTACAGATAGAATATGAGATAAGTGGATATTAAATAATTTGATAAAGATTAACGGGGTAAATGGGTAAAAAAGAAAGTACAAACTCTTATTTTCCAAAAATATTTCTTTTCTTAGCTTTAGAAGCTTCGATCAACTCTTAAGAGAACTGATAAAGAAGCTGCAAAGGGGTAAAGACAACATTTATATCCAACAACATTTGTGTCCAATAATACTGTTCGAACTAAGGGATTGAAATTTGGATCTCGTATATAACAAAGCTAAACCGAAATGAAACAAAGGGCGTTACGTGTGGCAGCTGCCACGTGCAACAAAACACGTAAATATAAATAAAATTATTGCCGCGATTTTAGCATTATTAGACGTAAAAATTAGCAAAATTATAGGATTTATATTGCATTTTGAGGCCGATATTCATAACTTTTAATTATTTAGCATCTTGCGCTGAGAACATAATTAATGGAACATTCGTATTCACAATATTTATGCTCTGTTGTTAAAATCAATGTTTATTCTGTAAAGTAACAAGTACAGATACATATTATAGACTGACATATTATAATCAGAGATCAATAAAGCTACAATTATTTGTTAAATGATAACAAGCTATGAATGCCGGCTTAAATTTCGACTCGGGTGTCTTTTTATTCTCGGTGAATTTCGGCCAAATATCCGTTAAAAACGGAAATATATCATATAATAAATAATTTGACACACCTGGTATCGCTGTCCGCGTCCTATGTCGTCTTGGCTGTTCTGTGATTCCAGTCACTCGTTCACTCACTAGCATTGGCATTCGCGCGAATACGGAGAAATAATAATAAGAAAATAATAATAATTGAATGTTAAATAAATCTCAAGTAAGTTTTGCTCTAAACCCCAACATGGAAACTCTGTATCAATTGATGAGAGATGAAAAAATATTAAACGGTTCCTAATTAAATCCATTTTTAGTCTCTAACAAAGATGTAGCTATTTATTGGTATTGGTATGACTCATAGTGTTGATCTTATATAGTGTTACACTTTGAGATTCTCCATTGATCCATTGATCCTCTGCAGGACTAATGGAGAAGAAAAATTTCGATTTGCGAATAGCTTCGATAAATTGCAAAATAAGAGGATTTGAATTTTTATTTCGCGTATAAGAGAAATTCCATCGCATGTAGAATCTCAAATGTTAATATCGCGATGTCAGAGACAAGTATCAGAGGAAACGAATGAAATTTTTATTAAATATATATATATATATATTTTTTTTTAACAAACTTTTGCGCTACACGAGTGCTGGATATTACGCGACTCCTCGTCTACCACTTCTTCTTTTTTTCTTTTCTTTTTACCGTGTTCTGACCAGAAAGAGAATTAGGATAAAACAAATTAAAGTTTTCGTGTCAGAGTCTGGGTGAAATCGATACACCGGCTCCGCAAGGAGGGAACGTTCTCTAAACTCATCGCGGAATTAAGTCGGATTAAACGCCCGGGGGATTGAAAATTGTCAAAGTGCTGGATCGAGTCGTCGACCGGGAGGAAATCGCCGTGTCGTCCCAATTAAGGGCGCTTTTGCGCGCACGCGAAGGATATCGTATCGATCGGAACGTGACATCGCGTCGATTGTCACACAACGGCGATTTTATCGCGTGGGAGTTTTGCTCTTAATAGTACAAACATCAAAGCTGTGAGAAAGAAATCGTTCAGGTAGACGAGACAGGCACACACTCGTCGATTAAATTCTTAATGAATATTTTCAATCGTTACTTTGCGCCTGCGACGGAATATTTCCCCGATATTCAATTTAATGTAATATCCTAATAACGACGTATCAATCGCGAAATAATGTTTGATGAAATTTCATCAGGTACTTACGATGTGTGCTATTCGGTGTGGCGTTTTGGCGCGGTGATTCGACCTGCAACAAAAAGAACGGAAGAGCACCTCGGTTAATTTCTCAAACACGTTACAACAGGCGCGAATAAACTGATTTAATCTACGAAATTGCGCTCGCCTCGCCTCCCATTTCCGAGAGAGAAAGGGAAACAATGCAACGGTCGGGTAATCGACGACACACAGGGAAAAAGAGCGGACGGGATTTACCGGAGACTCGCTTCACATATTGCATTACACATTCTTGAAAGTCGAGATTCGCCTTAATTTGCATAACTGAGACGTTCTGAGACTTCATACTGGCTTCCGAATGCGGCGGCGTCCGCTCGCTCGGGCACTCTCTCTCTCTCTCTCTCGTCGCCGAGAATTTTGATTAAATTCAGAGTGCGCGCGTGCGAACCAGTCTCGCTTATAATTTTATCGAGCGTACAGTCTCAGCAGTCTGCGTGGCGTGGAAGAAGTTTGCCGGTGAGAAAAAGATGACTCGCACGCGCGCATATATATATACATATATATATATATATATGTATATATATGTATATATGTTTCTTTTTCAGCAAGGACGAATTGACCGACCGACTGACCAGTCGCTGGCCGGCGGACCTACCGGTCCCCGTTCGATCAGAGATTGTCATGCCGTTCGCGCGCAACGTCCAATAAAGCGCTCAAAAGCCCGAGCGAGCGCGCCGCGGGATTTCACGGAACGGCGAAACTGCGAGAGAGTGTGGCCGGGTCTGAAATGGAAATCGCGGCACGCGGATCGATCCACAGATTGCCGCATAAGAATTTTATTGCGCTTCCTCCTCTCTTTCTCTCTTTCTCGCTCGCCCGCCGTTCGGTCTCGCTCGCTATTCCGACTCGCCGCATTCCGAACGTGATACTGCGTCTCCCGCGAGAAAAGTAATTAACTCCCGGCCCCGCTGTCTTCTACGACAATATAATGAGCGGGCAAGGTGGAGAGGATCTGGCGCACGGGCGATTCGCAATAAAGGAATTTTCGAGCGACGAAACGGCGAGAGATATGATCTTTTGCGCGATTGAATACCATATGAGGATCTCATTATTTTCCTTGCGCGCACTCTCGCTCTTGACGAGGCCCACGATACAATCATTGTTTCTAGTCTCGCGTAGAACATGAAGCTGCATCTCCTCGCGCGGAGAGGTAATTAACCACGGCGCGACAGCAGTGAGTGAATGAGTGCAGGATAATGCGAAATAAATCTTGCCGCGCGACGCGGTAACGCTCGCAAAGTCTGTGATAAAGAAGTCTTCCGAAAGGAAGACGAAGGGAAAAAATGGAGGAGAGAAACGAAAGATCCGAAGGAATCTCACGCAACCGTGGATGATGAACGCGCACTCTGATGTTCGCGGTGTGCTTCGCATCCTCGCGAGCCACTCGGCACGATCTGTAATCCGCGACAGAATTCGTGATGGAATTTACAGAAACTTGCGGCAACGAGAGGAGAATTCATTATTTGCCATTGCGATCGCACGGCAACATAATTGCAATCGAAAAACCCATTTTTGCAGCAAGCGCGCTGCTACAGTATATTGATAATAATCTTACGTGCATATATATATATATATATACACACGAGGGCAGTCTGAAAAGTTCTCGGCCTAACAATGAAAGAAAATTTTTTTGCCGTGAAATATGTTTTATTTTTCAATATAAACTCCTGAAACTCCAATACATTTATTCCAACGTTTTTCCAATAATTCAATACCATCATTAAAATGTAATTCCGGAAGGTTCTTTTCGCTCTGGTGGTATAGTGGTGGATCCAAGTTTCATCAACAGTTATGAAACGACGCTTGAAATCCATGTTATTTTGCTTAAAACGATCCTAACACGCTTGAGAAATGCGCATTCGAATGCGTTTTTGGTCAATCGTTAGCAAATGCAGCATCAATCTTGCACAAAGTTCTTTCAACTGATGCTACTACTCGAATGATTTGACAGATCGAATAAAATTTTACATGGGTTTATATCAGGGATGCCACTTTCCAATACAATTATAGTTTGACACTTTCTAATGCCATGTATGTGTCAGGTCGAGAACTTTTCAGACTGCCTACGTGCATATATATATATATATATATATATATATGTATAGAGAAAGAGAGAGAGAGAGAGAAGATTGCTTTTTACCAAAACAGTAAATGGCTATGTGGTTGGCGTCGGAGATGATTGATCTATAGTGAGACCAACTATATTTTTCTCGTCTTGGTATGAAAAAATCTCCAGGGAATCATAGTCATTTGAATTCACATGTGGAGTACGTTCGTAAATCCTTCGACGTTTGCGCGCTCGTCGCGTCGAATTACAAAAGAGGAATTCCATCGCGATTTGCACGGTTCGTCGATAGCGAGTCGATTACGGAAACGGACGTGGAAGTGCTTTTGCGAAGAGAAGGCAACGTAACCGACGATCCTCTATTTTTGGTGAACCCACGTTCGGATCCTGGCGTTACCGCCGCCGCATTCTTCAACCGTTGCCGGTAGACGCGCGAAACGGCAAGAATGCAGTTTTCGCTTGCAGTCGCAACTGCGAATCGAGCGGACGTAATTAGTGGCGAATCCACGAGTAAATGCAGCGATTTTCGCGAAATCGCTCCGTCGTCGGCCGGTATTTCGCGAGAGCACGTTGATTGCGAACTTTCCCAACGTACTCGTGCGTCGGTCGCTAATGAAAATAACCGACGTGGCGGTTTCCTTCGGCGGAAAATGTTTGAGCACGCGCGAGCGAACAACGACAACGAATTGCAATTATTATTTCTCAAACGTTACCGCGCTGCGAGAATAATCCGGCGACATCGTCGGGAGTATTTGTTTCTATCTACGTACTATCGCGCTTTTCTGTCTCACCTCTCTTTCTCCCATGTTAGTAGCTAGTGTAACAATGTAACAATGTAATTGCAAGCGTATATGCGGCAACATGGAAAAAGGCGAGAATTCTACCGCGTCCGCTCCATTACCACAGAAATTCCTTAAAAATATCGCCTTATTCGCTATGCGAGGCAATTTGGACGAACAGAGACTCGAAGGAGTTGAGGGAATTAAATTTCCTCTTTGAAACAATGCGCTCGGTTTTGATGCAATTGCGAGCGTCTCGTTCCACGTGTCTTCTACGTGTATCTAACGTAATATGTATCTCGTCTTATTTTTGTTTACAAGTAAATGGTTCCGAAAAATCGAAATTTTTAGAAATTTAAAAAGCAAAACATCTCCTATAAAAGTCATAATTTCAGACGTTGGGACAATCTCTGGAAAAACAACTATACAAATCAATTCGCGAATCATTGTAATATTATAATAATTGCATAATAATTGCATATTATAATAGTGTGCAGTGCAACAAATCGCACTGCTGCTCAAGAGTCACAGAGAAAGAGAGGAGAGGAGAGGAGAGGAAAGAAGAAGAGAGGAGAAGAGAGGAAAGGAGAGGAGAGGGGAGGAGAAAAGAGAAAAGGAACGGAGAGAAGAGAGAGAGAGAGAGAGAGGAAGGGGAGAGAGAAGTACACGCGCTTCCTACGATACTCTTGGGCCGCTTCGCGTCTCTTCTCACCAAAGGACTGCGAGCTCCGCGTCTGCGAGGCGAATAATTTAATTAGCGAGGCATTAGCCGCACGTAAAACACTCTTCGTCGGGAGTCATCGACGAAACGAAGCGACGAAACCCGGCACGCTGTGAAGGTCCCGCGCGAGAGCGCTTCCGTCTCCTGCTCTCGGGAGATCATCATGTTGTCACCGTATATGCGCGCTTTGACAATTTCTCGCCATCAAATTTTTTTCTTCTCCCTTTTTCTCTGCCTCTCCTGCTTCCGCAAAGTTTGCGCAAATGCCTCGATTGGAACTAAGTCAATAGACGAAAGACCGGGCGAACCGGGGATCGGATCAATCAAGCATCCAGCGCGTGGACGGACGACGCCATAAATTCTATCTCCCGAATTTCGCCGTGCACGTGCGTTTGTATGGGCGCGCGCGCGCGCGCGCGCGTGTATGCGTGTGTGTGTGTGTGTGTATGAGCATATTTGACACATGTGTGTGAACGCGCAACTGCGGGCGAGACTGCAACTGCAAACCGACTGTAATTGGAAGGGCCGCGGGGCGATGGTACTATGTACCCATCGTGTATATAGAGGTTATCGCGCGCATCGCATCACGGGCACCGTGAATCGAAATCGAAAACCTCGGGGGCGCGCGCGCTTGTCTGGGCGTTTTCGGCTTCCGAATTAGGCGCGTCGACACGTACACTCTAATCGAATCCGCGCGACAGCGCGCATCAACGTGCGCGCGCGCGCGAATTCTCTCTCGCAATCTCCTTCTCATTCGCACTCTCTCGTGAATACTTGGCGTATTTTCTCGCCGACGAGCCGTGCGCTAGGAAACTTTTAATCGCGCGCAAATTGCCCCGTCTCGTAAATCGATAGCGCCGCGCTATCGTAAATCTCGAACGGTCGCGTTTCTCGCCGCCGCCGGCGACGTATTATTGCCGCTCGAGCGCGCTCGCCCTCGCCCTCGCCTTCGCCCTCGCCCACGCCTTCGTTTCGAGGCCCACCCTACTACTTTTCTCCAAATGAATTTTACTTTGCCCCATGTGGAAATCAATTTTCCCGATGTATAATATGTCCTCGAGTACTCGAGTAGTACTGTTGTAATACCGGATATCTGGATACTACGGGTTACTACCTGCGGAAATACCGAAAGTCTTCAAGGCCTATCTTCAAGGCTATCTCTCAGGAGTTGCTTTTCATTATTATCTCTTCTCATTTATTTAAAAATATTAAAGTAACGTTCACAAAAAGTATTCATGAAACGTTTCATTTTTATGTAAGAGTTCTTGAAAATTCCTCAACAAATCTCGAAAATTAAAATATTAACAAAAAGAGAGATCCTATACAAATATATTAAAGTCGCCTATACACACATATAAATAGAATTATTTTCACTTTTCGCAGATATTAACTGATATTTTTATACTTTTCGGCCTTGATGTAACCAAACTCGCGAGTGTCAATCGAGTATCCAAAATCAAAATTCTTCTCTCTTCCTCTCTTTTTTTTTCTTCAATGAAATCATGAAACCACCGGATAAATATTCATGTCATACAGCGTCATACAATCGCTGCGATCGGACGGAGCATTTCAAACGTTCGTATCCGAATGATAGTCCTCTAGAAAATAATGCTGTCAGCTAAACGTTTCATGAATATAATTTAAACCTCGCTACAATATTTTTATGCACGGAATGACTTGAAATAGTTGGTCAATATCGGAGCGCCTGCTTCATTCGATTCGCATTTGTGACTGTTTTACATTAGCTTCCAATACCGCGGATTCATTTTACCGAAGCCAAGCTGTTAATTGCGTGCATTGTACAATTTCACGGTTGGCCGTAGCCGTTCGCGAGCAGCGATCCCGAATGTTGATGATTTGCATTTGGTGTCGCGTGCGTTCGCGTGACTACAATCTTACTTAATGTAATTTGAATTATTCGTAATTAATATGTAAATTCTCCGATTTAATATGTAATTCACAACTGCAGCTTGATTAATATTCATACTGTGATGTGCTTATAATTATATCGCCATCTAAATTACCTGGTACTTTCGGCAATCGAGTTTAATTGGTTCACTCTGCTATCGGCAATAATAAACGTCGACGATGCAAAATATGCGACTTCGCGTTGAAATCGAGGCTTTCTTCTCGGCATATCGCCGGCGCCGCGAGGCAATATCTCATCGTGGCATGTCCGAAGAATCCATTAACGCGGATTCGCGATGCCGATAAAATTCGCCGATCGAAGTCGTTCCGAAATATTTCCGTGCGTTGTATTTCTTTGGACCGCGCTGTAACAGATTGGGCTATTGTCATCGATTCGCATGTCGATATTTATCCAAAATTTGCCTCGGAGCAATCGTGAAAAGAAAAAAAGAAAAAAAAACACCGGATGTAATGCACTCGGCCAATTTGGAAAAGACCATCCGACTCGAATTTCGCACGAATTCACAAATAATTTATTTCGCTCAAATTCAAAACAACGTATACGTCTACGCAAGATACGCAAGACGCAAAAGATGCTTCAAAATCGTAAATTAGGAGTAACGCAGTAAGAGAGAGAAGCACATATTTCTACGCGCGAATCTGTTCAGAGAATTTCTCTACCACGAGAGACTACCTATCGATTCGATACTTGAGCATGTTATGCTGCCGCATCGCGATATCCGTACACTCTGCTTCGAAGCTCGGCTAAAGTTTGAAATAAATAAATATAGATACGATAAATAAATGCAACTCATGACGCGTAAATCCGCTAGCTCGTGTAGTAACACTGGCTCGGCATTCATATCATCATTATGTATTCAATACGCCAGATATTTAATTCGTCACTCTGATCATCTCTCTGATTTTTCATCATACACTTAATTTGTAACATGCAGTTGCGCTAGTGACTTTGGTAAATTAACGACGCGCGGGGAGACGCAGCAATGTGTCACAGTGCGTAAGTCGACCGAGGTGACAAGTTAACGTGTTCAAGTTAAATTCATTGCAATGTTTGATCTCTCTTTCTATTGTTTTTCGAATCGACAAAAACCAAATAATATCGCAGACACATTTAGAAGCGCGAGTCAAGAAGATGACTGACCTTTTCGCGTCTTTACGGCAACTCGCTCGGCAAGTCACGACTACGGAGTCTCGGCACGCTCGGAAGCGGTGCGCATTGTTGCACGCTGCAACGCTGTCGACGTACTACGGCCGGCCGCTGCCTACCAGCGCTCCATCGCGCATGCGCGAGCTCCAGCGGCGACCACGTGGTCCGAGTGAGCACGTGCTCGGCGGCCAGCTGACGACGCAGGAGTGGAGGTAGGGCCGTGTTGACACTCGGCGGCACCCATGAGCGCTGTCAAAAACAGCGGGTACCCAGCCACTGGATAGCGCTTGGATGCAACGTGCCGAAGACTTCGTTGGACAAACAAAAATCGTTGGAAGACTGCCGCGCTTCCGATAAACATACGGTTGTTTCTTTTTTTTCGGACGGAGGATCGCTCAGTAACGTGGGACTATCGCGATGAAAAGAACGAAGTCTGCAAATCAAAATGGTAATTATAATGAAAACTAGATGACTCTGGAGATCTGTGATTTGTGATTTGGAACTTTTTTTCGTTAGACGAAAATTTAGTCGGGTGTAGTAAATTGAAATTGTGATGACTAAATGATGATATCGATAACAATGATACGCTATTGCTAATGTTACGCTACACGCATGATTTCGAGGAAAGTTTATTTCCCGATATTGAAAATTTATAGATTGATTTGCAAGGTTTGCAAATTAATTTAGAAATTAAGACATATTCCTAATATTTTAAATCGTACTTTGCCTTTAAACTATGACGCATATATTTATTGTAGAAAATACGTTTCCCCGAAAGCGGATAATAAGGGCTTGCTTACCAAATTGCATTGCGCGAGGTTTTCGCTAACGACTTTACGGCGAGTTTGCAGATTTCATTTCCGAGTGTGCCGTAATCCTAGAAACTTTTCAAATTAAATTTCTAAATTACGCTTGATCTAACGGGGAGATTCTCTCTCTCTCTCTCTCTCTCTCTCTCTCTCTCTCTCTCTCTCTCTCACACTCGGCCCTCTCTTCAAACAGCCGCATTTTCCTTTATTTTTCAAGTGGGTGAGAAAGACCGCGGAAGAGTTTGACGAGCGTTTTGCTGAGTTTCGTTTCGTTCGGCGATTCTCCGCGCAACTTCCGAAGGAGATTACAGTCGCACGAGTCCTGCGTGTTGGGAAATAATAAATCGTTTCGTGCTTTCTGCTTAATTACGAAGACGTGTTTTAACGGTTAAAATTCCGTCGAACATAAACAACTTTGTGAAAATTCTCAAATCTCTAACAGATAAAGTAACAAGTACTCGGCCATGTTTCCCGACACAAACAGACAACTTTGTGCTGATACATTGGAATCATACATCGAAGTTTTGTCGTACAAACTCGCGCACACGAAAGTTTGGCGTACGAGCGCGGAAAATCGAACGGATGTCTATCGCGGGTTGAAAAATTCGTACGAGGGCGAAACCGGAAAGTACATCGCTTGTGGCAAGGCAGGTTAGGCAAGGCGATGGTGGTTAAAAAAAGAATAGACAGAAAGGAAGAGAAAGAAAGAGGAGAGTGTGAGAGAGAGAGAGAGAGAGAGACGAGGGTGACAGAGAGAGAAAGCTACATGAAAAACGCAGCTCGAATCGAGGTCAGCCAAATAATAAATCACTCGGCGAGATCCTTTCCGGCCCGGGGCGCTGTAAACCGTGCCCTTTCAGAACAATCGTATAAAACCGAACGTTCTTATGTTGGCGGAAACAAAGACGGAAGGGTGAATGACACCGCAATGTGAAACACAATACACTGTTCGTCGTGATCGCATCGATCAGCAGGAAGAACTCGCGATTAGAAAGGAGATGCATGTTTGAAGTATTACGATGAGAATTTCGAGCTGAAAGCGTGACCGAGTTTTTAGTTTCCTGAATGCACAGAATCTAGGAATATGAATAGCATTTCCAGTATTCCACGATTAAAAATAAATGCTGTAAAATGAGAGAGAGAGAGAGAGAGAGAGAGAGAGAGAGAGAGAGAGAGAGAGGAAGGGGGGAGGGGAAGGGAAGCAATTTAATAAGCGAATCGAAATTAAACGCGCATAAAACTTCCATCGTTTCACTTTATTCGCAGAAAGATACGTGCGCGTCTGTGAGGATTATTTTTATTAGATTTTATTTTTACCAATGGTCGGAAAGTTTCCGCGTGCTATTTTGTGCGATTCGCGCACCTTGGATACTCAAGCACTTGCCACTTGGGCCGCTTCTCCCTCAGAGAACCGCCCCTTCAATTTAACACATGCAATCCTTCGTACATCCCCCGGAGCAATCAATTGCCCGCCGCGGCGCGATAGTAAATGCACGTGGCAGCGATAGACCCGCTGCGAAATTCCGGGCACACACGCCCGATATTTCCCGCCGGCATCACGTCCCCGCCGTATTTCTGTATCGTTTACGAGATGCCTTTCATCTTATCGGACTGCCAGCGCCGCTGGAAAAAGAGGACCGCGCCGATAATAAAATCCGAAACTAATAATATCCGCGACAGGGATCGGCCGGCCGGTGGTTGGTTGCGCTCAAGGTCGAAATTCAGTTATACCGGACGCTACCGAATACCGTCGCGTATGCGCACGCGGATTTGCGTGCATAAAGGCCTGTTGCGTTTCATAACGATTTTTGTGTGTCGCAAGGAGAACGCTGAGTGAAAATGCATCGGCGACGTCCGCGCGCACGTGATATTCGATACACTTGCTACATTACAATGCTCTGTAAAATTTCCATCGTAAAAATCGCAATGACGCGAAATATCTCTGCGATACGCTCGACGAATGAAGGGATAAATGCATGGAGAGCAAGCAGCAAACAGAGGGAGAGAGAGAGAGAGAGAGAGAGAGAGTGTGTGTGTGTATATGTGTATGTGTACGGGTGAGCAACACACGTACTTTCAGTCTGCAATTTTGGCAAGCTTCAAACACCGAAATATCGAGCATAGTTTCGAGATCGTTGACGCTTCGACGAGGAACATAAGAACTTGACCGCGCGCGTCCCTCTTTGAAACCTCCACGTTCTCAGTCGATTGATCGATACTTTGAGACCTGAAGCGTGATAAAATTTCACAAGTTCTGCTATATACCAGTGCGAAACACTGACGGTGAAACTTGAAATTCATAATAATCATCATATGATAGCATGACGACAGAAAGTTACGCCCCTAAGATGCACGGATAACCGGTGTACGTGATAATGGATGCGCGAACTGCAGTTGTTCCGGATAATGGTATCACGAGTAAGCCTCGTAAAACGGTAATACGTTCGACAGGGAAAATAAAGTCCGCCGTCATACAAGCGCGCGCGCGCGCGCCCGCGAAAGAGAGAGAAATATCGCAGGGAATTCTATTGTCGATTCGATCGATATTTACACGCTTTTATTTTTATCTAACCTAAATCTACAATTATAAGATCCTGATCGGCGAATCGTAGATCGCGCGAGAAACCTGCCTCCCCCCTCCTCCCCTCCAACCGTACCACTTATACACAACATCGAAACTCCGCACATGTTGATAAAAAATCGTAAATCCGTGGAGGAAAATTTTTTAGGGAAACAATATTGCTTTATTTTCGATTAAACGAGAATCACGTTGATACTTCGTGAGAAGCAGAACGTGTGAAATTGATCTCACGCGATAGACATTTTCTTAAAATTCTACTAACATTTTCCCAGACGTTCTTCACAACTAACCGTAGTAGACGAGGAACTTTCAGAGGAGAAAGCGCACAGAAAATTTCGACGGATTTACGCCCTTTTAATATCCGGCCGGGTGATTAAAAAATTCACCGTTAAAACAACGAACTGTGAAAGAGCTGCAGACAATATTTGTCGTTGCAATGGTTTGCAAAGCTAATAGCGCAGCACAGCAGTGCCAATATTGTCCTTCTAGTTTAGAATCACGCGTTAGAATCACGCGTTCTCACACGTTACATGAAAATAAAAAACAGTACACACACACACGCGCGCGCACACATATGTCCTAACCTACCCGCACGCACATCGCTGCAATTTTTTCATTTTTGCGTGATATCCTACGAGAGAATAAAAAGCGGCGAGAACACGACCGCGACGCTGAAGCGCTCGTCCCATAAACGCAATAGAATATCCGCGTTGCAATTGGTCGAGTTAACAACCTCGAGGCGAATGCGAGACTCGGACACGGCGCGTGATATCGGCCAGAGAGAAATTCGTCGAAGAGATCATCGGCGACAGAAAATAAAAGGAATCTCTCTCGCGTCTCGCGCAACGTTAAAACCAGCGCACTGTACGTAATAATGAATCGGAAAAGAACAAAGAGATGATAACTCTCGGGAAGGCAATCCCAGATTGCGTCGTCGCTTTAATAACGGCGAGAGATCACGCGTAATATCTCTCTCTCTCTCTCTCTCTCCCCCCTCCCTCCCTCCCTCTCTCTCTCTCTCTCTCTCTCTCTCACTCTCTTTCTTTGTCGAAGATGAAATAACAGAATTAAAATACTATTCTCTCTCTTTCTCTTTCGGAGATATAAAGAATTCAATTATAGCCGAGTGACAGTGCGACGATGCCGCTGCCTGCTTCTTATGATATCTCGAATAAATTAGAGCAAAGGTAAAGGAAAGAATTATGGGCGGGCAATCGCGCGTTTCAAGCGCGAGAAGAAGACAGAGGATCAGAATTAAAGAACAAGAAAATGTGTGTGTGTGTGTGTGTGTGTGTGTGTGAAAGAGAGACTGCGTTCCATCGCGATCTCGGGTCTCAGCGCGTTTCAGTCAAGTAGCGATCGCAACGTCTCGGTGGGCCACTCGATCGACCGGAAGTGATAACCGAAATGCACCTGCGCTTCTCCACGATCGTTCTGCTTCATTGTTATCGCCGCGCTTTTCCCCTCGAAAGACGGGCTTTGATATCGAGATCGAGGCAGGTTTCTCACCTCGCGCTCGCGCGGAAGAAGAGCGAACAGCGTCGTCGTCGTGTCGCGTCTCATCGAGACCCCGATTCGCGCGGATGAATCGACCGGCACGTTATCGGGTCGTCGAGTTGTCCGATGTACAAAACGAGATAAGCCGCGTGTACACTCGTCGGGGTGATCGTGCCTCCGGATAACTGCACGGTGGTGCTTGAGAAACTTCCGAAACAACGATCGCGCGGCAGAGTGAAATTGATCGCAGACGATCAATTGCACGATGCGATCTTCTCTTTTATTGTCCACTTCTTACGTATTGTATTTCCGCGATAGGTATCTCCGCGATCGCGACCCTCAGAAATATTTCAGCCGTTGATGGAAACGGTTTGTATGCAAACGGCTTTGCAGATGTACCTCGCCGATCAGCGCCGCGCCGACGCGGAGAGAACACAGGGAACACAGAGCGGGGGTTAAAAGCATATACCGGCGATGTTGCAAAATAAACCCCGAATATACACATGTGTGTATATTCGGGGCGTGCGCGTGCGCGTACGCGCGGTACGATATAGAAACACTCACCGTATCAATCGTGCAAGGTAGACGTACGCAACAATAGTTTTCCTGTCCGTCGTGCTCGAATATTAAAGGAATTAAAGGGAAGAACGATGGCGCTGATAGAAACGGCGCATCGCGCGCGAGCGTATCATCATTTATTCACGTGTCAACGAAACGATATAAATCGCGCGAGAGCGTTTCATTCGCAGACTACAGGAACAGAGGAAAAAAGGAGAGTGACTGAGAGATAGAGAGGGACACACGCCGCCGACGAAGCGGCGAGACTCGAGAGTGCACACGTATTTTTACGTTTACGCGAGTTTAAAAAATCATTGCCCTCTCGACAAAGTAACGCGAAAATCTGTCGCCGGTTGACCGGCTATGTCACCAGTGACTCTTTCTCTTCCCCTCCCCCCCCCTCTTTCTCTCTTTCTCTTTCTTTCTCTCTGCAAAAGTATAGAGTTCGAGTCCTCCGACGAAGGATTATTTCTTTCTCTCGCTTGGACTCGTTTTTCCTTCGAGCTTGCGACCGGGAGACGGTCGATCTCTACGAGGCTCGTTCTCAGAGGGTTATTTGCATAGCGCAGGTCTGAGTTCGTTATCGAATCGTTGCTCCTGTTTTAACACGGTATCGCTACAGCCGCGTTTACGGCCGACTTTGCGAGTAGCGTGATCGTCGGCGTCGGGGATGTCGTTCTATGGGACTCATCGTCGCTGAGTCAAATCGAGTCAACCGATTCACTTGCTTTAACTCTTCCGTTTTTTTTTTCTTCGTTTTGTATGTTGCTTCTTTTTTCTTCTCTTCTCTCGTTTGTTTCTCGGGACCTTCAACGAAACTTGGAATTATGAGGGCATTAACGTTTGTTACATCGTCCAGATTAAAGTCCTTAAATGAACGAAATATTACTCTCGAGAAACAACAACTATTGTTATCTTGGTCTGCGTTTCAATAATCCACGTAATTAATGTCGCTAGATCGCGAACGAGTTTTTTACGCTTGTTTGCGTGCATATCGATATGTATGGACAGGATTCGTCATGTGTCCTTCGTCAACGCGTCTCTCGACCACGGCTCGTTTCCGCGTCTCACGATCGGTAAGTCCTGATGAGAGAGCGAGAGAGAGAGAGCGAGAGAGAGAGAGAGAGAGAGAGAGAGAGAGAGAGAGAGAGAGAGAGAGAGAGAGAGAGAGAGAGAGAGAGAGAGAGAGAGAGAGAGAGGCGTCTCGTCGGAAAACCAGCCGATCGACGCGACATCCGATGTTCCCCGTCGCAAAAAGTCTCGTGTCCTCGTCGTCGTCGTCGTCGTCGTCATCGTGATAAACGAGCGTCGGGCGTGCCGTCGACAGGATCTCGTTACAGGACGACGATCCTCCGGCGAACGGGTAAGCGTGTTTCCTCCTTTTGCCATTGCGTTGCGGCGGCTTCGCGTCGTTTTCTCTATCGCGATTTCACCGACGGCACATCTCCGCACATTTTTACGGGGCGAAGAGTGGGGAGGGAGGGAGAGAGCTGCGCGATTTCCCTCGGCTGCACCCGATGAAAAACCGCTTGGTGCGCCCGCACATTCCGTTCCACTTGCGGCTCTTTTCATCGAGAGATTCTTCATACGGAGCGTGAAACATACTAGTTTGTCCGCTGCGAATCCCTGTTCCCCTGTTGTCGTAGTCGACGACTACGAGAGCACAAGGCGTGCGCGCGTACTCTGTGGGATATTAAAAAAAGAAAAAAACTCGTTCGTACGAAGAAAGAAGAGCACGCGCGAGAGAAATACCGATTCTTTCGCGTCGCGTCGCGTCACGTTGCATTGTGAAAATCGCATCTACGCTGCGCGCATCTCAATATGGTGTACTACATTCATTTCCTTGCATCTTTGAGCGCATATTTCTCGCAAGACATGTGGAATTTCATTTTTATCCGCAATGATTTCGTGGCTCGTGTGATCGATGTTACCGTTTGTGATTTGCGAAATGCCAAAGTATTAAAGGATGGAGCGAGGAGGATTCCGAAATAACATACGGCTTAAAGCCGATCCGCAAAATTCCGCGGGTAACTGGATTATCCCGGCGAGCTGACTGCGCGACGCGCGGCATCCAGGTCACCTGGGCGAAATTTACGAGGGAACACGCGTAAGCCTCTGCGAAGGAAAGAAAGGGCTCTCGATAGCTCTCTGCCGTCAGAGCGCGGTGTGATAGAAACGCGTGCTCGTTACGAACGGAACCGTTCGCACGACGCGCAGTGAATTAATCCGACGCCCGTAAATTTGTTTTACGCACGCGTATATAACGTCTTTACTACCTCTGCAGCCTGTCGACCGCGTGTACCGCGTGTCTCGAATTTGTTCCATAGTCGCTACCTGAACGCTGTCGTCCAGCGTTTCGGAAATAATACGGGATTGTGTGCCCGCCGATGAAAATATCGGCAAATCGCAATGATCTTTAGACGACAGTCTGATTATTATTAGTATCGTTGTTGTTCTTACGATCATAAGAGAGTTTTCTCTTTTAGTTTTCAGAAAGACTCGCACCTCACTTTCCTGCTCTTTCTTTCCCGCCCCTCAACGCGCCCTCTCCCCACTTAATTTAGTAACGCAACGGAAGAAAACATAGATCGTTTGGGGGATACGAATTAATTCAATTACGAGGCAGTTACAGAGAGAGCGCGCGCAGCGTGATGTATTAATATGAATTCGGTCCTGGAGGAAACGCGAGTTCGTTAATGCAATTCCTAAGCAGCGGTGAGCCGAATCGCACGTGGAATAAAACGAGAGAGAGAGAGAGAGAGAGAGGACAACTCTCTAACTGCATACTTATTTTTTTTACATTTCTCTTTTGCAGAATTGAAATAAATAGAATGACGCGCGAATATTCGACGACTCTTTCTTCCTCCTTCGTCCTTTCTTTCTTTCTCAATAGCAACGCGGCTTCGCGTAAAAATTCGCGAATTCATTTCGCACTACAATGGGCGGGGGGGGGTGGAATCCGCTGACGCGCGCGCGCGCATACGCCCATGTCGTATTATCACGAGCGTTCTTCCGAAAGACGCAAACTTGCGACTCATTCAGCGCGGTAACAACGTCGCGGTGACTTATTTTCTCGTCGTCGATTATACTCGCCGGTTGAATGTAACGCAAGAGGAGGAGGAGAGGGGAGGAGAGTTTATTCATCTCGCGAGGAATATTGCGGAAGTTTCTTATACCGCGCGCGCAAAGATGCTGCGCCGGCGAGACACCCCCTTTCGTGTATTTTCCTTTATCTAACGGCAGTGATAAAGATGAGAAGAGACGATGTGAAGGTGGAAAACGAACGAGAGCGAGCAGAGTTCCGCCGGTTCGCAGCTGGCGTAAAGGGGAGAAAGACGATAGAAATTTCGATCCGTGAGGTCTCTCTTCTGCGTAATTGGGACGAATAAATGCATGAGTGACGCCGAGTCGGACTCTCTCGACGATGAAACTTCGCGGTCGCGTTTGCGACGACGGAACGGAGAGATGAGCAGGAGGACCACGAGAAGGAGCAACGGCGACGAAAACGACGTGGAAAACTGCGATGAACCGAGACGAAGAACATTCAACGTTGACGAGACGTTCTGTCATGGCAACGCCTGCGGCACCTTGGGGAAGGCGTCCTTCGGACGTGAACGGCTCGAAGCGAGCCGCGGGATTTGCATGTAAATATCGCGGTTATATCCGGCGGGATTTAAATCCTTTTAGTGAAATACTTGTCGCGGCCTCCCCGGTTGCATCTGGACGTGGTGGTGCCGCCATCGCCGCCGCCGCCGCCGCTGGATTATCCGAGTTTATTCTGAATAGTAGATGCATCGGTGGGTGCAAAAGAGAGAAAAACTGAGATAGAGGAAAAAAAGGAGGAAACTTGATGAATACGAAATTCGCGCGAAATAAGAGCACGGCCGGACAAGCGTAAGCTTCGCACATTAGCTCATCACGTTACAGGTGAACGGAAATAAATCTCTCGCGCCAAGCGCTCAATTATTCGAGCAAACTTTGTGGCGAATACGTGATTGCGAATTTATGCGTTAAAAGTTGAGCGGTGAGTGACGTTTCCTCGAAACAGAATGGAGAAAATATACTTCTTTAACACGTTGACTACACGCTGATTTCCATTGATGGATCGACCCTTAAGTTTGTATTGTATGAAAGATACGATAAATAAATGTAATTCGCGATGTATATATCCGTTAATTCGTTTATCCGTTTATCCGTCTCTTTATCGGCCATATATTTAATTTGTTATAAGCAAGTGTGGTTACATTTTATATGTAAATTAATGAGACGCGGTTGGTTACTAGTGACAGTCAACGTATTAACGAACGCTAATCGGCAGAATAATCCCAATTCGTGATATAATTAAATTATTGGGATTTTCTACACGTTTTTGATTGATTACGTTGATTATTCAAAGAGGCGGGAATGTAATTAACCAGTGATCTGTGACTGTATGAAATTTACGTTAATATCCACAAACAAATGTGTTGTATATGACGACACGCTCTTTCTAAATTAATTGCAATATTACATAATATTTTTATAAATATGTACTTACGCTTTTGGGAAGATTTGCTTCAAACAGCTTCAAACAGCTGAATAAATAGAGCTTTCATAATAACAATGTTTGTATTATTATCATTACAAAGTACCATCAGACTAATTACAGTGCATATCGAGACTATGTATATTCTATCGGTCAGTGTACACGTATAGATTCGACTCGACGACGACGACGACAAAGTGATTCCTTTTTTTTTTGGAAAATTTGTAGAATTTTTCCCATCGCGCGAGGAAAAATCATTCGCGGAGACAATTTCATCCTGCTCAAAACAAGAGCTTTTCGAGGGAATGCGACCGCTTTGTATCTTTTCTGTTACGATTCTCTTCACGACGATTTCGCTGGAACAATTTTACTCAAGGCTGCAGCCGTAAACTATATATATATATATATTCTGTACATTATGTATACGTGGAAAAATATATTTTTAGAAACGGAAAGTGTGTCTCCATTCGGACAATTTTATTTCGCCACGGCGACGGGAAGATTCGATTTGGCTGAGTTGCGCATTAAAATAGCCCGGATTCACCATTTTCCAAATCATAAATTATAGAGAGCATTTTCCCTGCGCTTTTTGCGTTGAGAGAGAGAGAAAAAGAGAGAGAGAGAGAGAGACAGAGAGAGAGAGAGAGAGAGAGAGAGAGAGAGAGAGAGAGAGAGAGAGAGAGAGAGAGAGAGAGAGGAAGAGGGAGAGGAAAATTTTCTTGCTAACCTATTTACATTTACAATGTGCCCGCACATCTGGCTTGCACGGCTGGCTCTTTGTGTAACACGAACTAGACTGCGGTACAACGAAACTGAAAAAGAAGTTCCTCAGGCTCTCGAGCGAGGCTGGCGTCGTAGAGAAGATATATATGCAGCTTGTTACGCGAAAGTAATTCAGCAGTTGTAATCTACGCGATCTACGGGCGTGTGCTAACGCGCGCGATCATCTCATCACGGAAATACCAGATGTAATTACAGGAAAGAAATTAAAGAGGAAAAAAAGCAATTAGAGAAGGCGATTAGCGAGGATTCGTCGAGAGACGTGAAAAGACGAAGGTGAACGCTGTGAAATGTTTGCGTTTAAGTGACGCCCACCAGCCATTGCAGTCATCTTTTCAAGAATTACCGAGCCATCGTTCGCAGACTATCGATTATCGTTCGCAGTTTGTTCGCGCGCGCGCGCGCGGAAGAACGAAGCTACGGGCAGCGCAAACGTTGTTGTATGAGAATGTCGACGAGATTTCCCAACGATATAATTGCCGTTGATATCGCCGCAACGTTCCGATATTTAAAGGTTCATTGCTACGCATCGATATTTCTCCATACGGTATCGCATGGCGTCAGCGGTCGTGACTTCGCTCACGTTGCAAGCACGGCCGACAGCCGAATATACGATATGCCGGGTAACGAGCGACGAGAGAGCTATAGCATAACGCGAAACTCTTCCCCGCCCTCGGATTCGAGAGAAGGAGAGAGAGCATCTCGGGATCGACTCTCGTTCTTCCCCTTCGTCGAGCACTCTGGAAGGGAGCGGTTAAAATATGCATAAACAAACTTTCGGACGCGGCCGTAGAGTTCCGCACGGCCGTCTATTTCTCGGGCACACTTTTACAGGAAATGCGCGATATTGCGTCTCGATTCTGAGCGAATTCCGTTCTCCGCCTGTCTCTCGTTCCCGCTTCCCCCTCTTCTTTCCCGCTTCTTTACCGCGCTCACTCTCTCTCTCTCTCTCTCGCGCGCGCTCTCGGAAAAGCGAGAGGACTTTGGGAGAGTGTTCCTTTTCCTTCCTACCAACCTAGCGACCTACCTAGCTCCTCCGACCGGCTGGAGAACGCTTGAAACGCCACCCCGGCGAAAACATGTTTGCGGCGAACGGCAATAAAGACCGAGACAGCCGACAGGAAACAGTCGCGAGGACGCAATTGCGAAGTCGCGTTTCCCGCAAGTTCCCGCATTTCCCAGCCCGAGGAAATAGACGCGCGCTACTCTCCGCAATGTGGTCGCTGCGTGACGATGGCTAATAATGCGCGCACATTAACCGACCGAAAAACTCGTCTCGCGCGGATACGACTCCCAGCAAACACAATATTACATGTAACGTGCATGTCGGTTATAATTTTCTATAACACATGCGCTATATAACAGTTGTATTGTTGAGTAGGAAATTACAACTAACATGCACGTTACATGGTAATATTGTGTTTGCTGAGCGCTCTGTCCTCGGGTTAACGACGCGCAATTATCCGACACGACGGAGCACGGTGGAGAATTATAAAGAATTAGTAAGGATTAATAGAAAGAGAGAGAGAGAGAGAGAGAGAGAGAGAGAGAGAGAGAGGAGAAAGAAGGTTTCGTCGTGTGCGCGCGAGCCAAGATGAGAAAATAATGGAATAAAATTCAATAAAAGTTAAAGAAAAGAGAGGTACAGAATAAAATAAACTAGAAGAAGAAAAAATGGCGAATGAGATAAAAGCTAAAGAGTAACCGAATAAAGTGAAACTGAGAAAATTGAATAAAAGCTAAAGAAGAGGAGAGACGGAAAGTTCTTCTTTAAAAAAGAAAGAAAATGCATGCGCCATCGAAAAGACCCGCCGAAGCGAGACGTTCGGCACTCTCCCGGGATCGTCGTCGAGCGTGAATTTCGGCACAGAGAGGCGAGGGGATCCTCGTCCGACGAGATGCGCGCTGAACGTTTTTCGCGGGCGAGACGACGACGACGACGACATCGCCGTTCGCTTGAGAAAAATTCGAGGCATAAACGCGATGTCGCGTCGCGACGGTGTCGGAACGGGATGTCGTCGCTGCGTGTCCTCGGTTGCGAGACAATTTTTCGTACCGAACGATTCTCATCGACGCATATCAACCGATGCTGATAGGTCCTCGCTGTGCGCTGCTAGCCTCGTCTTCCTGTCGCGTCTGTTTATACCTGCGCAGCAGGATGCAGGGCTGTCCGCACGGTATCGCCGAGTCTCCTCACCTCCGACGCCTTTAATCTCGATTCTAAAGTACTCTATATCCTGATTTAATTGTCAACGGGACAGGGGAAGGGCGGGCGATGATATCGAAACGTTTTCACCGCTTAATCTGCTAACATACGTTCCCGCGATATCACCCATAATCTCTCTCGCCGTTAATTCTTCCTTTTCTCCCTCTTCCGCACGCTCGCTACCCTACCCCTTCTCTCTCTCTCTCTCTCTCTCTCTCTCTCTCTCTCTCTCTCTCTCTCTCTCTCTCTCTCTCTCTCTCTCTCTCTCTCTCTCGCGGAGCGATTCCGATTTATTTATCGGTGCGGTCGCGACTCTCGCATCGTAATTTGCGCAATCGGGCGAGACTCGCGCTGTGATATCCGAGCAATATTCTCACATAATGAACTGGGGAAATCTCCGTGGGTCTCGAGTTACCGAGTATCGGGCGCTGCATCAAACCGCGTAAGTATGCAAATGCCCGGCGGCAGTTGGAGCGCGGATTTACTCAGCTGCCCTTTTGACGTTAATTAGCGTGAATACGTCTGCGGCAGGGAGGAGGAGGGAAACAGAGGAGGGACGGAGGGAGCGGAGGCGGTCGAGGAGGGCTCATAATACCGCATGGTCGGTAAGGCCTCGCCATTGCGGTCAGACGCTTCCCATTTTCTCGTTCCGCTTAATCGGGCGAGAGCGAGCGAGCGAGCGAGCGAGCGAGTGAGAGAGAGAGAGAGAGAGAGAGAGAGAGAGAGCGCAGATTGATTCAATTCTCCGGGATAATACAGATATCATGAAACAGAGTAAATTCGCTCCCTGATACTTTCGGAGTTGTTGGCAAATATTTAGAAAGATTGCTAATTAATTAATTGTTGTATATTGAGAGTGCATCGACGAAAATTATTAATAAGATTTATCGAGTTATTAATTATTGTCGGAGAAACGGTACAATCTCGTCCTACTTTGCTTTTTCACAAGAAATACAATCACGTAAAACAATACTTTTGACTGCTACGAGAGCACATTCAACAGGCTTCGCGAGTTCCGAAAGACGATCGTGTCTCTCGAGGAGACAGTCGCGAAAAAGGGGAAATCCTCACGCACGGATGAATCTTCTTGCGAATCCGTGACGATCGATCTCTGCAAGCGACTCGCAAGACGTGCGCGCGCGCGCGCGCGCGAGAGAGAGAGAGAGAGAGAGCGCCTAATATTTTCGTCAAATACGAAACGACGAAGAACGGTGGTCCTCGTATCCTGCGAGCGCAACTGCGCGAGACTCTGCGGACTCTCTATTCCCCTTGTTCCCCTTGGATTTAAGTACGGCCGCTTCTTCTTTATGGTCGTTAAGTCTGATAAATTAATTCCCCGACCGCTTTTCCCTCCCTATCGCTTAACAAAAAGAATGTCACGGACGATGGAAAACAACCCCCGGACATTAGGCCGCCGCAATGACAAAAATTTACGGCCATTAATAATTTATGAAAAGCTCTCTATTTCTCTTCCGTCGCTCGCTCATAAATACACCCGACATTTTTCTCAACGAATGAGCGAACGAACGAACCACCGCGCGTTTATCGTCTGGCATTCGTTTTTTTTTTTTCATCTCGTTCTCTGCTTTCGCTGTACGTTCCAGTAATAATGGGTGTCTTACGCGTTGAGTGGTTAAGAGTCTACAGGAAGGACACAAAGATCTTTCGTGGAGATCTGCAAAAATAAAGAGAAATATATTTCCCGTTTTTTGACCAAAATACAGGGAGAATCATTTTATAATTATGATATTTGTAATCAGGGGGATCGTCTGCACAGAGGCGTACAGAGTGTTTATTTTTCTAAAGTATTGAAACAAAAACTGCTTAATTTACTAAAGAAGAAGAAGAAGAAGAAGAAGAGAGAGAGAGAGAGAGAGAAAGAGTTGTACTTAGAATGCAACGCAAAAATATATTATTATTTATTATAGATTAGTAACTTTATGGAGACTCACAAATTTAGCGAAATTTAGCGAGTTATCGAAACGAGTAAAAAGACAGCACTCCCGATTTTTTCTTTCTACCGAAAGTAGATACTCGAAAAAATATTCATTCTTGTTTTCAGGAAACTTTACTTATTTTGAAGCACTTTTGTGTGTGTGTGTGTGTGTGTGTGTGTAAGAGAAGAGAGAGAGAGAGCGAGAGAGGAAAAGAGAAAGACCGGGCAAAGGGTTTGACCGCTCATCGGCTTACCCCCTTTGTGGCAGTTTAGCGTTTCATGTCGTATTCCGACTCATTGGAAATTGAGAATACAGAAGAGGCGCAAAAGGGATACGGCTTTGAGATAAAAAGAACGTTGGGCGGCGACGGTGCCAGCGAGAGCGCGCTGTGTAGCGCCACCCCGCGAAAATAAACCCTTCCCTCGCAGCGCCCCTCGGTAGCGCCGTCCACCGCCCCCCCCCCCGACAAGCGACACGAGACAGAAACCAGCGCGGGGATACGTAGCTACGTCAAAGGTGTCCGCCGCCGCCGCTGGACCACCGGCCCCGCGACCGCGAGCCCCCCTCCTCCCCTCCCCCTCGGCAGACTCGGCCAAGCGATCATCGGCGTGAGAGCTCCGGAAGCCGCCGGGCGAAGAGGAGAGACTTTTCGAGAACGCCAGAGAACGCCGTTCATCGATCGGCGCCGTGCGCGCGAGAGAGAGAGAGAGTGAGAGAGAGAGAGAGCTCGCCCCGGCACGAAACTTCCCTTTGAGAGCCGCGTCATAGTTTCGTTTCCCGTTTCTGGCAGAAGCGGGATTCTTGGCGCTCGCGCGATCGGTATTCCGCGCGGCCGATGGACCGACCGGCGCTCTCAGCAGCGTGGTGTGTTCGTCTCGCGTCATCAGGGTGACCAAACTCGGCGAGCGATGCTCGCTCCGCTCGTTCTTCCTCTTCGCCGGCCAGCAACCAGCTAACCAGCAACGTAGCTGGCTAGCTGGCCAGCGAGCGAGGTGCCGCCGTGTGTCCCAGGACCGCGTTGTACCGTCGTCGTGGAGTTGATGGTGGCAGCTACAAGCGCGGGGGTAGGTGCCGCGGTCACTTTGTGAACTAACCTGGCTTTGCCCGCTGTTTAATTAAGTCTCGCCTAGACTACTCGCCCTCTCTCGGTCCCACCTCCCTACGCCCGTTGCCACCCTCCACAGCGGTACGAACACCCCCTCCCCCCTTGAATTCGCTCTCTCGACCCGCCCCGACTCCGGCCACGACACTCGCTTTGCCCGGCCACGACCTCGTGAATATGACACTGGTCCCTCGGACACGCGGAGGGCGGACGTGCGAGCGAGCGAGCGAGCGAGCGAGATAGATAGAGAGAGAGAAAGAGAGAGAGAGAGAGAGAGAAGAGAGAGAGAGAGAGAGAGAGAGAAAGAGAGACGGAGCGAAAAAAAATTAAATCGCACCTACTGTTAGGACGCGCGAGCAAAGGGTAACCGAAGCCGGCCGTCGCGCCCTTCCGCCGTCGTCTTCCTTCCTGCCGTCGTCCTGCTCTCGCGGCAACGCGCGGACAAAAAGGGAGAGAATGAGAGAGAGAGAGAGAGAGAGAGAGTGTGGAGAGGGTGCCCCTCCGAGATTCGTTAATAACTACGAATGCGAGAGATGAAAGCGAGCGAGTCGAGTGTCGCGGCGCGTCCAACGAGGGATAATGGAATCTCTCCGGCCGTGCGCGAGAAAGAGAGAGAGAGAAGAGCGAGCTCAGCTTGCGAGAGTGCGCCCTTTAGGGAGCGCACGTCGATCGGTCACTCGAGATCCCACCGTTCACCGGTGAGACGAGCACCGTTCCCGTCTCCTCTGGTCCGAAGCAGCGACGCGCGGATAGCTAATGAGGGGACAGAGAGAGAGAGGGGGGGGACAAGATGGATAGATAAATAAATAGATAGATAGATGTATAAGAAGATCTCCCCCTCCTTGCGCGATGTGTGCGTTTTTTCTTCCTCCGTGCCGCACCCCCTCGACCTCTTCTCTCTCCTCTCTTCCTCTCTCTCTCTCTTTTTCTCTTTTCTCCGGGACCCGGAGGCACGCGTATGAATTCGCTCGCGCGTAACAGTGAGCTTCCGTAATATAATTGTTAATGCGCTGATGGACCTCGGGCGGCGTTTATGCATTGCACACGCCGATGTGGCTGGCAGCGGCGCGTCGGCATGGGTGCCAGCCCTCCTTACCGTAAAAATAGACGCAGAGCGGCGCATCAGCGACTGCAGCAACAGCAGCGGCGGCGGCGGCGGCGGCGGCACGGCAGTGGCGGCACAGTGGCCGCAACAACGGCAACGGCAACGGCAGCCATTACGGCACGCCTCGTTCGCCACCTCGCATTACGGATGATCACTGATCGCGAAGCGGAGAGAGCGCCTCTTTTAAAGAAGTACGCGCGCCGTGTGCGCGTGTCCTCTCTCTCTCTCTCTCTCTCTCTCTCCTTCTCTCTCTCTCTCTCTCAGCCTCTCCCGCACGGTTTCTCGCACGCGCGACTCAAAGGGACGCGCGCCGATGGCTGCTCGCGAAGAGGAATCGTTATATCCGAGATCGGTCGGTGTTTGCGTCAGACTTTTTCCTCTTCCACCCTGGATATCTTCGCGCTGATACTAAAGATAACGCCGATAACGCGACAGCCACGCGTGCACGTAGCTCGGCGTCAGAAATACGCCGGCAAAGGGGTACCGTTCTCGCGGCGCACTCTTCCGCGGGAACAAACCGCCGTCCCCTCCCCTCCTCTCCACCCTCGGCCGCCTCCTTTCCTACCCTCGTCGCTTTAGCTGGCGATGTTCGTTTCGATACGCGTATAGACAGCTCTCTCTCTCTCTCTTCTCCTCTCTCCCCTCTCTCTCTCTCCCTCTCTCTCTCTCTCTCTCTCTATCTAGCTCGACTCTAGTCTTGTCGTCCTCGCGCGAGACACGTCGATGACGGAGCTGACGATATAAAAATCCGCTCGTCACTCGCTCAGAATTAGCCGGCGGCGATGCGTCCGGGTAACCCGTCTGTATTCACTTTCGGATTCGCCGAGACTCAGCCTTCCTCTGCCTTCCGGTCTCTCTTTCCCCGTGAGAGAAAAACGAAGAGAGACTACCAGAGAGCGACGTATCCAGAGTGCTTTTCCGAACGGAAGCCGAGCGATGATACTTAAGCGGCCGCGAGGGGGCGGCTGACACGCGGAGGGGCGAATTTCTCGGTTACCTGGGCAAGTGTGCGCGATGCGTAAATATTCCCGGCGGGCGGACGGGCGGAAAATATACGCGCGAGCGACGATGAAAGAAAGGATAAAAACGCGAAGAGCTTATTTACGCGAGCGCGCGCGCTCGCGCTCCGCCGGGAAATAGGCGGTGGCTCCGGCTTTTCTCGCGGATTTGTATACGTGCGCGCGCGCGCGTGTTGCAAGCCACCCGCTCTCTCTCTCTCTCGCTCTCGCTCTCTCTCTCTCTTCCTCTTTCATTCCGACGCGCGCGCGCGAGATAGGAGAGCACGCGATTTTCCGTTGGCGAGCGCGGTGCGCTCCGAGACGATTTAGCCGGCGAGAGCCGGCCAGATAAAACCGCCGCGATTATTCCACTCGAGTCCACGTTATGCAACGAGAGAAGTTGAAAATCGCGCCGCGAGATACCGCCGCGCTCGCGCGATAAGTCGCGCTAATGGCACCGTGCAATCTCGCGGAACCGTTGATTAATGTCAGCGCCCTTCGCACGCGCTCTTCAACACCTCGCGGCGCGGAGATACGGCCGGCGGGAGGGAGGAGAAGGGGGATGTCCTGCGTCGCGTCGTCGGTATCGGCGAATGCCGATAACGCTGAGAAGCTCGCGAGAAGCCGGCGACGGTGACGGAGCGTCCGTCAACTTTCTTCGCGTTGTCAGGCGAGAGCTCTCCCTTTCTCTCGTTCCTTCCTCGGCGACGAGCTTGGAGCGGCCGCTCCAAGTGTACACCGGGCCCTCGACGAGTGCATGAATTCATACACGTGGGGCGCGTGTCTCGCGCACGAGAAACATTCCCGCGGATATTACGCGGTGGCATTTGGAGTATCGTCGCGCTCACAAAGGCTCGGATGTCTCGGATGCCTCGAATCGCCGCCGCGCGAAAAGTCGCCGCCGAGGACACGAGCGGACAGAGGCGACGGTGGGTGCGAGGGCTAGGGCGAGGGCGAGGGAGAGGGAGAGGAAGGGGTTGTGAGAGAGAGAGAGAGAGAGGAGAGAAGGCCGCAGCACCTAATCATATTTCACGATACATATAATGCCCGCACCGAGCAACTATAATAAACAAAAATGGCGTAAGAAACGCGCCGCCGGTGTACGTGCATGCGCCCGTACACGAATACGAGAGAGAGAGAGAGAGCGAGGAGGGGGGGAGGAGAGAATGAGCGCGAAGGAGAGCGAGAGAAAGAGACAGCCGGTGTCTTACAGCCGGTGCTCGCATAAATTCGGGCGCACACCCACCGTGTACACTTTCCTACACACACACACACATACGTAGAAAGAAGAACACACACACACACGCGGCGACCCGCGCGAACGCAAACGGAGCATTCGTACGCGGCGCGGGTTTACATAGGCTCGCTTGCTCGTGCGCGAGGAGACGACGACGCGAGAAATTTCGTCGCTACGGAATTTAGATGAAATTGCGCGAATTACTTGGGAGCCGGGCGTACACACATATTTACGCCCGAGCACACGCTCGCTCGCTTGCCCACGCCAGAATACACACGCCGTGTGCGCGGATATGCGCTCGCGATGCTCACGTCGTCGTCCTCGTCGTCCGTCGTCGTCGTCGTCGTCGTCGTCAATCCGCGCGTGAGAGGTTGACGCGGCGAGGCGAGGGTGCGGATCCGCGTACGTGTGCGAACGCCGCGCACGTGTCTTGTACGCCGCGCGTACTTGCAGGGGAATTCTGAGCGCCCCGGCACTGCGTCTTCTTCCGGGGCGCGGAATGTATGCACGCGGAGAAAGAACACGCGTAATATTTCGAACGACGACGAAGCCAGGGCGGCGACAGGGGTTGCGGGCGAGTGCACTTTTCACGGTTACCAAGAAGAACCGCGCGACAGCGGGAGGAAAGGGAAAGAGGGGAGGAGAGAGAGAGAGAGAGGCAGAGAGATAGGAGAGGGCCGCTCATGGAGAACGGATTTTTCGCGTCCCCCGCGAATATTTGTACCGCGACGGGAATTATCGGTTTTCCATTGGCTCCATTCACGGCCGGGGACCGCGATTGGAAAACGCGTAACGCAGCGAATATTAATACACCGCGCCGGCTAAATGTATCTTGCGCGGCGGCCGCGGCGTTACATGAGCGTGATAACCGATAAGATTACGCGTAACCGAATGAACCACCGGTGGCTGTCTTCGGTGGCTCTCTCTCCACCCTCCGCCGGCCCCCTTCTCTCTTGTCTCCTCTTCCTTCTCTCTCGAAAATCTAATGCGCAACGCGTAATAACGAGAATACATCCGGAACGGAGGAGAAAAAATAGAGAGGAAATAATGTAACGTTCGCGCTCTTTTTTTTTTTTTTTCCGTTGTTTGCCCGGCGCGTAACCGATTTTGGCTCGCTCTCCGCCGGTGCGACCGTTAATGGAGATGTAATATTTAAATGCGCGACCGGGCCGGCGTTGCGTATGAAATTATTAATAATAACGATCGCGCGCTGCGGTTCTCGTAGTTTCACTGGTTTCATTAGATTTTAATCGCACTCTCGCGTTGCGCCGCTCCGCGCTGCGCTGCGCGCGTCACCAACGCGAAGGCGAGCGAGAGAACGAAAGGGAGAGGGGAAGAGAGAGAGAGGAGAGAGAGGGAGAGAGATTGATAGAGAGCGGGAGGGAGGAAGTCGAGGCGGGATTCCACCGGGCCCCGACCATTTTTTCCGGGTGCCTGCCGACAGGCGGGCAGACCGCGCCAACCCGCCATTTAAAAGTGATTTTCCCCCATGAGAACGGAACCTCGATTATGCGAAATACCCGGCGGTAGGTGTAAATAAATAAATGTCCGTACGCGTAACTTGGTACCCGTTATTTAGCGTGTCGCCCAGCCTCGACATCCCCGCGCCACCGCCACCGCCGCGATCCTATACACCCGCCGCGTTTCCTTTCCTCCCGCCCTTCCCACCTACCTCCCTCTCCGCCTGCCCTCTTCTTCCCTCCCATTCCCCTGCCGCCCCCGCAGCCCGCCGCCGCCGCCGCCGCCATTGTGAATTTATCTCACGCCTCCTGCTCTGGCTGCTCGGATGCCACCCCCGTTGTCCTTCGGCAGCTTAACACCGCTTACATTAACCGGTGGATGTCAATGCGGGTGAATTCATCGTCTAAGCTCGATTTCTCTCCGGGCTATTTCATCCTCGCGGCTGTTATCCGCCGTCGACGGGCCGTTTAATAGCTACTTGAGTTATTCGTTACCACGCGAATATTTCGAAATCGCTGTTAGCGATCCCTCTCGCTCGACTTGCGAGTATTCGAGTGCAATCGTCGGGGAGATCCGCCGAGCTGTGTTTGCCCTACGACAATGTCTCTTTTTCTCTCTCCCCCCCCTCTCTCTCTCTCTCTTTATTGCTTCGCTCGTCGTCGTTCCCTCTCTCTTTCCGCCTCTCCCTCTCTCTCTCTCTCTCTCTCTCTCTCTCTCTCTGTTTCGTCGGCGCCGCCTTGGCTCTTTCGACAAAGCGACGAGGCCGTGGCTCGTATAACATTCCGCTTTTGCCGAGAGGCCGCTTGGATAAATAACGCACCCCCATATATTCCGCATTATATTCGGAATTCTCGGGAAGAAGGGACCGGGAAGGCGCCGGGAGCGCGATGCTCCTCCGGGCGATGCCGTGCGTCGCTGGCGAGTGGCGGGAGCGCGCGCGGCGCGCGCGCGCCGCGCGCGCGTTATGAATAGACGACGAATCACCGCAAACCTCGTAATACGAGTCGCCGTAAAGTGAAGCATTCCTCTTGTAAAAGTCCTTTCTTTCGGTCGAGTCTCGGTCGCTTTACCCATATCTATCGGCATTTTTCTATATATGTGCATGCGTCTCCCTGTGATGGCAGTAAAGACGCTGCTCACCTCTCCTTCGGACCTTTTGGCCGCCTCGCCGCCGCCGCCGCCCCTGCGCCCGCCGAACCGTCGCCAAAACTCGGCCGCCCCAGTATGTCGGAAGTTACGGTCCGTAAGCACATATTTCTAATTATACATCGCGAGGAAAGACCACCATGGACATGATCGGGAAATTCCATAACATTATGTAGGAGCCGGAGACTAACGCCCCCGGGCGTTTTGCCGGTAAGAAACCAAAGCAACCTATTTCTTGCCGAGGGACGCGCGTTGATGAACGCGAGGGCTGGTGTTCGCGAGACGCGAAAGTCTCCTACAGCCTTTTAAGAAAGGCGATTTTATTATAGAGGTGGTCGCAACGCGGCGCAACGGCAGCATCGCCCGATAGAACTGGTGATCGACTCACGAAACAGGAGAGAAGAGAGAGATGAGAGAGAGAGAGAGAAGAGAGAGAGAGAGAGAGAGAGAGAGAAGAAGAAGAAGAAGAAAAGAAAGGAGATAAAGTGTTCTCAGCCGTTGCAAAGATAAACAAAGTAACGCACACGCGTAACCGACATATTCACACAGGCATCTTGCAAAAGCGGATTTAATTAAAAAGTACAAAGCGGATTTAATTAAAAAGAAACGTCGTGTTTTTAACGAACGGTTAGCGAAAAAAAAAAAAAAAAAGGGAAAAAAAGGAGGCGAGAGGCTATCCGGGACTAAAAGCGGAGTGTGGTAAGCATATAAATAAACGAAAAATATGAATTGAAAGA